>NW_004443994.1:13137428-13149000 GCF_000243295.1 Trichechus manatus latirostris
CATATAATCTCATCATAGTGGTAGAGTTTACAACACATAAGGAAATCACATCAGATAACACAATCATACAGTACTAGGAATCATGACCTAGCCAAGTTGCTACACACATTTCTTGGGGGACACAATTCAATCCATGACAGCAATCAATCCCCATTCCCTGCTACCCTCTGCCTCTGGCAACCACCGATATCCTTTCTGTCTGTATGGATTTACTTATTCTGGATATCTCAAATAAATGAAATGATAGAATATGTGACCTTTTGTGTCTGGCTTCTTTCATTTAGCATACTGTTTTTGAGGTTCGTCCATCCATGTTGTAGCACTACCAGTATTTCGTTTCTTTTTATGGCTGAATACTATTCAGTTTTATGAATATACCATAATGTATCTATTCATTCTTTGATGGACAGTTGGGTTATTTCTACCTTTTGGCTATTGTTAATAATGTTGCTATGAACATGCATGTACATGTATTTTTTCATCTGTTTTCAGTTTTTTTGGGTATGTGTCTAGGATCTGAATTATTGAGTCATATGGTAGTTATTTGTTTAACTTTTTGAGGAACTACCAGCCATGCTTTTAATAACTAAAAAAAAAATCAGAGTCCTGAAGCCTAGCTAAAATTCCACTATTGCCCAGTTGTAAAGAAAAAAAAATAGAATGGGCCTGAGGCAAAATTTCTAAGTAGACAGTGGTTTTTGAGTTCACCTTTTTGTCAACATGTGTTCTTTCTGTCTTTCCATGCTTCACTCAGACCAATTTCACAATCCTGTCTTCTCCCACTCCCCATCAAATCCTGCCCTCAAAAAAGGGTTTGATCATTTCTACCTGATTGCAAATTTAAGTTACAGTTATTTCTTTACGTTCTTCATACTCTCACTAGAATATAAGATCCTTGAGAGCAGGGACTCTGACTGCTCATTGCTGTTTCTCAGCATCTTAGACGATGGCTGGCACATAGTAAGTGCTCAATATATATTTACAGCTGATTTCTCTATGGAACACAAGTAGTCTGTGCTTGTTAAAAGAACTTTAGGCATCAACAAACCGTTGTATGTGTATAGATGAGAGATCGTTATTTAAAGGGGAAGGAAACACTGAAATGGTTGCCATGAGTCAGAGTTGACAGCAACGGGTTTGGTTTTTAGGCAGCCATTTACTCTAACTAGTCCTGCCAAGTAGGCAGACACAGACCCCTAGGCAGCACAGCAGGCGAGTTTGCTCCTAACAATCTACAGCAGTGAGTTGCAGAGTCTGGAATCTTCCAAGTTTGGTTTAAAAAAGAAATGATGGGGGTTGCTCTTCTCTAAGTGACAGTGATTTATATCTGTAGCTCCTCAGGTATCAAGGAGAAAATGAACCCCAGGATGTCTGAAGCTAACAGAAATGAAAAGCTTTCAAATGCATTGGTACATAAGCTACCAACTAGATTAAATTACCTGAAGAGATGGCAATCAGACTGTTTCTCAAGGTGAGAGAAAAGCGAAAGGTAATATAAAATTTTATAAATACTGCTATTCATTTTTTAATCTATTGTAAAACTGGGGAGAGAACAAATATAGTGTTTCACTCTTCTTGGGCGTCCTTACTTGGGAATAATTATGCATGTAGAGATTGGTTGCAACCTTCAAGGCAACTGTGGTGCATTTCAGTGGTTAATAAGGTCCAGTGGTAATAAAATGAAGCGGGACACTCAAGACAACTTGGTGGGGGGCAATTATGACCCATTACTGTGTGAATCACACACTGTGATTAAACTCGTAGGAGGCACTCAGCATCCACACTTGTTGTGAAAAGGGCTCTGATTAGCATTTGTACTATGCATTTTGGTAATCAGAAATCATTATAGAGAATGCTACATTAAATGAAGGAATATGGCAATCTCCCATGCATTAAATAGTCTAATTTTTAAAAAGAAATGACTTTATATCTAAAGCAAATAACATCACTTCTTTTCCTGCAAAGCAATAACACTGGGTCAGATGCTCTATGCTACAGTCCTGTAAGTATTGCCACAGTGAATATTTGATTAGCAAATACTCGACTCTGCATGATATAGATGTTGTTTTCATTTAAATGTTGATATGTAAGAGCTCCAGGAGCCCTGGTGGTGCTGTGGTTAAAGTGCTCGGCTGCTAACCGAAAGATTGGCCATTTGAAACTACTAGCTGCTCTGCCAAAGAAGGATGTGGCAGTCTGCTTCCATAAAGACTTACAGCTTTGGAAACCCAATGGGGCAGTTCTACTCTGTCCTATAGGGTCACTATGAGTTGGAATGGACTCGACAACAGTGGAGTGGATGTAAGAGCTATTTTTCCTGTGTCTTTAGTCTTATAGAGAGCTAAATGATGAATTAAACTAGCCAGAGGTAGAAACAGCAAGTTTTTAAATTCTTAAATCATCCAACAAATTAGGTTAGGATTCAGAAGGCTTCTGACAGAGACATCAGAAATATTTTTCATTTTATAAAATATTAACTGGCATGAAAGCTGTTGATATAATATTTTTGGCATATTTTGACATTTGATCTGTTGTTACTTCAAGGGACTTGGATCTACCTTTTAATGTTAAAAGTCTTAAACAATTGTATCACACCATTTTATATATGAATTCCAAAAGCTTTTTCACATTTTTATATTTGTAGGTATACACACTCTGAGAAGTCTTTTTTGTAATCGTGTCTTTGCAAGATCATATTATCTCACCAATAAATATTCACTTTCATTTGTTTTAATTATATAGATTCCTTTGTAAAATTTTCAAGAAAAGAGGCACTGTCAAGAATTGAATGGGACAGTCAAACTCTGCATTTACACAAAAGAAATTTTAAACACTTTACTGGTAACAGGCAAAGCCAAACTAATTATTAAATGACCATTTATTCATTAATTTATTCCTTACTATTAAAAGCACTTTTAACTTTAACTACAATGTTACCTAATTAATATACCCAAATCTTCATCGCTTATTTTCAAATACTTCTCCTCTGGCAAGCTATTTGGATGGATTAACCAAAGAGCTAATGTTGACTAATAATAAAGTAATTATCACTTCTTTCAAAGTGTATTAGACAATAGCTAAATAAAGAACTTCATTAACATTTGTTATAACAAGACCAAAATATCATAGTTCTCCAACATTTCCCTTGCTTGGCTTTAACAACTGTTTCTCTAATATTATTCTGTGGGTAATTCAGAATTCATGAAAATGAAGTTGGTGACATATCCCAAATTAAATGATATGTAATTGTTTTTATAGAGAAATTTGTACTGACCCATCAGAAAGACGTTACTCAATTTGTTTTCCCATGTTCTGCTCCTACCCTATATCTCTGTCCCACTTTTTGAATTGAAGCTTTCTTTTGCAAAGCTAGGAGCCATTAACAGCAGTTCAAATCTACCAGCTGCTCCTTGGAAACCCTACGGGGCAATTCTACTCTGTCCTGTAGGGTTGCTAGGAGTCAGAATTGACTTGAAGGCAACGGGTAGCTGGCATTAGGACCGCGGTCACCTCATGTAAAACAGAAAGCTACTGACATAGTCCTAGGTTGAGATGCCGTAATTCTGAGAAAGAATGGAGGAAGAGGAAAAGAAAACTAACCATTTGTGAGTCCCACTATGCGCCATGCATATATTCTTATACACTTTTAAAATATTTCAAGCCGTTACTAAATAGACAATAGATAAGTGGTAACTTTGGTGAAGGGTGAGACAGTACACAGTACTGGGGAAGCCAGCACAGCTTGTACAAGGAAAGGTTATGGAAGCTCCATAGACACTTCCAAACTCCCTGAGAGACTGAATTGCTGGGCGGAAGGCTGTGGGGACCATGGTCTCGGGGAATATCTAGCTCAATTAGCATAACACACTTTATAAAGAAATTGTTCTACATTCTACCTTGGTGAGTAGCGTCTGGGGTCTTAAAAGCCTGTGAGCAGCCATCTAAGATACTCCAGTGGCCTCACCCCTTCGGCAGCAAGGGAGAATGAAGAAAACAAGATACAAGGGAAAGATTAGTCCAAAGGACTAATGGACCACAACTACCACGGCCTCCACCAGACTGAGTCCAGTACAGCTAGATGGTGCCCAGCTACCACCAGTGACTGCTCTGACCGGGATCACAACAGAAGGTCCTGGACAGAGCTGGAGAAAAGTGTAGAACAAAATTCTAACTCACAAAATAAGACCAGACTTACTGGCCTGAAAGAGACTGGAGAAACCCTGAGAGTATGGCCCCCGGACACCCTTTTAGCTCAATAATGAAGTCACTCCCAAGGTTCACCATTCAGCCAAAGATTAAACAGCCCTATAAAACAAAATGAGACTAATGGGGCACAACAGTCCAGGGACAAGGACTAGAAGGCAGGAGGGGACAGGAAAGCTGGTAATAGGGAACCCAAGGTCGAGAAGGGACAGTGTTGACATGTTGTGGGGTTGTTAACCATTGTCATAAAGCAATATGTGTACTAACTAATGAAAAAGAAACTATTCTGTAAACCTTCATCTAAAGTACAATAAAAAAATTTTTTTAAAAATTTCAAGCCGCACACATATTTGAAAAAGCTAAAATGAACACCATATACGAGAGTGCAACATAACATTGGAAAGTAGTCAAATCACCAAGTACAATGAAAGTCAACCCCTTTGCTTCTCAAATTCAGCTCTTTTAGAAACTCCATCTGTCTCATAGTCTATATGGACCCAATAAAGAATTTCTTCTGGGTTTGTAGAACAGCAATGCTTAGTTGAAAAGTATATTGTGAGACAAAAAAGCTGCATGTCTACTCAGCAGAAAAAAAAATCATTAAAACTTTTTTTTCTTTGAAAAGGTCTTGACCTAGTATTATTATGTAATAGAAGTTTCCACTGATGATGGAACCTTAGGTTCAATGGCTGTGCTGAAGTTAAAAGAAGAAATGTATAAGAACGTCAGACTGTCTGGTGAGGGAGAAACTGCCCAGGACACTTTGGGTTTTCAAGGTCCTGGCTGAGCAGGAAAATCGGGAGACAAACTTCAGCAAAATCATCAGTGATCTAGTGGGTGGGTTACATTAGGAGAGAAGACCCTTAAATGCCTTTCACCTTTGAAACTATTTGGGGCACTCACATTACCAGACACAAGATTTCCTAACCTACTGAGCAGGAAAACTGCAATTAAGTCAATATTTACTTGCTGAACACTGTCTCGCTAGACATAGTACTGTTGTTACACGCCATCGTGTTGATTCCAACTCATAGAGAGCCTACGTGACAAGAGTAGAACTGCCTGATAGGGTTTCCTAGGCTGTAATCTTTACGGGAGCAAATCACCAGGTCTTGTCTCCCATTGAGCCACTGGTGAGTTCAAACCGCAGATCTTTCGGTTAGCAATTTTACCATTGCACCACTAGGGCTCCTTAGACATTGTACTAGGCACTATGACTTTACGAAAACAAACAAGTAAAAGGAAAACTTTTACCTTCCATGAGCTTGCAATCTCATGAAACATAAACCAGTTGCCATTGAGTCAACTTTGACTCATATCGACATGAAGATGCCAAAATAAAACGTATCTCTTCATTCAGTCCAGCATTCTTTAAACTACATGCCAGATACTATGCTAAATACTTTCTGGTAGATTAACTCCTTTAATTTCCTTCCACAGCTCTCTCAGAGAGTTATTATTATTCACTGCATTTTACAGATAAGGAAACTAAGGTTTAAAATTGCTTAATGATGCTCCAATTCCCAAGCCCACATTCTTAGCCAGTCTTGGGCTGAATCTTCAGATGTACATGGTGTACTCTGCATTCTAAATCCCTTCTGCCTCCATGATATCACATATGCCACCAAGTACTCATATTCTATCTTAGAAAGGAGAAAGGAGCAGAAATCTGAAAGAGTTAACAACTGTCCTAAAAAATCTGAGTTCTCATCCCACAGTTTAGCTGTGTGACTTTACCTCAGTTTTCTCATCTACAAAGTAGGGATAAAAATAGTACCTGCTTTACAGGTTTGCTGGGATGATCAAACGAAATAATGTAGACACAATGTCTGGCATCTGGCAAATACTGAATAAATGCTAACTGTAATTAACCAAACCCATTGCTGTCGAGTCAATTCCGACTCATAGTGACCCTATAGGACAGAGTAGAAATGCCCCATAGGGTTTCCAAGGAGCAGCTGGTGGATTTGAACTGCTGAACTTTTTGGTTAGCAGCAGAGCTCTTAAACAACTTCACCACCAGGGATCCAGCTAACTGGAGTTCATGTCCTTGTTTTCTAGATGAGAAAATAGCTTCTCAGGGAAATTATGAATCTTTCTCATAATCTACTGCTAATTAGTCATCTAGTGCTGCTATAACAGAGATACCACAAGTGGATGGCTTTAACAAAGAGAAATTTATTGTCTCACAGTCTCTTAGGCTACAAGTCCAAAATCAGGGCATCAGCTCGAGGGGAAGGCTTTCTCTATCAGCTCTGGAGAAAGGTCCTTGCAATGCATCAGTCTTCCCTTGGTCTGGGAGGATCTCAGTGCAGGAACCTCAGGTCCAAAGGACGCGCTCTGCTCCTGGCACAGCTTTCTTCATGGTATGAGGTTCCCATGTGTCTCTGCTCACTTTTTTCTTTTATACCTCAAAAGAGATTGGCTTAAGACACTATCCAGTTTTGTATACCTCATCAGTATAACTGCCACTAATCCATCTTATTAGATCATAGTGATGGAATTTATAAGACATAAGGAAATCACATCAGATTACAAAATAGTATACAATTATACAATACTGGGAATCATGGCCCAGCCAAGCTGACAGATACTATGGGGGCACACAATTCAATCCATGACAAAGTATCAGAGTCAATACGTGAATCACTGTACATCTGACTACAAAAATCATGAATTAATGAACACATAGTAAATCAGGATTCAGACTCAGGGGTATCTCACTTCAAAACTCATGTGCTTCCTCATACTGCTTATCAAATGCAGGTGGGGAAAAAAAATCAAGGTAGATAGAAGCATAACAAAAGAAGAAATAACCAGCTCCAAGTGAAGCCTGCAGTCCTGGTGGAAGTGATTGGGAAATGGGAGGCATTTGACTGGGGCACACTATCCGCTGGCTTTGTGTAGTGCAGTTTCTGAGTAGAATATGGCAAAGAGTAACTGGGAACCCAGGGGCTCAAACAATGCCCCTTGATGTTTGTTGACATCAGGTCACTTGACTTAATCTTCACCATCATTGCAATAGCATATATTGCAATCTCAGGTAGCAACAGTAGCTGTTTTTCGGAAGGAAATAATTTAATAAGCCATCACATAAAAGCTGCTATTTTGTATCTTCAAGCTTAAGCCTTCCTATTTGTCAGGCATCTTTTTAGTCACATATTCATAAATCAAAGACAAGTTATGTTTTTTATACAATCTGAGAAAGATATCTTGAACGACTCTTATCTATGAATGAGATTTATTTAATGGGCTACCCATAGAATCATTGTCTGGGACTATGTTCTAAAACAGCTCATTTCCAATGGCAAAATACTGGATGATTTGGGTGTTTTTCTGTTGAAAAGTTATGAAAACTCTTCTAATTAGGTGTCCTTTTACATATACTCTGTTTTATTAATGTCCATATTTCTTTTACTCCTGATATTGTTACTGTATGACTATTGGAGTTGGGTGGGCAGGACTCTCGTTTTGTAAGGACTCAGGGAAGAGAGATCATTTTTTCTTCCCATGGGATGGGGGTGATCAGGACCCTGAGCCTCAAGATCAAGCTGATGATCAGATGTCACTGACTGCTCCACCTTTTTCCTTATTGAGATGGGTTCTGTCAAGGCTGCTGCTGTCTGAAGCTGACACAACCTGACCTCCGTAGAACACAGGGAATTCAAGACAAATTGAAATTTCAGGTAATTTATTTGAAGTTAGAAATGTAACAAAAGCCTTTTGCTGTTAAAGAGGCTCTCACACAGGATCAGAACCATTAATCTCTAAGATTCAACTGAACAAAAAGTATTATTCACCTAAACTGCAATATCCTATTAGTGACGGAGAAAATATTCACCTTTGTGAAAATGGTAGATACAGAAATCATCTGAACTTCAATTATTGAAAATATACCCATTTATTAAATAACTACAATGCTCTGGACTACATATTGTAAGGAATATAAATATACTGAAGTCATGATCTTTGCCTCAAAATACTTGCAATCTAAAGAGGAAAGACCAAGTATGCAGGGTAGAATTCTCTGTACTTGCCTCAGTCTTGAAAGATCTGGGTGGCACGAATAGTTTGTGCTTGTCTACTAACCTAAAGGCTGGCAGTTCAAACCCACCCAGCAGTATGACAGACAAAATGCCTGACAATCTCCTCCATAAAGATTATGGCCAAGAAAACCCTCTGGAGCAGATCTACTCTGTAACACATGGGGTCACCATGAGTCAGAATCAACTTGTCGGAACAGGTTTGATTTTCTTTTTCTTTTGTTTTTTTTTTTTTAGAAAGACCTTTAGATCCTCCAGCTCCATTACCCCTTACCCCTACTTCTCTAGTGCAAAAGTTTCCACTCAATTTCCAAAAGCCCTTTTATCTTTGAAATCCTCCCTAGATCTCCTAACCATCAGGTCATTCTTTCCTTGTTGTTCCTCTAGCAATTTGTACTTCTCCCAAAACACTCATTATGTTACACTGTAGTGTCTGTCTTCCATTCTACTCTCCCTTACTCCAATTAGAACATGAGCTCTTTGAGTCATAATCATTCTTTGTAAAATGTCTCCCCCTCCCCTAACCCCGTAAACTACTTCTAGCATGCTTTCTGGTACAGGAGCTCATAATGATGCTGAATAGGTGAATGCATAGATGAACAAATGAATTGAAGTCCCACAGAACTGTTGGAGTCGTATTTATTCCACCTAGTGGGAGGTATCTCAGTCTCAGTTGAATTCTGTTTGTATCACAGTGGCATTTTGCTTGTACCTCAGGTTTCCCAATTTCTAAGCACAACAAACTGCCACTGGCTGGATTTCCTTCGCTGGACAACTGAAGAAGAAGATGGCAGCTGCACTCCAAAATTCTATTGAAAAACAGACTAGAAGCAAAACCAACTTTCAAGAACTGGAAGGAGTATGCACTGTTGTTGTTAGGTATCATCCAGTTGGTTCCGACTCACAGTGATCTTATATACAACGGAATGAAACACTTCCTAGTCCTGTGCCACCCTCGTGATTGTTGATATGTTTGAGCTCATTGTTGCAGCCACTGTGTCAATCCATCTCATTGAGGTTCTTCCTTCTTTTCACTGACCCTCTACTTTACCAAGCATATTGTCCTTCTCCAGTGACTGATCCCTCCTGTAACATGTCCAAAGTACGTGAGATGAAGTCTCGTCATCTTTGCTACTAAGGAGCATTCTGACTACTGCTTCCAAGACAGATATGTTCATTCTTCCCGCAGTCCATGATATATTCAATATTCTTCACCAACACCATAATTCAAAGGCATCAATTCTTCTTCAGTCTTCCTTATTCACTGTCCAGCTTTCTCATGCATAAGAGGTGATTGAAAATACCATGGTTTGGGTCAGGCACACCTTAGCCCTCAGAGTCACATCTTTACTTTTCCACACTTGAAGGAGGTCTTTTGCAGGATATTTGACCAATGTTATACGTCATTTGATTTCTTGACTGCTGCTTCCACGAGCATTAACTGTGAATCCAAGTAAAATGAAATCCTTGACAACTTCAATCTTTTCTCCTTTTATCTTGATGTTGTTTATTGGTTCAGTTGTGAAGATTTTTGTTTTCTTTATGTTAAGGTTTAAACCATACTGAAGGCTGTCATCCAGTATGCGATAAAAAAAAAAAAAAAAAAAAAACATTGCCGTTCAGTCAATTCTGACTCATAGCAACCCTATAGGACAGAGTAGAACTGCCCCATAGGATTTCCAAGGAGTGGCTGGTGGATTTGAATTACCGACCTTTTGATTAGCAGACGAGCTCTTAACCACTGCTCTACCAGGGCTCCAAGCAGGCGATTTTCTGAGACTTCACCATGTAAATGATTCACATTGGCTAAAATAGCCGAAAAAGGAGGACTCCACCAAAGCACTTTTGCTTAAAGCTTGGATTTCAAACCAGGAGAATTAAAGTGTTCAAATTTCAACCTTGGTTGACTTGACACCCTGTCTATCTAGATGTTTTGACTATTCATTGAACAGCTTGCATAGCCCATACGGTTACCATGGAGCCCATGTGAGACTGAATGCCACGTAAATCTTCTAAATCCCCTCTGCTAAAGGATTTCATCCCACTCTCTCTGCTCCCTCCAACAAAATGCAATTTAAATGGTGGCAGTCAGTAGGTAACTTAGAACAAGCTATTGAGTTTCAATTTCTCAATTTGCAAAACAGAGAAGGGATTATGTTTTATGTAACTTTTTGCCAAGAATCTTACCACTAATTAGGTTTAGATGTTTATAAAATACACAATTCCTCAGATTTAAAGCCATCTGGCATTTTTCCCTAATTTGAAAGAAGTTTAATTTAAAATATCTATAATGAAAAACACCAATAGTTCCTGGTAATTTTTCTAAATGTGTACATTTTAAAAACATTTTTAAATTTAAAGAGAAAATAAATTAAAAAGTGAAACCTTAATTTCTTTCACTCTGGATTAGAAAGGACAGTTTTGTGTTGTTATTGCAGTTCTTTCATTTGCCTTAATGATTGATTCATCTTTAATTTATCAGGTGGCATTTTCCCAAGGGAGCTAAGCAACTGCTATTTTTGGTATTAGAGAGTTGTAATTCTTTCTCTATATTTAAAAAATATGCAAATATTCACACATAAATTAATAAGACATCTCGTATCAGTACACATCTCAGTTTCACTGACTGGAGAATTCTGTCCCTAAAAGCAGTATAAATAAATGGTTTGTGGGAGGGCATGTTGGCCCTCCGTTATGGTAACAGCAGAATGCCAAGGCATTTTCCTGGAGAACTCATCAGAGATCTATCATCCATGTATGTATCTAAACTTTTTTAAATACATTCTTGTCATGGATTGAACTGTGTCCCCCCAAAATATGTGTCACCTTGGCTAGGCTATAATTCTCAGTATTGTGTGGTTGTCCTCCATTTTGTGATTTGATATAATTTCCCTATGTGTTGTAAATCCTAATCTCTGCCTGTGGTTAATGAGGCAAGATCAGGTTATGTTAAGGAGGATTAGGGTAGGATGCAATATCCTTACTCAGGTCACATCCGTGATCCAATATAAAGGGAGTTTCCCTGAGATGTGGCCTGCAGCACCTTTTATCTTACAAGAGATAAAAGGAATGAGAAGCCAGCAGAGAGATTGGGACCTCCTACCACCAAAAAGTCCTCTTCGCTTTCAGCAAGCGAGGTTACTTGAAGCACTTATTTGAAGATCAAGGACTACAGGTTTCAGTATGGATTACAGCTTAAATAAAGAAAACAAAAATCCTCACAACTGGACCAGTAAGCTACATCATGATAAATGGAGAAAAGATTGAAGTTGTCAAAGATTTCATTTTACTTGGATCCACAATCAATGCCCATGGAAGCAGCAGTC
>NW_004443994.1:13149100-13151064 GCF_000243295.1 Trichechus manatus latirostris
TGATAAATGGAGAAAAGATTGAAGTTGTCAAAGATTTCATTTTACTTGGATCCACAATCAATGCCCATGGAAGCAGCAGTCAAGAAATCAAACAACATATTGCATCAGGCAAATCTGCTGCAAAAGACCTCTTTAAAGTGTTAAAAAGCAAAGATGTAAGTTTAAGGACTAAGGTGTGCCTGACCCAAGCATGGTGTTTTCAATCGCTTCTTACACATGTGAAAGCTGGACAATGAATAAGAAAGACTGAAGAAGAATTGAAACCTTTGAATTATGGTGTTGGCAAAGAATATTGTATATACCATGGACTGCCAGAAGAATGAATAAATCTGCCAGAATGCTCCTTAGAGGGAAGGATGATGAGACTTTGTCTCACATGCTTTGGACATGTTATCAGGAGGGACCAGTCCCTGGAGAAGGACATCATGCTTGGTAAAACAGACGATCAGCAGAAGAGAGGAAGACCCATTAAGAAAAATGAAAAGACCCTGAGAATTATGTGGGATTCAATCAAAAGCAAAAATTTGAGAGTGATTGGAGTTCCAGAACAGGGGGAGAAAACAGAAAACAGAGACGATCATTGAAGAACTGCTGACAGAAAATTTCCCCAATATCATGAAAGATGAAAAGCTGGCCATCCAATAAGCTCAATGAACCCCATATAGGATAGACCCCAAGAGAAAATCACGAAGGCATATCATAATCACACTCGCCAAAACCAAAGACAAACCAAGAATCCTGAGAGCAGCACGAGAAAAACAAAAAGTCACATACAGAGGAGAAACAATAAAAATAAGCTCAGATTATTTGGCAGAAACCATGCAGGCAAGAAGGCAATGGGATGACATATATAAAACCTTGAAAGAAAACAATTCCCAGCCAAGAATAATCTATCCTGCAAAACTCTCATTCAATCATGATGGTGAAATTAAGACATTTCCTGATAAACAGAAATTAAGGGACTACGTAAAAACCAGACCAAATTTACAAGAATTATTAAAGGGAGTTCTTCAATCTGAGAACAAACAACATCAGCTCACAGGCTGAATCTAGGATGCAAGATCATACCAGCCAGAAACCAATCTAAGAAATGAACTCTCAAGGACTATCCAAAACCAAAAGAAATACAACAGGGAATCAGAGAGGTTAATCTGTAAATGACAACAACATCCTAACAATAAAAGAGGGAATATATGGTAAAGGTATAGAACCTTCTAAAGGAGAAGAAGACGAGACGATACCAATTTATAATAGACTGCTTCAAACTTAGGAAGATAAGGGTAAATTTCAAGGTAACCACAAAGACAGTTAACAAACATACTCATCAAAATAAAGAGGAAAAACATAAAGTCTCAGTAAAAACAAAACCTACAAAACCAAAAGAAATGAAAAAAATCCACAAACAAAATGAATTCAGCACAGGAGAGTAACAGGAACAAAGAAAATGTCAGCACCACACAAAAAGCACTACAAAATGACAGCAATAAACTCACACCTATCAATAATTACACTGAATGTGAATGGCATAAATGCACCCATAAAGAGATGGAGAGTCACAGAATGGATAAAAAAACAGGACCCATCAATATGCTGTCTACAAGAGACACACCTTAGAAACAAAGACATAAATTTATTAAAAATCAAAGGGTGGAAAAAATGTATCAAGCAAACAGCTACCAAAAAAGAACAGGAGTGGCAATACTAATCGCAGATAAAATAGAGTTTAAAACAAAATCTGCTATGAAAGACAAAGAAGGATACTATTTAATGATTAAAGGGACAATCCATCATGAAGACATAACCATAATAAACATCTACACACCAAATGACAGGGCTCCAAAATACATAAAACAAACTAATGGCCCTGAAAAGAGAAATTGAGTTCAACAATGATAGTAGGAGACTTCAACACACCACTCTCGGTAAAGGACAGGACATCTAAAAGGAAACTCAACAAAGATACA
>NW_004443994.1:13151520-13210096 GCF_000243295.1 Trichechus manatus latirostris
AAGACCCTCAATGAGATGGATTGACACAGTGCCTGCAACAATGCGCTCAAGCGTAACAGTTGTGAGGCTGGCACAGGACCGGGCAGTGTTTCGGTAGCTATGAGTCAGAACTGACTCAATGGCACCTAACAACAACAACAACACAAAAAATAAAGAACTAGGACGGGAGCAGGTCCTTTGGACCCAGAGTCCCTGCACTGAGAAGCACCTAGACCAGGAGAAGATTGATGACAAGAACTTTCCCCCAGAGCTGACAGAGACAGAAAACCTTCCCCTGGAGCTGGCACCCTGAATTCGGACTTCTAGCCCCCTAGACTGTGAGAGAATAAATTTCTCTTTGTTAAAGCCATCCACTTGTGATATTTCTGTTACAGCGGCAGTAGATAAATAATACAATTCTTATTTCAATCTATACTATGTCTTGAAGTAATATATTCCCATAATTTTCAATATCCATTATTTAAAGTTCTAGTAACCATTAACTTCTACATTTTCTTTATTTTAATCTCAAAGGAGGCTCCAGTTCTAGTTCTATGAGAGTCAGTGAACAAGTCCATGTGACTTACCCTTTTCAGATCTTTCCTATTATAAATTTTGATTAAGATTCTTCTCACCTTTGGACTGAAGGGTTCTGCTTGTTTAATATATTTTATAGTCATTGTTGCTGAGGACCTGATAAATATCAAGAAATAGCCCTTTCTAGTTCCCATTCTTTTTATTTCCCTGCCACGCATGACACTGCTGTTCATATTCTGTTTCTTTATATTCGTTCTTACTTTGGCTCCTATGGCACATTACTTGGTCTTAGTGTTTGGACTACTACTCGTTCTTTATTCTGCAAATATTCTCTTTCTCTTTTTTGGCTCCAGGTTTTTCCTTGATTTCATCTAACTTTAGAACTTGACCACCATTCTTCTTACCCACTGTTCTCTCTCCAACTCCCTCTAATCTGTTTAAAAAAAAAAAAAAAAACCCTGATTTCAGGAGTCAATCTAGAATGACTGTCAAATCTGGAGGTAAAAATGATGGATCTCAGATTAAAAAACAGTGTAGGTGTATAATTTTATAGTTTTCCACTTTTGTGTCTCTACTGAAAAGTGAAACACTGAACTGTCTCAGGAAGTGTTTCCAAAAGATATATGCAAGTTTATCTTTTCATATTTGGTCAAGCTGCGCTTTCTCTGCAGACTTTGAGATTTCCTTACCTATTTTTCTGATCATTTACAAATAGGTTAAATAAAATAGATTTCAGCCTAGTCTTTAGGAGGCTTCATAGCTTGTATGTTTCCAAGTTACAGTTTCTCTCTAAAAAGCATGGATGCAAAATTCAGCAACTATCATTTGTTATTTAACTGATTCCCTTGATCATGTGAACGCTAAAATGTAGGCTTCGCTAATATGTTCCATTTTCGCTCTAGGAATGCTCCCTTTCCTGTAATGTTCAGATTTTACTGAATCATTACCTCTTACATACTTCAAATGGAAACTTTCTTTAAAAATAGAACTTCTTGTTTAACTACTTGTGTGTACACTTGAAACTTGTTATAAAAGGAAATATGTTAACAACATGGATAAGAATTATAAAATTTCTAGAAAGTTTTAATGATATTATAATATCATTATGTATAACAATGAGTGAAATTCAGTTACTATGTTTATGTTCTATTTTAATTATCGTAAAATAGAAATAGCCAATCTGCATTAACTGATCAAGCCACCATTAGTGAAGGAAGATAACAGAATATATTATTCATGGGGCTAGGGGAAGTTTTCAACAATCAGGATTTTCAAAGAAATCTCAAACTTGTCTCCAAAACTACTTAAATACTTTTGTACCCTTTCTAGAAAGACTAACTGTTCACATTTGAATACTATAAACATTATTATATGTGGAGAAATAGTTTTATATTGGTGCTATTTTCCTTTTTCTCCCCTATTCCAAGTTCCACTTACAACTTAAATCACTTGGGAGTAGACTAAGAAATAATATATTTTTGACTTAATATTTTTATTATGACCATTAAACAATTGCTCAATCCCAGCAAAAACCCTCCTAGTTGTGGGGGGGTGGAGGTGGGCAGGTGGAGGTTGATGTTGACAAGATGATTCTAAAATTTAATTGGAAATGCAAATAGCCAAAATAGCAATGATAATTAGGAAGAACAAAGTTGATGGACTTATACTACCAGATATCAAGATTTATTATGAAGTTGTAGTCACTAAAACAGCACAGAATTGGTGAAAGAATAGACAGATGGAATGAAATCAAGAATTCAGAAAAATACTCATCTATATGTAACTACTTTATTTACCTATGACAGGTATCACAACAATGCAGTGAGGGAAGTATATTCATTTCAATAAACAGTGCTGGGTTAATATATATTCACATGGATAAAAATGAACATTGACCTCTATTTCATCCTATACATAAAAATCAATTTCAGATGGATCATAGGCCTAAATGTGAACAGTAAAACAATAAAGTTTATAGAAAAACGTATAGAAGAATACCTTTACGTCATCAGGAAAAGCAACAATTTCATAAACAAAATACCTAAAGTTCTAATCATAAAAAGGAAATGGACAAATAGGACTTCATTAACATTAATAATTTCTATTTATTAGAATACTATTAAAAGAGTGGAAAGGCAAGACACAGAGTGAGAGAAATTATTTGCAATACATATCTCTGATAAAGCACTAATATTCAGAATATTTAGAGACCTACAAATCAATTAGTTAAATATAGAAAATATAATTTTTAAATCAAGGGCAAAACATTTGAACAAGCACTTTACAAAACAGGATACATAAATGACCAATTAACATATGAAAATGTGCTCAACATCATTAGTCATCTGAGAAGTACAAATTGAAATCACAATAGATTCCACTACACACTCACCATAGTAGCTAAAATTAAGAAAGACAGTGATACCAAGTACTGGTATGAATGTGGAGTAATCATAACTCTCAGACTTTGTTGTTGGAAATGTAAATCAGTACAGCTACTCTGTAACAGTCTTGGGCAGTATCTACTAGAGCTAAACATACATCTACCATATGACCCAGCAATTCTATTCCCAAGTATATATCCAATAAAGATTAGTGCATATGTCCATCAAAACACACATCAAGAATCTAGTTTAATTTGATACTAATTTAACTTCAATAGTATTCAAAAACTCTGTTCATTATATGAATATACCACAATTTATTTATCCATTCTACTTTTTATGGACATTTAGATTTTCCCCAGTTTTTGGTCATTATGAATAAAGATATGCTATCTCCTGAAATCGTTCAATATAGACCAATTCTTTTTGGTACAGTGACTCTGTGTATTCCTTATATCTGCTTTTGATGCTTCCTGCGTCATTCAATGTTTTGCCCACAGAATCCTTCAAAACTGCAACTCGAGGCCTGGATTTTTTCTTTAGTTGTTTCAGTTTGAGAAATGTTGAGCGTGTTCTTCCTTTTTCATTTTCTAACTCCAGGTCTTTGCACATTTCATTATTTTACTTTCTCTTCCCTCTCGCTGTCCTTTGGAATCTTCTGTTCAGCTTTTACTTCATCATTTCTTCCATTCACTTTAGTTACTCTGCATTCAAGAGCAAGTTTCAGAGTCTCTTCTGACATCCATTTTGGTCTTTTCTTTGTTCCCTCTCCTTTTAATGACTTTTTGCTTTCTTCATATGTAATGTCCTTGATGTCATTCCATAACTCATCAGGTCTTCCATCGTTAGCGTTCAATGTCTCAAGTCTTCTTGAGGTGGTTTCCAAATTCAGGTGGGATTTACTCAAGGTCATACTTTTGCTCTCATAAACTTATTCTAATTTTCTTCAGCTTCAACTTGAACTTCAATATGAGCAATTAATGGTCTGTTCCACACTCGGTCCCTGCGTTGTTCGGACAGATGATATCGAGCTTTTCCAAAGTCTCTTTCCACAGATGTAGTCAATCTGATTCCTGTGTTTTCAGTCCGGCGAGGTCTATGTGTACAGCTGCTGTTTATGTTGTTGAAAAAACATATTTGCAATGAAGAAGTTGTCGGTCTTGCAAAATTCTATCTTCTGATCTGTGGTGTCATTTCTATCACCAAGGCCATATTTTCCAACTACTAATCCTTCTTCTTTGTTTCCAACTTTCAAATTCCAATTATTAATAATTCTCAGTGCATCTTGATTGCATGTTTGATCAATTTCAGACTGCAGAAGTTGGTAAAAATCTTTAATTTCTTCATCTTTACATTGGTGATTGGTGCACAAATTTGAATAATGATCATATTAACTGGTCTTCTTGTAGGCATATGGATATTATCATATCACTAACAGGTTGTACTTCAGGATAGATCTTTGAATGCTGTTTTTGATGATGAATGCAACTCCATTCCTCTTCAATTTGTCATTTTCGGCATAGTAGACCACAGGATTGTCCTATTCAGAATGGCCAATACCAGTCCATTTTAGCTCACTAATGTGTAGGATATCAATCTTTATGCAGTTCACTTCATTTTTGATGACTTCCAATTTTCCTAGATTCATATTTCGTACATTCCATGTTCTGATTATTAATGGATGTTTGCAGCTGTTTCCTCTTATTTTGAGTAGTGCCACATCAGCAAATGAAGGTCCCGAAAGCTTGACTCCATCCACGTCATTAAGGTCAACTCTACTTTGAGGAGGCAGCTCTTCCCTAGTCGTATTTTGAGTGCCTTCCAACCTGGGGGCTCTTCTTCTGGCACTATATCAGACAATGTTCAGCTGCTCCTCATAAAGTTTTCACTGGCCAATTTTTTCAGAAGTAGACTGCCAGGTCCTGTTCCCTAGCCTGTCTTAGTCCAGAAGTTCCACTGAAACCTGTCCACCAAGGGTGACCCTGCTGGTATTTGAAATACCAGTGGTAAAGCTTCCAGTATCACAGCAACACGTAAGCCACCTCAGTATGACAAACTGACAGACTGGTGGTGGCCATAAAGCTTACAGCCTAGGAAACCCTATGGGGCAGTTCTACTTTGTCCTACAGAGTCACTATGAGTCAAAATTAACTCGATGGCACACAACAACAACTAACTAGTCATATTAAATCAGTTGCAGATGAACAAGTCAATCAATACATGAATGGAATACTAGCCTAACATTCAGAATGTGCCCCATTAATACAGTATACTGTTAATATACTACGGATTAGAAAATACATAGATCATCTGAATGACATTGTTTAATATGATACCTAATTTGATGTAAACATTTAATGCACCGTTTAAATCCATTTTTTTTTTGCCCAAAAGTTTAAGATTATTTACTTTTAGAATCAAATCTCTAATAGGCATGTCTACCCAAAGTTTTCTTATATATGCAGACGGTGACGTTAAATATTTGTACTTGGATATTTGAAAATAAATAGTAAATATTTCTTCACAAGGAGTTTGACTATTATATAGTAGTTTATAAATAAGTAGTATGAACCTAACGAGCAAAAATAGTCAATTAAATCCTGTCCCTCTCTTTTTAAAAAAAAAATATTAGAAAGAATGCTCTTCTACTAGCCAAAAGGTTTGCTGTTCAAACCCACCCAGAAGAGCCTCAGAAGAAAGACCTGGCGATCTGCTTCTGAAATGTCACAGCCTTGAAAACTCTCTGGAGCACAGTTCTACTCTGCACAGGTAAGGTTGCCATGAGTTGGAATCAACTGGATGGCAACTAACAACAACGACAGCAACATTAGGAAGAACTCCGTGGCCCTTCAGTAGAATAGCATACACTGATTGTCTTTGTGCTGGACTATGTTTTAAAGAATACTTGTATGGTAAACAGCCTCAGAAGAAATAGTATCACTCTATGGAGCAGAGAACAGGTATGCTTACAGTCAAATATAATAAAGATAATATCTCCCTTGAAGGCAAAGTTCAGGCAGGTTTGCTTTCATTCTGTTATAAAGATTCGGGTCCCTTAAACTCAGGGCTCTTCATCTGTGACACCAATTCACCAGAATAGCACAGCATTTACCTGAGTTTCTCATATGGCAAAGGAAACCAACAGGAATATAAATCTCATGCTAATTTTTGTAATAAATCTCCTTGTCTCTGATCCAGAAGTCGTATGTCTCCTGTCAGTATGCATGAAACTCTAGCAGGCTAACTGGTTAGCTTGCAAGTAGTGTTCTTGACAATCCACAGCTTGTTGTTTAACCGTCATTATACAATCAAGGATAAGCTGTTTTTCTCAGGCCTTGCCTTCATCTATTCATACAATAAGATCAAAGCAGAGCTGATACTATTATTTAAAAAGATTTAATAAAGAGTACCAGGTGCTGCAGCCAAATTCCCTTTCTTGCTGCCATTGAGTTGATTCTGACTCTCAGCGACCCTGTAGGACAAAGGAGAACTGCCCGATAGGGTTTTCTAGGTTGTAATCTTTATGGGAGCAGACTGCCACGTCTTTCTCCCACAAAGATGCTGGTGGATTCGAACTGCCAACATTTTGGTTAGCAGCCGAATACGTAACCACTGTACCACCAGGCTTCCTTGCAGCCAAATGTGGCTATATCTGAAAATGGTCAAAATGATCAGACAAGTCAAACCATGCCTTGACATGTTACCTTTTCTAACGCTAGCCTGGGGACATCTGTTCATGCCATTCCTTTGCTTAAATACTTTTACTCCCTAATGGTTCTAGAAGAAAATCATTAGTTTGGCACATAGGGCCATACGTAGTATGGGCCAGATCTTTACAGTCTCATCTTCTTTCCCTTCTGACCTAGCTCCTGCTTCATTAAATTTTCCCTTCTTTTTTGGATGTCACCAATCTTCTCACTACTCGGGGTTTCTGAACATACAAGAACACCCCGCTCTATGCAGTCAGTCAGAAATATCTATTGAGGAACTATTACGGACCAGTTGGTGTGCTAAACGTGGA
Source organism: Trichechus manatus latirostris (assembly GCF_000243295.1). Classification (NCBI taxonomy): domain Eukaryota; kingdom Metazoa; phylum Chordata; class Mammalia; order Sirenia; family Trichechidae; genus Trichechus; species Trichechus manatus. Next base: position 13,158,442 of record NW_004443994.1, read on the forward strand.
CAAGACAAACAGTTCCTCCTTCGTGGAGATTATAATCTGGTGAATCCTCTCGGTTTAGCAAACTCTGTTTTGCCCTTTAAGACCCAGCTCAGATGTTACATCTTTAGAGAAACCTTTGCATTCTTTTCCAGGTAGACTTGTTCTCTACTCCATGCTTGCCTAGTAGTTGATACACGTCACTGTTTAACGCCGTTCTAAGGGCCAGGACCATGTCTACCTCAGTGGCGGGCACACACTAAGCATTTAATACATGTTTGAGGTAGAAAGAAAAGAAGAATGAACAAAGAAATGACTGCATATAGACGCTGTACTCCGTTTAGTCTGCTCTCATACTAAGGCTCTGAGTAGGAAAAGATTAAGATAAGGCTTTGACTTGTATCATTTTATTTCATTTGGTTGTAGCCTGTGGCCTAAATGAGTTAGGGCATAGTTCAAAGCCCAGAGGCAAAGTTTCGTCTTAACCCAAGTCTTTACTTTTTACCCAGGGAGTTACAGATAACCTTTGATTAGGAGATTCAGCCTTATATAATGGAAAGTGCATGTGCTTTAACAGAAGCTGACGAAAGGCTGGGCCAGCTGTACAGGTGCCCAGGGACCCCAGAATATAAGGGACAGTAAGACATCAATGGAAATGTAAAGAGATGGAGAACATTGTTCTTTCCCAAAATTCCTCACTGGAAATAGAAAAATACTTTAAGAGATTGGGAAGAATTCTTTACTACATTGTTGAGGGAGGGTGAGAGAGTAGCACAGTAATAATTACCAGCTTTTTCAGGAAACAAAAAACCAACTGCTGTAGAGTTGACTCTGACTCATGGTGACCCCATGTGCTACCTCCTTCTTCCAAGGAGCCTCTGGGTGGACTTGAACCTCCAACCGTTTTGTTAGCAGCCGAGCTAGTTAGCTGTTTGCACCAGCCAACGACTCCTTTTCAGGAAATAGGACCTATAAACTACAAGGCTCTGGTTTCCAAGAGAGATTGGCAGGTCTGAAGCCAAAAAAGGAAAAGCTGGGCATTGCTACTAGGGGTCTTTCTTCTCCCTCCTCCTGTTCATTTCTCAGCTTCTCTACTAAATAAATGTTGAATAAACAGTTAAAGAATTTCAGTTTGGTAGTACAGGAGCCCTGGTGGCCCAGTGGTTAAGAGCATGGCTGCTAACCAAAAGGTCAGCAGTTTGAATCCACCAGCCATTCCTTGGAAACTCTATGGGGCAGTTCTACTCTGTCCTATAGGGTCGCTGTGAGTCAGAATCAACTCAAAGGCAATGGATTTCGCTTGATTTTTGCATTGGTATAGGTGGAGGGGAGCAAAGGGTGTTTTATTCTGGCCTTGTGCCTTGTAGTGACACAGATCTGGGTTCAAATTTCAATTTTGGGGAAGGAACTGAACATCCCCAGGCAGGACTAGCTACATAATTTTCAGGACTCAGCACAACATGAAAATGTGAGGGTCCTTATTCAAAAACTGTTGAGAATTTCAAGATGGTGACAGCAGAGCATTAAACGAAGCATGGGGGCCCTTCTAAGTGTGGGTGCTGACAAAAATGACTCTTTCTCAAGGTTGTTATGAGGTTTACATGAGTTACCATGTGAAAAGTGCCTGGCTTATTGCAAACATTCAGAAATTATTGGTTCTGTTTGGTTCTCTCCCTTTTCTTCATCTCCCCTCCCCTTCTCTTATAACTATTATTTTAATAGGAATAATATGTTAAATACATCTTTACTATTGGTTAAATTAACTGTCAAAAATATATATAATATACATGTGGATAATATTAAGGATAATTTTCTATAGACAGTACAGGGTGATTGAAATCCATGAATTATCTCAAATCACCTCTTAAGCCATAACATAAAATTTCACCCATCAATTACCTTTTAATGAGAATTAATAGGAATCAGTTTTTCTGTTCCCATATTTTATAATTACACAATGTAGTGCTAGAATTAGAATAAAGGTCTTTTCTTAGTTCAGTTTCATATACATTAGCATACACTGCTTTAGTTATCTTAAAATTCAACACACATCACTAAAATTTTATCTCCTGTGTGTTATTTTTAACAGAGAATATATCAGAAGAATTGGTTTTATTTTGCTTATATTTTTATTGTCAGTCTGGACAATAGCAGAGCTATACTGCATATCAAGTGTTCTGAATACAAAACTCAAGTACTCTATAAGAAATTGTCTCCTGAAAATATTGAGAGAATGCCAAAGTGTCTGTTATGTAAATTAAATATCAGCCTTGGGCAGCTAGGAGTTATGGGTCATTCACATTATACAGTAAAATGTTTTACTTTCTCTTAACTAGCACACATTCCCTCTAGACTTAAAGTAAGAGTCACTCACAATCACATATTTAAGTACAGAAGATGTAAATGGCAACGCTTCTGAAATCCAGCCATGGCACTAAAGAATACATATTACAAACATTGAAAATTTTATTTTCACATCAATTGTCTAATGTTCTTGCTTTAATTGTCAAACGAGCTGACACTTTTCTTTTGAAATTCTTAACTCTAGAAAAGATAAGTATTATAAAATAAAATAAAATTTTAACAGAATATGAAAATATTCAATGTATCATAAGCATTTCCATCATTTCAGTTTATAATATGATTCATATGGCAAAAGATTCATCCTCTTACCATTATAAAACTTAACAAAAACATATATTTATAAAGTGTATGTGTATATCTAAGAAGAATAAAGGAACCTTCATTAGACTTTTTCTGTCTGTTGATTATTGGAATCTAAATAGCCCTCCAAAAGTCAGATCATCTTCTGTTCTCTTCTGGTGTTATTATAAATGGAGCCTTCTTTGCTAACTTCATCACAAACATGAGTTGAGTGGTATAAGATATTTCCATAACCCTACAAATACAAATGCAATCACATCAGTCTGTATAACTTAAAACAAAGATAACAATTCCTATCCCGCCTACCTCTGTAGGTTGTGATGAGGATCAATGGCGATAAAATGTAAGAAAGCTTTTGTCAACATCTAAAGCTTTTTACAAGTGTATGAGACTATAGTAAAAGGGAGATATTGTCATTTCTAAGTATTGCCAAACTCCACTCACTAAATACATGATTGCGTGTAACGCTGTGCTAGGTGTGAAGTGCGAAACTAAAACAGTGGCACCAATAATTGTGTTTGCAAGTTATGATGATATAGTTTACTTCAGAAACTATGAACTCCTCATGGATTATAGGTTGTGATGAGGATCAATGGAGATGAAATGTAAGAAAGCTTTTGTCAACGTCTAAACCTTTTTATAAGTGTATGAGAGTACAGTAAAAGGGAGATATTGTCATTTCTAAGTATTGTCAAACACCACTTATTAAATACATGATTGCGTGTATCGCTGTGCTAGGTGTGAAGTGCTAAACTAAAACAGTGGCACCAATAATTGTGTTTGCAAGTTATGATGATATAGTTTACTTCAGAAACTATGAATTCCTCATGGATTATAGCATGAAAACCAAAAACCAAACCTGTTGCCGTCGAGTCAATTCCAACTCAAAGCGACCCTACAGGACAGAGAACTGTCCCATAGAGTTTCCAAATCTGTAATCTTTACGGAAGCAGACTGCCACATATTTTTCCGGCTGAGCGGCCGATGGGTTCAAACTGCCCACCTTTCGGTTAGCACTTTGACCACTGCACCACCAGGGATTCTTTTTTTGTCATAGACTACTTAATAAGTATATTCTTTAATAATTAAAGTATTTAACTGTTTTCTATTCAAAAAACTCACTCCTAGCCACAAATATCATAGTGATTTTTTTTCCCATAGTGTTTCTATCTAAATGACTTGTGTTGTTCTTTTATACAATTTACAAATATATATATTTTTTGTATAGTTTGTATTTGATTTAAAACTCTTTGACTAAAAATATTAGAAGTTTAAGAATTCTTAACTATTTCCTAGGCCTGAAGCAAAGTTTTAAGTCATATATGTTTAATATTAAATACTTTAATGAGTGCTTTAAGAAATATTTAATATACAATTGCTATTATCTTGAAAATTAGTTTCCCATCAAATTTGCTTTATTATTTAACATAATAAGAAAATTGCATATTAAAATACTTTCAATTTTCTTCTCTACCAGATAGAGCGTTTTAACGTATATATGCTAAAGATAGCCTTAATGTAGAGAAAAATTGTAGCCATTCTCTTATTATAGCCAATAACTTCTGATTTTTAGGTTTTGCTTAGCATTTTTCCTATATTAATTTACATTTACCAGGAAGCATATTCTCAAATGTTTTCACCTGTAAATAGCGATCTAATGCTGATAAATAGAGTGTAGATGTTTTGTAATGATATTCAATGTGGTACAATGTTGAACATATTGATAACTATCTCTGAGATTGGTAACAGAGAAATAATGAATATTCAGTTCAGTGAGGAAGAGAAAATTTTGTTCTGAGGTTAATGTACCTGAAACAAAAAGCAAAAAACACAGAGAAAATTATAAACTGAGTCTCCTCCTTGATCTTACCTTCTCCTCCAGAATGAGAGGATGTCTGAGGAATCTTCCATTCATGGCATTTCCTAATATGATGATTCTACTTAGGCTTAGAAAGTGGATTTTGACAATGCAAACAGGAAATGCTGCTTTAGAAAATTACACCTACACTTTCTGCTTTAAAACCTCAAGTATAGGGATTGGTCATCTGCTGACCCCAATTCTAATCACCATGAGACACTTTTTTTAATTTTCTGATGACATACAAGTGATATGGGGAAAGAGAGATAGAAGAAGACTTAACATGTATTATTGTTGTTAGTTTTTGAGTTGGCATCAACTCATGGGGACCTTATGTATAACAGAATGAAACGTTGCTTGCTCCTGGGCCTTCTTCATGATCTTTGGTATGTTTGAGTCGGTAACATGTATTGAGTGTCTGCTATATACTAATTACCATATTAAATGACCTATATTCAATGTTTCATTTAAGCAGAATGAAACCCCAAAACATCTGAGAGATAAAACTCACTTACTTCACGTCTAAATATGGAAATAGTGAGCTAGCTAGCTAGACAGACAGACATATGAAACATATCAATGTATATATGACAATACTATCTAGTGAGTTCCTACCTAAGAAATTACAAATAATAAAGAATTATGTCTACAGTAATCTAGACAGTCCGGAATTAGAGAAGGGATAAACACATAGATCTATGGAACAGACTAGAGAAACCAGAAATATAAGTGTGCTCAACTGAGTTTTTAAAACGGTGCAAAAGGAATAGTCTCTCCAGTAAACTTATTGGAACAATTGAACATAATAGGCAAAAAAAAGAACTTCAACCTAAACCTCACCTTGTATAAAAATAGTCACTCAAAATAGATCATAGATCTAAATGTAAAATGTAAACTTTTAGACGAAAAGATGAGAGAAAATGCTTGTGATCCAAGGTTAGACGAAGAGTTTTGAGACATGACACCAAAAGCAAGGGAAAAACAATCAATAAATTAGACTTTATCAAAATTTAAACCTTTTACTCTATGAAATACCCTGTTAAGAGGTTGAAAAGGTGAACCACTGACAGGGAGAAAATATTTGTAAATCACATATCTGACAAAGGACTTGTATATCGAATACATGAAGATCTCTATAAACTCAACACTAAGAAAACAAACAATCCATTCAGGAAAAGGACAAAAGACTTGGACAGACAGTTCAGCAAAGAGACCAAACCAAAAAAAAACAAACTCATTGCCGTCGAGTCGACTCCAATTCATGGCAACCCTATAAGACAGAGTAGAACTGCCCCAGAGAGTTTTCAAGGAGCTCCTGGTGGATTGAAACTACCTACCTTTTGGTTAGCAGCTGTAGCTCTTAACCGGTACACCACCAGGGTATGTCCAAAGAGGACATGCAGATGAAAAATAAGCACATGAAAAGATATTCAGCGTCATTAGCCATTAATGCAGATTAAAGTCAGCCCTGATGATGTACCACTACACACCTATCAGAATGATTAAAAGAAAAATACTGACAATACAAAATGTTGACAAGGATGTGGAGCTACTAGACCTCTCACACAATCCTGGGGGAATATGAAACAGTACAACTACTCTGGAAAACAGTCTACAGTTTCTTATAAAGTTAAACATATATTTACCATGTGAGCCAGCAATTGTACTCGTAGATACTTACCATTGAAAAACGAAAACTTATGTCCACACAAGAATCTGTACACAAATGTCTGTAGAAGCTTTATTGGTAATAGCCCAAAACTAGAAACAACCCAAATGCCCTTCAATGGGTACATGGATAAACAAACTGTCCATATAGTAGAATACTACTCAGTATTACAAAGGAAGGAATTGTTGATATGTGCAAAAATATAGATGAATCTCAAGAACATTATGCTGAGTGAGAGAAGCCAGTCTCAAAAGGTTACATTCTGTAGGATTCCATCTATAGAACACCCTGTCAATGACAAAATTAGTAATGGAGAATAGATCAGTGGTTGCTAGAGGTTAGGATTTGGAAGAGGGTGTGACAATAAAGGAGAAGTACAAGGGAGTTTCCTTATGGTGAAAGAACAGTTCTAATTGAGGGGGTGGTTACATGAATCTATACATTTGGTAACATTTCACAGAACTAAACACACACACACACACACACACACACATACAAAGAAAACAAAGACAAAGAAAATAGTGCATGTAAAACCTGTAGAAGTCCGAACAAGGTCTATAGTTTAGTTAATAGCATTATACCAAAGAAAATTTCCTGGCTTGGTGATGTAGCATGGTTATATAAGATGTTGTCACTGGGGAAAGCTGAGAGAAGGGTGCCCAGGGAATTTCTTGTGAGTCTTGAGTTATTTCAAAATAATGCATGATGTGATTGAAGTGTAAATTTACTTCCACCTCTAACTTCAAATCTATATGAGTCTCTATACTGCTAAAGAAACTAGACACTTTTGAAATACTCAAATCCATAATACAACAGATATGTAAGGATCTAGATTAATGTGTAATTTATCTAACGACTTACTCAGGAAAATAAAGTCTTCTGGAAATAATGTTTAAAAAAAACAAACAACAAAAACAAAAAAGATGATTCCTGGGGAAAATTAAGGCCAGCAAGGACTTTAGAAGTGAAAGGAGAAGGAGAAATGGGAGAGATTTGAAGTTAATACCAGAGGCTACCATTGGAGATGGGAGTCCCTGGGTGGTGCAGTTAACATGCTCAGCTGCTAACAAAAATTTGAAGGGTCAAGTCCACCCAGAAGGTGGCTTGGAGGAAAGACCTGGTGATCTACTTCTGAAAATCAGCCACTAAAAATCCTACTGAGAACACTTCTACTCTGACACACCTGGGGCCACTATGAGTTGGAGTCTACTCCACAGGAACTAGTTCTGAACAGTTGGAGATAAATTCAGGAAAAAAGGACACAAAAAACTAGAGTTATCAAGAAAGGTTCAAAGACAAGTTTGATTAACATTGAATTTCACTGAGTGAAGTTAAAGCCAAGGATTAGATTTTGACATCAAATTGCTATTTCTATTATTTACTGTCTTTTTGAGTTAATAATGGAACTACTTTGGAATGTAAAGTTCTAGTCTTTAAAAAAACATGGAAATTCTTATCAATTTCATAGAGTGGCTTGAAGCTTATAAATTATGCCGTTATTCTTCTCTAAAAATTCTCAAAATTCAAGCAGTCAGTTTGCAATTAGATGTACTCTGTGATCATTATAGTGTCTTCACTGGTTAAGTGCTCAGCTGCTAACTGTGAAAGGTCAGAGGTTCTAACCACCAGCTGCTCCACGGGAGAAAGATGTGACAGTCTGGTTCTGTGAAGATTACAGCCTTGGAAACCCGATGAGGCAGTTCTACTCTGTCCTATAAGGTCACTATGAGTTGGAATCGACTCGACAGCATTCATGTGAAGTTGTTTACAAATTTTCTTACCGCTTTAGAAACATAATAGACCAATAAATTTCTGGTGAGGCTCATGATATCAAATAAATCTGTCTAAAGAGAGGTTACAATCTCTCTGAATAACTTTTTTCTGAAGACGATTTGCTAAAATGCTACATCCTTCCTCTAAATTAAAGATTATAAGGCAACGACATCAGAAAATTGGATATTTGCGACATGAAAGACAAGGATTAGTTCTTGGAAGAATATTCAATGCATCAGATTACATACACTGATGCAGCCACCGCTGCAGCAAATGGACTGCAACTACATATTTTGAATTATTGAAGCAGTGGTTTGAAACTATTCAGGAGATCAGATGTATTGCCTTCCTTCATGAGATTGATGAGAATTCAGCTCTGCTCGCCACACTCCAGTGCAGAGCACTGGAGGGCATTTAGCATGCTGAAAAAGGTCAAAGTAAGACTGTATCAGTTTCTGAACCTAAAAATTCCAAACTCCTTGCTACCCACTAAAATGAATAAGAAAAGCTGCGTTTTCATGTGTAGCATCCCAAGACTTGCTGGAGAGATAAAGGACAGAAACTACTCTGGCTCAGACCAAGAAACGCTTGTTTGCCACCTTCCGGAACACATATGAGAGCACAGTGCTGTGAGCTGGCCCCTTCCTGGAACATTATAGTGTCAAATATAATGGCTTAAATAATGGAGACACAAACATAGGAAACACGTTAACTATATCTGGCCCTTCTTTCTGGCTGATTTTCCAGAAACAAGTCAAAGTAATTTTGCTATTCAAATTGATTGTGAAACGGATTTTTCATATAAAAGACTGGAATCATATTTTGCTATAGGCAGAAGTCTACATGATTAAGAAATCACAAATTGTGCAGTATACTAAGCTTCTGAGAAAACATTTGCCCTTGTGAACACATATACTTAACTCTTACGTTTAGCTTAATTTGGTTGAACCACAGTAGTTCCAGATTGTACCACATGGTTTAGAACGTGAGGAACACCCTTGGTCAAACTTGTTAAATGGTACTGTGCTTCAAGGTGAAATAGTGGGAATTTGATAAGATGCTTTTCCTGCTTATTTACTTCTTATTAGCATGTCAGATTGATCAGGACTAGGATTCTACAACTATTGTCTAATTCTCTTTCCCACAGTTCTTTTCTCTCCTCTGACTCCCTCCCGCATCATAGATCAAAAAAAAAACTTGACACATTTATGGAATAATTTTGCTTCTGGCGGAAAAAAATGCTGTAAGAATTGTGTGTGTGTGTGTATAATATATGTGTAGATATAGAGGTAGATGTATATGTGTTTGTGTAGTGTATTATTACATTATAATTTCTTCCCTTGGAGTTTATATCTGAGATTTTTTTTCTACTATCCTCGGCCAAGTGAAATAATAAGTCTCAAAATAAAACATTCCTTTGAGGGCTTATGATTGGCAATCTTCTGGAGAAAAGAAGAGCAATATTTGTTTGTTATCAATAACTGAGAATACCCATGCTAACAAAAATCAGTATGTTAGTCAATTAGCTTTCTGTTTCAACACTTTGAATTGATTAACAGTTGATACATACATAAGAATTTATGTAAAATCAATTATTTATGAGACACAACAGATTGAACAGTTGCACACCTATCCCCAACATAAGAGTATTACCAATATTGTTGCGTCTACTTGTGCATCCCTTCCCTATGCCACTTCTTTGCCTCCCAGTGCTCCAGGAGGTAACCACTATTCTGAAACGCGTGTGTATTTATCCTTCCCTTGCTTTTTTTCCTGTAGTTTTATCAAGGATGTATTTATGTCTAAATAATATACTTTCTGGCTTCTTGGTTTAGAGATTTGAAAACGGTAAACTACTATAAACAATCTTCTGTGATTTGCTAAGGAGGCCTGGTGGTGCAGTTGTTAAAGGGCTCGGCTGCTAAGTGAAAAGTCAGCGGTTCAAACCCACCAGCCTGCTTCTGTAAAGATTTACAGCCTTGGAACCCCATGGGGTAGTTCTACTCTGTCCTGTAGGGACAGTATGAGTCGGATGCGACTCAATGACGGTGGATTTGGGTGATTTGCTTTGTTCAAGCAACCTTTGGTTTCAAGAATTCATCCATGGTGTTGCATATAATTGTAGGTCATTCATTTCCACTGCTGCATGAAATCATATTATGTGGATATTCCACAGTTTAATGATCCATTCTTCTGTGAATAGACATTTGTGACATTGTAACTGCCACTCATTTACACAAGACATTATCATCTCACATTTAATGTTGGGTAATTTTGACTACCCCTAGGTAGAAATTTCCCTCAGTTAGAACAGGATTAGCCCGTTGGTAAATCCGGTTGTTGCTAGGTGCCATCAAGTCAGTTCCAACTCATACCGACTCTATATACAACAGAACGAAACACTGCCTAGTCCTGCACCATCCTCACAATCATTGCTATGTTTAAACCCATTGGTGCAGCCACTGTGTCAATCCATCTCACTGAGGGTCTTCCTCTTTTTCCCTGACACTACTTTACCAAGCATGATGTCCTTCTCCAGGGACTGGTCCCTCCTGATAACATGTCCAAAGTACTTGAGACAAAGCCTCGCCACCCCGACTTTTAAGGAGCATTCTAGCTATACTTCTTCCAAGACAGACTTGTTGGTTCTTCTGGCAGTCCATGATACATTCAATATCCTTTTCCAACACCATAATTCAAAGGCATCAATTCTTCTTCAGTCCTTATTCATTGTCCAGCTTTTGCATGCATAGGAGGTGACTGAAAATATCATGGCTTGGTTCAGGTGCACCTTAGTCCTCCAAGTGACATCTTTGCTTTTTAGCACTTTACATAAGAGATCTTTTGCAGCAGATTTGCTCAATGCAATAGGTCGTTTGATTTCTCGACTGCTGTTTTCAGAGGTGTTAATTGCGGATCCAAGTAAAATGAAATCCTTGACAACTTCAATCTTTTCTCTGTTTATCATGATGTTGCTTATTGGTCCAGTTGTGGGGATTTTTGTTTTCTTTATGTTCAGATGTAATCCATACTGAAGGCTGTATACACTCTTTGGTCTTCATCAGTAAGTGCTTCAAGTCCTCTTTGCTTTCAGCAAGTAAGGTTGTGTCATCTGCATATTGCAGGTTGTTAATGAGTTTTCCTCCAATCCTGATGCCCCATTCTTCTTCATATAGTCCTGTTTCTCAGAAGATTTGTTCAGCATACAGACTGAATAAGCATGGTGAAAGGATACAACCCTCACGTGCATTTTTCCTGACTTTAAACTATGCAATATCCCCTTGTTCTGGTAAATCATAGCCCTTTATAAATAAGAACAACCCAAGGAGGTTTCTCAGCTCCTTTTGATCATGAGATATCTAGCCCCTTAGTAAGCCATACTACTGGTTCTAATATTTATTCCTTCCTTTTTTGTACATGGGTGTCTTAGGCTGGGTTCTCTAGAGAAGCAAAACCAGTTAAGTGTATAAATATATATAGAGAGAGATCTATATCAAGGAAATGGCTCACACAGTTGTAAAGGCTGGAACATCCCAAGTCCTTGGGTCAGGATAGAGGCGTCTCCTGACTCACGTAGCCGCAGGGGCTGGTGAACTCAATATGGCAGGTCAGACAGCAAGGCTCTTGCTCACAGACTGTGAAGATCAAGGAATCGCAAGATCAGCAGGCAAGACAGTAGGTAAACTGCTAGCTCAAGTCCCAAGAACCAGAGGTCAGACAAACAAAAGCCAGCTGCAGGATCCAAAGCAAGCAAAAGCCCACAAGCCTTGCCAGAATGTCCACTTATATTCCATGCAGGCCACACACCCGAGGAAACTCCCTTTCAGCTGATTGGCTACTCACAGCAGATCCCATCATGAAGGTGATCACATTATATTAAATCTCATCACAGAAGTGATCACAACATACAACTGCTAAACTATAACTGCCAAACCACTAAGAATCATGGCCCAGCCAAGTTGACACACAACCTTAACCATCACATGGGTTTTGTAACATTATATTCCGCTCCATTTATATTCCATTTCATAAAATACAATATACTGTGAAACAAAACATGTCTACAGGTGGTTGGAACCTGGATGACAGTTATTCAATCACTGGTTTATAGCATCTCTCTGGAGGTATAGGATGTAAAACTGATGCGTGGGTGGCATCTGACCTCCTCTAATGTCACAAGGGAGAAGGAAAATCAAGATCAACTGCCCAGGACTGATTCCTATGAGGCAGAGGTCAGACATGCCCCCTTCTTCTGCTGTTTTTTTTTTTTTTTACCAATTCTGACACCAAGCATCTCTCCCATAGCACTCTCTGTTACTCTGCTGAGTTCAATAATTCATTGTAATGGTCACACAGAACTCACAAATGATATAGTTATGGGGTTTATTAGGGAAGTAACAGGTTACAATTCAGGTTCAGGATACTGTTCTTCCATCAGGAAAGTCTCTTTTCAGCTGTGCCCACAGGGAGGCCTCTCTCTGGCTCCTCAGCCACTGCCCTGCTCGAGCAAGTGTTACAAATCTCTTTTAGCTCCTCAGCCTCTGCCCTGCTGGGACAAGTGTTACAAAGCTCTTTTAGCTCTGCCGATTAGCACCCAGAGGCACCCTGCTACACCAGTTATCCTCGGCCTGAAGGCACTCAGCTCTAGCTCCGTGGGTTGGCAAACCTAGCTCCAAGAAGTGCCTGGAGGTGCCCTACTCCGCCAGCAAGCCTTCTGCCTGAGACACTCAGCTGTCTTGCTCCATGCACTGGGAAGACTGCTGTGCCATTCCCTGCCAGTGTCTCCTGCGGGTCTCTTCTGCTGCCTTTTCTCTGCCACCACTTCTTGCTGTCTTCAGTGTTATAGCTCTCTCTCCCAGTCTGCTAGTTCCAGGAACTTCTCAGTGCAGGGGTCCTGGGTCCAAAGGATGCACTCCATTCCTGGTTCTTCTTCCTTGGTGGTGGTGAGATCCTCTTTTCCCACCTCTAGGATGGCTCTTTGTAAGCTTAGTGGGATGGCAAAACTTATCAATCCTTTTGGTGGGCCACAATTACTTTATTTGCACAGTCCTACCTATTCACTTAAGCAGGAGTTTCAAGACCATGGAGAGAAAGGCCACACAAAAGTGATCATCACACCGCATAGGAATTACCTAATAAGTCAGGAAAATGAAGCTAACATCTTTTGGCTGCCTCCTATATGCCATGTGTCCCTCTAGGCTAAGAAAATAAGGAAGCACTAATGAAGAGAATCTCCTCCCTCCCCTGAAGAACCTAACATTCACATCTTCTCTCTTAGGACATAGTCTCCTGACACAGTCTGATTGGGGAGTTCCTTCTTGTCTCAGATATGCTTTGTATAGTTAGTCCAGGTCAAAGAGCTTTAAACATCTAAGACACCCTTCAAAACTATAAAACACATACACTTATAAAACAAAACAAGCTCACCAACTTCTCCATGGCAGGGAAAAACTTGATGTTTATTTCTATTTCCCTTTTTATTCTTTCTATCCTCCAGCCCCCTTTCCTAGGCCGGCCCTTTCCTTGTATTTGCTATTCTATTCTTTTTTCTTTTTTCAGATTCCTACTCCTCAAAACAAAGATGTCCTTGGAAGCCTGTCTCCAATCCTCTCCCTTCCCACCTTCCTAGGAAGAACAATCTGTCTTTCCTGTTGATCTGTGTCATACCTTCTGATGCAGTACTCCTGATTCTTCCCTCTCTGGTTCCATGTACATGAGCACCATCTATAGTCTTTGCGGAACCCAGGGCAACTTCAATGGTCTATGGTTTATTCTCAGTTTTGTGCTTGGTTGTCTGGATTATTATGATATCCACCAGTCATAATTCTTAGCCTATGAGGAAGACACGGGGGTAAAACCTACTTCCTTTCTAAGAACAATATATCAGCATCGTTTCTCTTTTGTGTTGCTAGTGTCTTGGTTGCTCACTACAGTAACATGCTTAACCAGGAAGAGCACTATTTGTTGTCTTAATGCCCCAGGGAAACTCTCTTTTGTGAATAGCCATCGACTAGCGATTTAACTCTAGATGCATTCAGCTAAAATTAAAATGAAACATTTCCAATAGAGGTTAAAGCAACTAGGAGTTTATTTTTTTTCTTGTCTAATCACAAATTCAGAGACATGAAGTCTGCTGTTGCTGCTCTACAATGCCATCAAAGATCTAGGCTCATTCCGTCTTTCTGCTCGCTGTACTCATATTTACAAAATAGCTACTTGCTATCTCTAAACATCACATCTGGTTCCAGGCAGGAAGAAAACAGAAGGGCCATCTATATCCATCTTCTCACAATATTTTTCCTCTGGACTTTCTTCACAGAAAGTTTCTGTTTACATCAACCTTGGCCAAAACTGTGCCAATATAACCTGCAACCGTGATGAGAAAATCAAGAATTTTACCTTTCCAGACCCTATAGTAGGAGAAAACACAAATTTTACAAACATGGTACTCAGTGCATTGAGATTAAATCACAGAATTTTTCTTTAACGTTTAAGGAAATTATATTCATGAAATGTATATATAGCTATGTTTATCAGTTACATTTTATTACGATTTTGACTAGGGAGCTTAAGGCACTACATAAATAACTTTCAAATGATAAAAATTTTGCCAAATAACTAATTTCTTAAACATTATACTGCAGGGCCAAACGTATTTGAAATGAGTAGCGGAAGATGACAGGGAAGGGATAATAGAAAAAGAAGCACATTAAGAAATGGAAGATAGAGAAAACAAAATGGAATCAAATATGATGAAAGTAAGTTAACAACCATTGTAAGTCCTTGTTTCTGAAAATCAAAATCAGCTCATATTCAATCTCATCTTCCCAGGGTGTTGATGAGGTTGCTGAGGGGAAAGAAAAAAAGCCAGATGTTCTAATGTCTCCACAAAACACATACATAATAGTGTTTTTAATACAGAAAGAATATTATTGATCTTTTTTATACTGCATAATAATACTAGACCACAGGCTAAAAAAGCAATGTTTTTCTTTTTCTTTTCTTTTTTTTCTCTCTGGGGAATTCGAACAAATAATTGACTTTAAAATTTGCTCAGGAGAAATTTGCTAAAAATATACTATATATGGACATCAGAGTTAGTCAAAGACCCTTTGCTTATTGGCTCTCCTTGTTCTCTCTTTCTCTTTTACCCTTTCATTTGCTCTCTCCTTCACTTTATGTAAGGAAACGCTGGTGGTGTAGTGGTTAAGAGCTACAGCTGCTAACCAAAAGGCCAGCAGTTTGAATCCACCAGGCACTCCTTGGAAACCAATGCGGCAGTTCTACCCTGTCCTATATGGTCGCTGTGAGTGGGAATCGACTGGACAGCAACAGGTAGCTTTATATGTAGTTCCTGGGCAGAGAGCACGATTTCCGGTTCGTTGGTGGGTAGAAAGAGGGGCGGAGAAAGGTCGCTCAAGTAGCGGGCGGGTGGAGAGCACAGCTTCAGATTGAGTACTGTGTGGGTGGGGCAGAGAGCTCGACTTCAGATTGGGTGCTGTGTGGGTGGGCGGCTGGGTCACCTCCTGACTTGGTTCAAGGGTGAGGCTTCTCTGTGTCTCCTGCCTTCTGGTCCCCCTTCCCCACCTGTTGCTGGGCTGAGGACATTTGGAAATTCTTGCAGGAAATTCTTCCCTGGATGACTACATATAAAGTAGTAAACGTGCTTGGCTGCTAACAGAAAGGTTGGCTTTTCAAATTTACCCAGAGGTGCCTTGCAACGAAGTCCTGGTGCTGTACTCCTGAAAAATTAGCCACCAAAAACCCTGTGGAACACAATTCTACCCTGACGTACACGGGATTACCATGAGTCAGACTGACGCAGTGGCAACTGGTTTGGCTTTGATTTTTGTTGTTTTTGGCTTTGGTTTTCTGTTTCCTTTATACACATACACACATACACATGTTAAATCCAAATAGCATTATATTTTATATAGTGTTTCAATAAATTACATACAGATTTTAATAATAAATATATGCATTTGTAAATAAAAGTAAAATATTGGAATATCAGAGTATATGGTTTAATTGAAGGGAACAAATGTTTTCAAATTATTCCCTTTAGTTCTTTTTTTTTTTAATCAGACAAGACAGAAAGACAATAACATGTTCCAATGTCTAGTTTTTGCCTTTGTCCTAGCTTATACCCTTATGCATAAAAATGCAGATACAATTTGCCACACATTTATTTTATGACGTTAAAAATGAGGAAAAAAAGTGTTATTTCCATTTAAGGTCTATGTCTCTAGCATCTCAGCATTATAGTCTTATATAATAGTTTTCATTTTCAATAATACTTCAAAATCCACTTTTAAAATCTGAACATGCACCATGATTCCATAGTTGTGAATGTTTTTAATTGAAGCATATTATAATTCATACATTTAATAGAAATCTCATGAATAGTATCTAATGTTTTATCAGAGTAGGATAGTCACATTTTAAATTCATTAATTCATTTAGCATAGGTTTTTTTTTTTTTGAGCACCTGCTATGTACCGGATAGTATGATTGCTTCTTTTTTTCTCTGAAACCCATTCTTTTAAACCTGGGAGACTAAACATGGGTCTGTTTTATTCTGCACTCAAGTGCTAGCATCTGACATAGTGTCTGGCACATAGTAGGCATTGAATAAATATTTGTTTAACACATG
Source organism: Trichechus manatus latirostris (assembly GCF_000243295.1). Taxonomy (NCBI): domain Eukaryota; kingdom Metazoa; phylum Chordata; class Mammalia; order Sirenia; family Trichechidae; genus Trichechus; species Trichechus manatus. Next base: position 13,175,035 of record NW_004443994.1, read on the forward strand.
AATTGATCTTCATCTTAAAAACAAATTTCTGTTTTCTGGTCCGCTTCTTAGTCATTGTGAATCTAAAGCCTTCTTTCCAAAAGAATAATCCTTTTCTTTGTAGTAGAATTTTAGACTTCAATGGTGATTCCATTTACTTCCCAGCTACGAGTTGGAATCGACTTGAGGGCAATGGGTTTTTATCTATGTATGTGCCAAATTGCCTGAGGTAGTGCTTGAGTGAGTTCTTTAGACATCTTTCTTGCTCTTCCCACTCACCACTATCTGAATTCAGATCACTACCCAGTAACTTCTTAGGTATCTGCTCAGAGATATTCTGTTGTGAAGGCCAAGGACTCTTACACATCATTGGATAACCCAAAAGACTGCTTAACCAAAATTATTCTCCCCACGAAGGACAAAACTTCCATGAATATCCTTTTCAGGCTCATTTTCTTAAAAATTGTAAATTCCACTGGGAGGTTAACATTAAATTTCAATAATTTAAAAATAAGTAGGCTTATTGGATTGTTTTCCTCCCTGAGAGAAAATACTCAGAGCATGTTGAGACTTCTAGGAGTTTCCACACAGCTCTCAGGGATTCTAGATCCATCTTGTACATTTAACAATAAGTCACAATATTTTATATATATACATATATAAACTGTTGAGACTAGTGAATATTTTCTAAGAAAAAAATGTATGTGAAAGTACATTTACTTGATTATGAAGGCTAGAATTCTAGAATATCAAGAATGTGTCACATTCTGGTGCATATTGTATATATTTTATTAGTGATTTTGTGAATCATTTCAGAAAAGTATCATTGAGTTAAATATATATATATTATATATATATAACACATATTAGAAATGTCTAACTTCATATTTAGGAACAACCGCCAACCCACCATGATCCTAGGTCCTAATTTTATTCTCTTCTGTAATTATGAAGTAGCCAGAGTATGAATTATCTCTCATCAAAAACTATTACAGATAAATGAACTTCTAAATGATTCCTGGAGCTACCTTCTTCCATATGCAGTTCATGGGAACCTATATTTTTAAAAGCCTATAAATGTTCTCAGAAGCTGTGAATTCTAAACCTGTTTTAGTACTAACTTGCTCTGTAATCCTGGCATGTTACTCTTCTCCCCTATGTTTTCTTTGCATTATAAAAATGAACATTAACATAATACTTTTCTCACAAGGGCATTGCGAGATTTAATTAATGTCTGTAGAACATTCTGGGGAACTCAGAGGAGAGATACTATGTAAGTACAGAGTATTATACTAAAGTTTCAAAACTGACTTAACTATACAACAATGCACATTTTCAAGGTGAATATTTTTGCACTATATTCTATGTGCCAATATTATAATCTAGGATAATTATAGTAGCTTTACTTTTCAAAAAAAAAAAAAAAGACATATTTTTCTTAGAATATCAGATGCTACTAGTTTTTTTTAGCGGTGGTTAAAATGATAACCTCAGTAATTTTCTAATAGGAACCAAAAATCATGCATGACAAATTCAATGAATGTGAGGAAAATGACAGCGGGTCTGGGCTCTGGATGTTTCTAATGACATGCTGACACCCTTAGTGATGCATTACTGTTCTAAGGGTGGGTTTGCCATGGTTCTGCATAGAGAGCCAAATTTGAATTTAAAGCAAAACTTGATGAATTAGTGTCTACGTAGCAAAAGGCAACAATTTTAAGGGGTGGGAAAAACTCAAAATGTCACAATGACAACCCCAAATTTTCTTTTGTTTGTTCTACCGAATTGAAAGCAATAACAACCCATCATCCACCTATTATGTATTAAGTACCATAACTTGTCAGCTGCTAAAATAAATGTCCAACAACTTAAATATTTCCAGTGTGTGCCAGCAAGCAACAACAGTGTCAAATTCCCCCAAAGTATAGAATTTATGATCTTAGAATCCACTTCCTTTTCCTGCTGAATCCCTCATGCATATATATTTAAAACCCTACTTACAGTAACAGAATTATTTGAACTCATACTGCCTGTCATCTGTTATTCTCAAAGTACTTTACTAATAACAAATAATCTGTGAATTTGTCTCTGCCCTGGGTATCACTACTTTGGTTTCAACAGCATGTCCCTGACGTTGGACCCGTCTATTACTGCCAAGATGTCTGATTAGAGGAATTACGAGTGGAACTGGAGACCAGGGCTAGACTGCAAGGTGGGTGGCTGGCGGTTCTGCCGCTTCTTTGTGTGGCACCTGTGAAAAAACTTTCCGCTATGGTTCCGCGTAGGGATCAATTTCAAAGTCTGACTCCCTAGCAAAACAGCAGGTGCAGCGAAGCCCCGCGCAGCAGTGGCAGGCCCAGGACAAAAACACTACCCTAATCCACACCTGCTTATAGCTCCTTTAACTTGCACTTGATTCACTGCTCCCTGCTTTAGTATTTTTAGTTCCTTTTGCCCTAGAATGCTAACCTAAAGGTTAGCGGTTCGAGCCACCCAGCAGTTCCGCAGAAGAAAAGGCCTTCGGTGGTACCGCAGAAAAGAAGCAGTAACGGAAGTGAACTGATTTCATAGAGATTGCAGCCAAGAAAACCCAATGATGGAGCAGTTTTGCTTTGTAACACATGGAGTTACCATGAATTGGAGTCGATTTGATGGCCACTAATAACTCATCCAAGAAGCCAACGGAAATCCAAAATGACCACTCACATTGTCTGAGATGGTCAAGTGGAAATAATGGTAATCTTAGAACATTCATATTAGGAGCAATATGTCCTAATTGTCTTTTTTCTACTTTTTTGTATCAGTAGCACCATGGAAAGATAAAGTTTAAAAGGATAGTAAATGAAAGCATAGGATGATGGAGTGATGCATGTAAAACAACTTAATAAAGATTTGTCATCTCAAATATTATATAATACACACCCTCTTGATTTTTTTATAGTTGTTAAACCTCCTATTCCTAAGCATCTAAATTTATGAGTTTACTGTTATTATGAATTTATCAGTATTTGTGGACAATGCCTGCATAACACTATCATCATTAGATTTCTTTTACTAATTTCTATGCTACTTGACAATTTCTTGCAAACTTTTACTAACCATTTATGCAGAAACGCAAACTCAAATCTTGTATGGAGATGGCAATTTCCCAGATTTTTAAAGATGTCAAGTGTCATCAGCAAATTCATAGGGTCCAAAATTAGTGTTGGTCTTGGAATGCAATCTTTCTTTTCTGTAAATCAAACTGAAAGATCCTGGAATAATTGTTGATTGTTCAAATTGTCAAATAAACTTCTGCGCTCACATTTTTATATACTGTACCTTCCATATAGTAAACACGATCAAAAGTGGAAGGATCCACATCAACACTGAAAGTGGTTAAGAACTGTTTGCAGATTGGAGAAACTGATACAGTTCAGAAGGACAAAACATGAGTGATCATATTCAGGGTGCTGACCATATAACACTGGGATGTTTAATTTTATATGTCAGCTTGGCTAAGCTATGGTGCCCATTTGTTTGGTCAAATACTAGTCTACATGTTGCTGTGAAGATATTTTTGTAGATGTGATTAATATTTGCTATCAGATGAGTCTAAGTAAAGGAGATTACCCTAAATGATGTGGGTGGGCCTCATCTAATCAGTTCAAAACCTTAAGAGCAAAAACTGAGGTTTGTTAGAGAAGAAAGAATTCTGCCTCAGACTGTAATATAGAAATCTTGCCAAAGTTTCCAGCCTGCTACTTGCCCTGCAGATTTTGGACTCATCAGCCCCCACAATGGCATGAGTCAGTTCTTTAAAATCAATCTCTCTGTTTCTGTATTTCTCTCTCTCTCTCTGAAGAATCCTGGAAAATATCTATGTAAAAATTAGGAAAAGACATCTTCTGAGAGATAGAGCCTTGAGGACACGTTCTTTTCTCCCTACATGTTGGAAAGCCCAAAGATTCATTTCTTGATCCTCCCTCCTCTATCTACCTCTACCTTATTACACCTTTAAATACCATTTTTGCTGAAGATAATTCAAAAACATCTGCAGATGTGCATTGACAAGGAACTGCCGGAAGTTCAAGCCAGATTCAGAAGAGGATATGAAACAAGGGATATCATTGCTGATGTCAGATAGATCTTGGCCAAAAGCAGAGAATACCAGAAAGATGTTTACCTGTGTTTTATCAACTATGCAAAGGCATTCAACTGTGTGGATCATAACAAATTATGGATATCCCATTATGAAGAATGGGAATTATAGAACACATAATTGTGCTTATGTGGAACTTGTACATAGATAAAGAGGCAGTTGTTCCAAAATAACAAGCGGATATTGCATGGTCTAAAATTGGAAAAGGTGTGTGGCAGGATTGTATCCTTTCATCTTATTCAATCTGTATACTGAGCAAATGATTTGAGAAACTGTACTAAATGAAGAAGAACACAGCATCAGGATTGGAAGAAGACTCATTAACAACTGTGATATACAGATGACACAACCTTGCTTGCTGAAAATGAAGACGACTTGAAGTGCTTAATGATGAATGTCACAGACTATAGTATTCACTACGGATTCTACCTAAACATGAAGAAAATGGAAATTCTCACAACTGGGCCCATAAACAATATTATGATAAACAGTGAAGAAAGAAATTGAACTTTCCAAGGATTTCATTCTTCTTGGATCAATGCCCATGTAAGCAGCAGTTAAGAAATCAAATGGCATATTACATTGAGCAAGTTTGCTGCAAAAGACTTCTTTAAAATATTAACAAATAAATATGTCACTTTGATGAATAAGGTGCACCTGACCCAAGCCATGGTCTTTTCAACCCTGTCATATACATGTGAAAGCTGGACAATGAAAAAGGAAGACTGAGTAAGAATTGACGTATTCGAATTGTGGTGTTGTCAAGAAATGTTGAATATACCATGAACTGCCAGAAAAAGGAACAAATTAGTCTTGAAGGAAGACAGAATGCTCCTCAGAAGCAAGGATGACGAGACTTTGTCTCGTTTACTTTGGACATGTCATCAGGAGAAACCAATTGCTGGATAAATAGAGGGTCAGTGAAAAATAGGGAGACTTTCAATGAAATAGATTTGCACAACGGCTGCAACAATGAGCTCAAACATACCAACGATTGTGAATATGGTGTAGGACTGGGCAACTTTTCGTTCTGTTACACATAGGGTCACTACGAGTTGGAGTTAACTCGAGGGCGCCTAAAAACAACAACACTGATGACAGCCAAATTTGTATTTTCAGCCCCACCCATTTGCCTTAGTTCTTGATTCATAAATCTCTTGTCCACTCAGCATATCCATGTAGATGTCTAATTGACCTATCAAAGTCCACGTGGCCAAAAGGGAACTCTTGATTTTCCCTGCCCTCACCCAAACCTGATCTTTCCTAAACGTTTCCTATTTAATTAATATCACCACCATTCTTACATATATTTAGCCGAAATCCTAGAAGTCATCCTCGATTCTTCTCCACTCCCATATCCTACTGCAATCCTGCAGCATGTCCTGTCAGCTCTATCCTCACTATATAAATCCTTATATAAACCATGCTTTATTGTGACTAGCTACCACAACCCACTATCCTTTCCCATCAGGACTCCTGCAATAACCTCCTAACTCTTCTCCCTGCTTCAATTCTTGCGCCCTTTAGAGACCGTTCTCCACACAACAACCAGAGTGATATTTTTTAAAACTATTAACCAGACCATGTCATTGCACAGTTCAACCTTCCCCCAGCAGTTCCCCATTATAATTAGCATAAAATCTAAACTTATAATCATGGTGAAGAGGGCTCTACATCTCAGGTCACTATCTGGCTCTCAGACCTCATCTAAAACCCTCTACCTCTTGCTCACTGCCCTTCTGACATTGGTCTTTCAGTTCTTTCTCAAAAAATGCCAGGCTGTTCCTTCCTTATGGCCATTATACTACCCTAGTCATCTACACACCTGTTACCACAAGAACGCGGATCGGAGCCTCCTGCCACAATAGCCAATCCTGAGACAGGAGCAAGGTGAGCAGCAAGAGTCTTATTACATATCGATATATAGGAGACAGAGGGGATTAGATTCCTCAAAAAAACCCGTCTCCCCCACTGGAGATCGGCTGAAGGCTTTTATAGGGACAGGAATATGGGTCTTAGAAGTTTGTGTTAGTTCCCTCTTGAGGTGGTCACCTCCCAGATGAGTTAATCTTTTCTTAGGGGTTATCTGGCAACATCCTGGTTTTCTTGTCCCAAGATGGGTGCTTTGTTCGGTTTGTCATTCCTAGATCATTAGCACTTGTTTTCCACCCTCCAAGGAGGAACATCGGTTAATCTTAGACCTTTTGTAGAGACTGGAACCGGAGGGAAAGACAAGGTCATGAGACAATGTGGCGGTTAGCAATGGGAGTAAATAATAGAGAGCCGGGCCTATGCAGCCTCTTCCGCACCCATTCTGCACATGTTTATTTAGTAAATGAGTTGGAATTGACTCGACAGCAACAGGTTTGGGGTTTTTTTGGTTTATCATGTGACAAGTTGTTTTAGTCACAGGGGATAAGGCAGTGACTAAACACCTTGCTCTCAAGGAGATTGTGTTCTAGTCCCTAAAAGGATGTTCTATTATCTTCATCAGGACTCTGGCAATAGCCTCCTACCTCTTCTCCCTGCTTCTTTGGGGATTCCTTAATACAGTTCTTTCTTCACATAGCAATCAAACTATAGTATGCTCCTCTGACAGCCTTCTTCTAAAGAATCTATATTTAAAAATGCTCCCCTTTTCACCTTAGGCCCCTATCACTCTTTATTCTGGTTTATTTTCTTCATGGCCCCTATAGGATTGTGGCTCTAAAATGTTATTATGGATTTATTTACTTTTTATTACCTCCCCTCGCAAATAAAATATGAACCTCATGATGGAGAGACATTGTCTTTTCTATCCCTGTATCCTCAACTTCTTGAACATCTCCTGACACAGAGTATACATTCAATAAATACTTGTACAATGAATACATTAAGTAGGACATCTCAACCCAAAACATGCACAGGAAAGAGCTTAATCTAAGTGGGGGCAATTCCTCCCGGAAGTCCACATGAGAGGTTCCAAACTTAGAGTTACCAAGTATAAAGAGTGAAAATGGTCATGGGGGAAAGCAAGGCTATTTACTAAGAGGCTGTCTGAAGAATACCTGAGACGGTGGATCCCTGCCCTTTAATTACTCCACAGAGAATGATTCACACAAGGGTTTTTCCCAAAACTAAAATCAGAGAGTTACTCTCTAAAGAAAGTAAATGCCCCTCTTGGAAAGATCTAGAACTCTTAATGTAGATGCTAGTTAATACCTGAGATAGAGGCAGAGCAGAGACTGAGGTAAGTGTGGACCTTTAGGATAAAGAAGAAAAGGAAAGGGAAGGCCACTCCACTTGGGGAAAATATCCTAAGTAAACCTTGCCTGTACCTTCCTGCATGCAGGTGTTCAGCATGTCTGCCCCTCCTCCTCCACTCCCTAAATTGAAGCTTGTTCATTTGTAGGCCTTGGTGGTTTTTACAGAGCCAGAAGTCAGCAATCCAAGTGAAGAAAGAAAACCTTTTAGATACAGATCTACACAATTGTATTTATAATTAACATTTGCATAGCACTTGCCCTGTGCTGGGAATTGTTATAAGTGCCTTAATATGTTAATTCATTTAATTCCCACAACTACCCCCTGAGTGGTACAATTGTTATTCCTCCCATTTTACTGAGGATGCGCGGAAATGGTCAAGTGACCCACCCGAGGCTAAACAGCTTTTTAGTGGATTAGCAGAAATTCTAAACTAGTACTCTTAACCACCACTGTCTTTGTAGAAGAAACCCATGTCATTTCCCTTTGTTAATCAGTCTTGTTCTCCATGCATTAATAGAAATAAAAAATAAGGAAACAAGACACTTGAGGTAAATCTACAACACCGAAAAGAAGAACCAAAATGAACAAAAAGAAAAATTAACACTATAGGAAACAGAATTAATTCAGGAGGCTAGTAAAATTCTAATTAATAGCCTTAAAAAGATTCAGGAGGCTCTTGTGTCTATAAAATATGATCAGGCTGTTTTGAAAAAAGAATAATCAGGAAAAAAAAAGTTCTTGGAAATATAAAACATTGCTACTGAAAATCAAAAAAACAAAAAACTTGTACACTTGAAGAATATGAGAAAAGTAACTAATAAGCATGAAGAATTGATCCATGGGGCCCGACATCAATTTATTTAGAAAGTGAGAGAGGCAGGTAGGCAGGCAGGGAGGCAGGAAGACAACAAGGAAAAGCAAAAGGGAAGACTTAAGAAAAACTGGAAGAGAAGATATATTAATAATAGAAGAAAATGGAAGAACTAGTATACTTAAAGCAATATTAGAATAAATAAAGGAATGAGTCTATATTTCAAGGTCTTGAGTTCAGTCAAATATATATATTAAACTCCTGTGGGAAAAAAAACTCATAAAATATAAATACTCCAAATATTAAGAAAAAAATTCTAAAATCTTTCAGACAGAAAAAGCATGTCCCCTACAAAGAAGTGAGAAATCAGATTTGCATCAGTAACTCTGGATGCCAGAAGACAATAGAAGAGTGCCTGAAAAAGTCTAAAATTGGAAACTTGAATTCTAAATCCGCCAAAGACTGAATGCATGAAGAACTCAAAGAGTTTACCTCCAACATATATTTTTGTAAAACTTCTGGAAAATATATTCCACACAACAAAAAAAGAAGTTCCCTAAAGAGTTAGACATGTGCTCAGAGGAATTTTGGAATTAATAAGAAAATTGCAGGATGACAGCTATGTGATCAGACTGAAAAAAAAACTACTGATCCAAATTAATACAGAAGTCAAGAGTGTTCTGGGGAGCATCACTTCAAAAAGAAAGTGTGTTCCTCTCAACAAAAAACATTACTAAGAAATGTGAAGATCTTCTGTCAATAAGGAAAAGGAAAGAATTGGAAACTGGAAAAAACAAAGAGCTCCACAAGAAAGGGATGTTTCTAAAATGAAAAAAAAAAAAAATTGGCAGGATTTTTAGCAATTTATGTTCTGTAAGAAAAGAACCCATTTGATCTAATCTTAGAACATTCACCTTTGAACAGCAGAGTTTTAACCATCTATGATTATATTTTCTTTTCTACTGGTAAATTTCACAATTTGCATCTCAGTGCACTTTATTTTTAGATTATTATAAATAATGCTTTTAGATTATACTTTTTAGATTCAGCCGAGTCAAAGATCACAAAAGCCTTCACTGCAGTAGCAGAATTATTTAAATTAAATAATATCTTCCAAGTTGAAAGAAGTTGTAAAAATAAAAGAAATTGAAAGATAGCAGGAGGAGATATGCAAGGACATGTAAGAGATATTAATTCCTCATATTGCACAAAGGGAACTCAATAGATTCTACCTAAGTTTCATGAATCAAGAAATATAACTTTAAATACTTAAAATTATAACAATAACTACTAGAGTGATTGAAACGATCAATGAGATGGGGGAGGTAGGGAGAGGAAGGGAGAAGGGAAGAATTGGGAAGTAGTGTAAGTGTGGTGACTTTTTTCCACTTGCAATACTGTTTCAGCCAAGATTACCTAAATTTAAAAAAACAGTGGTATATGCGTATCATTTAGAGTTATAGTGGTAATCTCCAGAAGAACTAATTTTTATAATAAGTAAATAAATAGTCATATGAGAATCATGAAATTCTTGGTACCAGGGTGGTACCTTGACTAAAATATTGCGCAGAGAAGTTAACCAGTCTCTATGTAATCTGGCTGAAAAATAATAAATTAAGTGCTATTAGTAAGGTAAAAGTATATTCTTAAAAGAATGAAGTGTGTGAGTTGTGAAAATTAATTCTGAATATCAATTAGGACCATTCCTTAGTTCAACTAAAGGGCAAGGAATTTAGGATAACTAAAAATGGATAAGAAAGAAAGGTCTGGCAATCTACTTTAGAAAAATCAGTCACTGAAAACCCTGTGGGGCACAGTTCTACTCTGACACACGTGAGGTTGCTATGAGTTGGAATCAACTCAACAGCAACTGGTGTGTTGTTTCTGAAGATGGATAAATATAAAATATATTTTAATGATTAAACAGATTAGATTTTCTGTATAACAAACAACCAAAATACCTCAGTGGTATTCAACAATGAGCATTTGTTTTCCTTACAGGTCTGCAGGTCATCTAGGATGACATCTTCAGTTTACAGGTTAGCTGCAGTGACTCAGCTCTGTAGTCCCATTCTAGAGCCCAGGCTGGTTGGGGCAGCAGCTATCTACCAGTTGTCATAGAGTAGATTCCAACTCATGGCGACCCCATGTGTGTCAGAGTAGAACTGTGCTCCGCAGAGTTCTCAGTGTTTGATTTTTCAGAAGTAGATCCCTAGGGCTTTCATTGAAACATCTCTGGGCGGACTAGAACCACCAACTTTTTGGTCAGCTGCCGAGCACCGTTAACCGTTTGGACGATGTTGGGACTCTTGTTCTTGTGGTAAAGGTTGGAAGTTTCTGCAGGGATGAACAAAAATGTATGATGCCTCTTAAGGCCTAGGTTCAAAACTGGCACATTCACTTATACTCATTCCATTGGGCAAACTATGTCACATATGCAATGTCAATATCAGTGAGGCAGAGAAGTATATTCTTTCAATGGGAGAATTTTGTTGCTTCATACACATAGATTAAATTATTTCTTTCTATTGACCGCTGCTAATTTCAATCAGAAATACTTTTAGGAAATTATTATTCCAACCAGAGATTTTACCTATATTTGTTTTTCAAAAGAAAAAACAACAGTGAATGTTGTTGTTAATGTCTGTAATATTAAGTTAATAAAGCAATATATAACCAAGCCATTATTTATTCTCTCACTCTAAGTGGAAACTAAAGCAAATTGCCTGATAAATTATTCTCAGAAAGGAAAAGCGTCATTTGCTCACTGTCTCAGCATACACATTAGGTGTGTGTCTTAATCATCTAGTGCTGCTCTAACAGAAATACCACAAGTGGATGGCTTTAACAAAGAGAAATTTATTCCCTCATAGTCCAGTAGGCTACAAGTCCAAATTCAGGGCATCAGCTCCAGGGGAAGGCTTTCTCTCTCTGTGGGTTCTGGAGGAAGGTCCTTGTCATCAGTCTTCCCTTGGTCTGGAGAATCTCAGTGCAGGAACCTCTGGTCCAAAAGTTGCACTCTGCTCCCGGGGCTGCTTTCTTGGTGGTATGAGGTCCCCACTCTCTGCTGGCTTCCCTTTCCTTATATCTCTTGTAAGATAAAAGGTGGTGCAGGCCACACTCTAGCGAAACTCCCCTTACATTGGATCAGGGATGTGAACTTAGTAAGGGTGTTACAATCTCACCCTAATCCTCTTTAATATAAAATTACAATCACAAAATGGAGGACAACCACACAGTCCTGGGAATTATGGACTAACCAAGTTGACACAATTTTTAGGGGACACAATTCAATCCATGACAGTGTGTATTATATTAATTCTAAAAGTATAATATTCACCATTTGTGTAAATGAGAATATGTATAGCATTTGATAAGAAATGCTCACTTTGTTCTGAAGAATAGCAATATCATTTGGAATATTAAAAATTTGTTGGTACATTGCACACAGCAGAACCTACTGAAGGTTGGCTACAAGTAAAAAGCAGTTTTCAAAATCATTGTTGTTATTGCTGTTAGCTGCTGTCAAGTTAACCCCAACTTATGGAGACGCCATGCACAATAGGATCAAACCATTGTGATCCATAGTGATTTTATTGGCTGATTTTTTATCAGTAGATTCTTTTTTTTTTTTTTTTTTTTTTGTCAGTAGGCCTTTCTTCCTAGTCAATGTTAGTCTGGAAGCTCCACTGAAACCTGCTCAGCTTCAGAGTAACACAAAAGCCTCCACTGACAGAGAGGTGATGGGTGCTCATGAGGTGCATTGGCTGGGAATCAAACCTGGGTTTCCCACATGGAAGACAAGATTCTACCACTGGATCACCACTGCTCCCATTTTTAAAGCTAATATGTTAATATTTGAGAGTTCTTTAAACATAGAAAATAATACTTTTGAACAACAACAATAAAAAATTACCGTTTGTAATTTGTTTTATTTGCTCGCTACTAAATTGAGAAATACTAACAGTCCTTTAAGACAACCATTGATTTGAATTTTACAAACCAAGCGTAGCTAACCATTAAGACTTTCTGCATTATTTAGACGTGGCTAAAAAGAACATTAATTCTTGTGGCCAGAGACTCAGTGGCAATATCTCCTAGATTTGGTTGATTGGCTATGATGTTCGAAAACCTGAATTCGACTTACAAAGATTTCAAACAAATTAACAAGCAAAATTCCAAGCAGAGAAAACAACAGTCTAAATGAGAAGTAAGCTATGTTTCTCTGTTTCTCTTTTTTATCTCCTTTTTCCACTTCCTACTCACTCAAATCTAGTTGAATAACTGTTCTGGGCATGCTCTCCTGGCCTTCTCAACTATTCGCAAAAGTTTGAAACTATTAAGTTGACACTTCCCAAACGTTTCAGACTGTTGAGAACTATACATATTTTAATGCTTAATACTAGTATGTGTATCTTTAATGAATAGAATAAGAGTTCTATAAAGGCCTCTATGATCCTCAAATCCTAGAGAATATATTAAAAAAAAAAACAATAAAATTTCAACTTAATATAATAATTCAGCAAAGCCCTTTCTTGGACCATAAATTTACTGAATACATTATTTTCATGATGTTCCTGCATAAAATCATCTCACTGAACTGTCTTAAATGTATTCCTGACTTATACTTTAATGGCAAATCAATAATTTAGAGCTGTAGTGTCAGTAAAGCATAAAAGATTATCCAAGAAATATATCCAGGACTAGTTCACTTTATAAATTTGTATTTAATTTTATTTTTGAAGAAGGAATTAAATGCAGACATCTACTTTATCTTTTGCTAAATGATCTTTCCAGTGATTTTGAGTTGAATTTTGTCTTTAGTAATCTTCCAGGTCTTCTACTAGTCAAACATTTCATTCCTATAATAGCAACCTTTAAAATAAGCACATAATTTGGACTTATAACTAATTTAGATTTGCCCACATCTTCTACAACCAGACCAAATTGGTGATGGAAAGCTCAGCAAACAGTGCCTGGCACGTAGTAGGCACTCGCTAAATTTTTGTTGAATGATTGAATGAATACATTCTATAACACCAGGAACTGCAAGACAAATCTGGTTCATTTTTCTTTATTTCACAAAAGTTCAACTCAAAAACATTGGAAATTCACTTAGTGAAATCTGGTATCTGCATTTAATTACTTCTGCATGATTGCTCAAAAGATTTAAATTCAAATTTATAAAATAAACTTGTCCTAAATGTATGCACAATCTTTATTTGCACTAACACTAGTGCTCTAAATTATTGATTTGTCATTAAAGTATAAGATAGGAATATACTTGAAGCAGGTTTAGTGACATTTTTATGCAGGAACGTCAGGAAATAATGTTCTCTATAAGTTTATGAATATATACATGAAAACATTTATTTTTGAAATATTCCATGAAGGAGCTTTGCTGATGTGGCCATGGAAATGTGCTCCTCCGATGTCCGCCTGTGGAGAGCAAAATTTAACAAAGGGCTAGCTGCTGATGCCTCTCCCAGCCCCCATGATGGTCATGATAAAGCCATTCTTTGAAACAGTGACTTAGCATGACAGAGGTACTCATGCAAGCTTATTCCTACAAGACATGGGACTCTTATTCTGGGTGACATTGGCTCAAGGACTCTCCATTGGTTTTGCCAAAACTTTCTTAAAACTGGGTTTTATTCTGAGATTCTTCCTATTAACTCCTCCTTCCTTCCTCCTCTCCCTCATAGGTATCAGACCTACATCACAGTCTGAATGCTCTCCCCACTTTCCTTGCCTTTGTCCCCTTTATCTTTCACAGATCTTTCCCCAAATAAATCTCTTGCACTTGCAATTCCACTTTAGCATCGTTTCTTAGACCACCCAAATAGCAAAGCTGAATAATTCAATTCAGTTGAAATTTTGTTGATTGTTTTCTTTTTAAAATCTTCTTTAGGATTTGAAGATTATGGAAGACTTTATAGAATTCTTATTCTATCCACTATAGATACACATATTAGTATTAAGCATTAAAATATGCATAATTCTCAACTTAGCAGTTTGGAAATTTCACTGGGGCTGGGAAGGCCAAGAGAACAAGGCAAGCCCAAAACAGTTATTCAACAAGGTGTGTGTGAGGATGATATTTTCTGAGTTGGGAATGGAAAAAGGAGATAAAAAAGAGAAACAGGGAAGCATCAAGAGAAACACAGACTACTTCTCATTTAGCCTATTGTTCCTGCTTAGAGTTTTGCTTGCTAATTTGTTTGAAATGTTTCTAAAGTGAATTGAGGTTGTTGAACATTATGATCAATCATCCAATTCCAGGATATATTGTCACTACATCTCTGGGCCCAAGAATTAATCTTCTTTTTAGCCATGTCTAAATAACACACACTCCCCCACACACACATGCACGCACAGAAGTCTTAATGGTTAGTCATGCTTGATTTGTAAAATTTAAAGCAAAGTTTTTCTTAAAAGACCTTATAAAACTACTCCATTTTAGTAGAGATCAAATAAAACTAGACTATTCAAGATATGGTAATTTTTTTTTTTTTTTTGTCACATAAGTGGTATTTCTTATGTTTAAAGAGTTCTCAAATGTTTGCTTATATACTAGTTGCATGATGTAGAATCATCTTACTAAAAAAACAATTTGGCCTTTTGGCCCTGGTCTGAGGCCTGGTCCAATAACCAACATTTACCAGGACTGACTGGGGAGCTCAGCCTGGTCTGATCTTTACCTGGATTGGGTGGGGAGCCCGAGCCAGTAACTGACCTATAACCGAATTGACTGGGGAGCCCTTCCCAGTAGTTGACCTTTACGGGAACTGGCTGACCTTTACAAGAATAGGCTGGGGAACCCCATCTTCTAGTTGACCTTTACACGAATTGGTGGGGGAGCCTACCTGGTGACTGATAAAAACCCTAGAACACAAAAGTTCCTGATCAAGAGAAACATGTCCTTTGGATGTGAGGGCCTTGTGCCAAGAAATTCCCAAACTGGGTAAACTTATGATGGTGATTGAGGCAGCAGCTGCAATAGTACCAAAAGAGGCAATGAGCAGAAGTGAACAGTGGCAGCAGAATGTAAAAGGCCTGGAGCGAGCCAGGAGCCAGTTGAGAGGAGTGGCCAACAGTAGAGCCCACCAAGCGACATCGCCAAACAGTTTCTGGTTAAAAGTTTTTTCTGATTGACAAGAGTGAACATCAGTTTTTGGGAAGGTTAAGCAGGTCCCCTTTGAGAGGTTGAGGTCCTGTGCTAGCACCCCTCCTGAACATCACCCTATGCATATCTTCATTTCTGTTTGTATTCTCTATTTGTCTCCTTCTCTGTTGCATTAAAGTGGTTATTGCAGACATCATGTTTCCTTGAGTTCTCTGTGATGGTTGTAATGAATTATTGAACCCAACAGGGAAGGAGTGCTGTGAGAGAACAGGTGGTGTTAGAAATGATGAAATTGGAGGACAGGAGTATATTTGACCTTTGTCTCATAGGAACCAGCTTTGTGCTGATTCTTATGGTCAGGGTTATCATTTCATTTGGTGTCCAAGGAAGTTCTCCTAACTCACTAGTCAATTTTAAAAATTACACTTTACACCAAGTCAACCTTCACTAGGCTGGCCGCAACCCTTCAGATGTTCTGTGTCTTCCCAATGTGACAATTCATCTTTTTTGTTTGTTTGTTTTACAATTTTACATCAAGCATGTTTAGTTAAATTGTTTTATTGTTATTTTCCTATTACAAACATGAAAAGTTTTAAAGCAAATAATTTTGAAAGAATGCCTGGAAGAGGACTGTGTAACCTGTAAAAACATTAAAACATAACATAAAAACTGCAATAAACAAATGTTGTGAATATGTTGACAAAAAAAATAAAACATCATTTGAAGTCATTACAACTCCAATAAAGCAAGAATATCACAGGAAAAAAAATCACTTAGTATGAATTATCAAGGGACACTACTGAGACATCTGTAAGACCTGTGAGAAAAATAATAAAATGTTTTGAGAATTTTGAAAGAAGCTGTGAGTAAATAGAGAGGCCAACTAGCGTTGCATAGAGATGAGTGTTTGGTTTGCTGGCCTGTGGAGAAAGATGCCACAAAGACCCTCCAAGGTAACAAATTCCCCAGCTCCCAGCCACATCACAGGACTTCTTCACGAGTAGACAGCTGGGTTCCTATGTCCTAACAGGAGTGTCCCATTTCCATGTCTCTGCTTGGTCATATGGGAGTGAAGGTGGGGCATAATGGAATTACAACATCTGAGAGGGAGTTATGGCATAGGCCAGCCACATTCCCTGGGCTACTGGCAGAGACAAACCCTGGGTTTGAATCAGAAGATCCACAGTTTACTATTTCCCTGATTATAAATTGTCTATCTCCCCCAAAACCACTCCTGAGAGAATGTAAACACTTCAGGGGCAGGAATTTTTTGTGAGTTTTGCTCACTATTGCCTCAGTCATAGTTCATAGTGTTGTTAGCTGTCATCGAGTCAGCTCCAACTCACAGCAATCTTAAGCGTAACAGAAGGAAACGTTTCCCAGTCCTGCACAATCTTCACAGTTGGTATATTTGAGCTCATTGTTGTAGCCACTGTGTCAATTCATCTCATTGAGGGTGTTCCTCCTTTACCTGACCCTCTACTTTACTAATCATAATGTCCTTCTCCAGCAATTAAAATAACTGTATGTTAAATGAATAGGTCTCCCTTCCCCAAGAGACTGTGTGACCCTTGCAAGCAAGAACTATATTTAATCAGTCTTTGCAGATCCAGCATCCAGTTAACTGGCTGAAACCTGCTCAGCATCAGTGAATGCTCATTGGCTTATTTGACTGATCCTTTGGAAGAACTAATAGAAAAAAATATTTCCCTTCTAATCTGGAGATAGAACATTGGAAGCTATTTTTGAGCCATGTGGTGTCGCTTTTGAGTATCAGGTGTCCTGCAGACTCCTCTAGTCAGCTGTGAGCCTCCAGAACAAAAATGAGACTGTAACTCACTTTTTCTATGCAATTCATGCATAAGTTGATGCATTTCTCAAGACAGAGCATTAGTGTAGTAGGTTAAATGATACCCTCTTCCTCCAAAATATATCCACATCCTAATCCACAGAGCCTATGAACGTGTCCTTATTTGGAAAAGGGTCTTTGTAGATATAATTGAGTTAAGGATCCCAGGATGAGCTAGCTCATCCTGTATTATCTAGATGGGCCCTAAATCCAATGACAAGTGTCCTTATAAAAGACACACAGAGAGAAGAGGAGAAGGTCATGAAAAGACATAGGTAGAAACAAGTTATGTAACCATAAGCCAAGGAATGCCTGGGGCTACCAGACACTGGAGATGATGAGGAAGTCTTCTCTCCTAGAGCCTCTGAAGGGAGCACGGCAATGCCAACACCTTGGTTTTGGACTTCTATCCTCCAGAACTATAAGAAAAGAAATTTCTGGTGCTTCAAGCCACCAAGTTTGTGGTAATTTTTTACAGCAGCCATAGGAAAATAATATACGTACTTAGGGCAGCATTTCCCAGAGTTCAAACATTCAGGTATCACTTGTAGGGTTGCCACTTTCTCCTCACCTCAGCTGCCCTGTTATGTAAAATATTTTTAAACTTTTTATCATGAAATAATTTAGATTTACAAAAGAATTGTAAAGATAGTACAGAGAGATTTCATGTACCCTTCAAACAGCTTTCCCTAATGTTGACACCTTACATAACCATAGCACATTTGTCAAAGCTAAGAAACTAACATTGGCATGATACTATTAATTAAGCTACAGACTTTATTTGGATTTCACCAGTTTTTCCACCCATATTTTTTCTCTGTTTCAGGATCCAATCCAGGATACCATGTTGCATTTAATCATCATGTCTCCTTAGCTTCCTTTAATCTGTAACACCTTCTCAATCTCTCTGTTTTTTGTTTGTTTTTATTATCTTGACACTTTTGGAGATCTGTGGTCAGGTGTTTTACAGAATGTCCCACAGTCTGGGTATGTCTATTGTGCTATGATTAGATTAGGGTTACAAATTTTGGGGAAGAACACCCAAAAGGTGAAGTGCACTTGCCAATTGATTTTTAATATTCCAAATGATACTGTTGCTTTACAAAGCAACGTGAGCATTTCATATCACATGCAATGCATAATCTCATTCACACAAAGAAGTCATTATACTAAGTTTCTATTGTGATCGAAAGATCCTGTCCAGAGTATTGACTCAGGTCTGGAATTAATCTTACTGCCCTAAACCAATCATCTAATGTAGCTATAGTTGGCCCTATCAGTTTGTCACTTCCTCTGACTTTCTCCAATGTAGTGGTAACTTCCACACGCTCTCACCCCAGAAATTTTCTTCTGGTCAATGGAGAGTGAGCCCTTCTTAAAAATATTCATTTTGGGGAAAAAACTGGTTTCAAAAACTTATGACCTTTTTTTTTTTTGTGCTAACTGTAGAAATCCTTAATACATATATGTTCTAGATATACAACAGTTTGCTGGGATCCATTCTGTTATTTCCTTCCCCTCTTTTGGTCCTTCTCTGGTGGCACAATGGTTAAGTGCTCGACTGCTAACTTAAAGGTCAGTGGTTCAAATCCACCAGGCTCTCCGCAGGAGAAAGATGTGACAGTCTGTTTCCATAAAGATTACCCATTGCCACGGAGTCGATTTCGACTCACAGTGAGCCTATAGGACAAAGCAGAACATCTCCATAAGATTTCCAAGGCTGTCAGTCTTTACAGAAGCAGCTTGCCAGATCTTTCTCCTGCGGAGCGGCTGATGGGTTTGAACAGTTAACCTTTAGGTTAGCACCCAGTGCTTAACTGCTGCACCACCAGGGCTCTTTTCTATAAAGATTACAGCCTTGGAAACCATATGGGGCAGTTCTACCCTGTCCTATAGGGTTGCTATGAGTAAGAGTCAGCTTGATGGCAACAGATTTTGGTTTTAGTTACTATAACCCATCAGCTGCTAGAGAACAGAAGAAGACAAAAAATGCTGTTTGGTGGGCATATACTCAAGTATCTTATATTGATATCATGGGGCGCGACACCTAGTGCGGTGCCTGGCACATAGTAACTGTAATAAATATGTGTTAAATGAATAAATTAATGACTGAATGGCCAGGTCACCAAAGTCCATCTGCTAGTAACAGTGATAGAATACTGGGTTCTATGGACAAGGGATCTGACCAAGTATGTCTGGCAATTTTTCCCTTTAGATGTCATAGTAACCTTTCAAAATTACTTTTATAACAGATAGTTGAAGAGAAACTTCCTGTAAGAGCTCATCAGGAGTTATTCTGCTACTCTTCACTTATTGATTATCATTATCCAACATTTCACATTTACAACAATAGTAAAAAAATCTGCTATCCAACTGTTTTGTGCATTAACGACGTACATCTGTCAGTAACGAATGCCAAGGTGAGAGGCAAGAGTAACACTGGCTGTGATGGTTAAGGTAATGTGTCAACTTAGCTGGGCCATAATTCTCAGCAGTTTGGCAGCTATAGTAATGATGTAATTTGCCAGTTATGTAATGATGTAATATGACAGTTATGCAATGATGTAGTCATCCTTTATTTTGTGATCTGAGGTGGTCATCCTCCATTTTTGCATAATGTCGATTTTCACATAACAACCTTGTCTTTGGAACCTAACCATGTTGCTAAGTGAGAAGTAGGTGTATTCAGTATAAGAGCTAGAAATTAAGTTAAGCCACACACATAAGATTATTCCTATTTTCTTTTTGAAACAAAAGGAGGATCCTAGAAAAATATATTTTTGCTTTACTTATTTTAGTTAGATACATGAATCTAACAACCTTGAAACAAGACATTTACATCTTTAATAACATTAAAATGAAGGATATTGTCAGCAGTGCTTATAAGAATTTTCTTTCTCTTGCCAAACTTAACTATCATATATATTATTTGCAGTATTTTATTATCATTATTCTTAAGGGCTTTACCTGGAGAAATCTAAAAATGCACAAATCACTAAAAAGGCAGTTTTTCTATTTCTGAAATAATTCCTCCTTAAAGAAAGTCCGTGGCTTAAAGAAAATTTAGAAAAGGTTTTCCTTTGAAAAAAACTCATGTGATGGAAGATATTTCACCTTCAAAGAGTTTTACTCCAGAGGGAGCCCCCCTTGAGAATTTTAAGCATTGCATGGGAAATGTATTCTTTGAAGATTTTCATGTTAAAAAACAGTTGCATGACTTGGGTATCCTGCTTGAAGATTTTTTAAAAACAATATTTAAAGAATTTTCCGCCTTTGAATGTTTTCATGTTACTGAGTGCTACTATTTCTGAAAAATGTTACTCTTTATTTAAATGGTTTGCTTTTCTTTCCATTTTTCCCATTATTATTATACCTTTAATTGTTTTGTTCTAATAATTATTTTGTTCTGTTATTTGATGGGAAATGCCATTACACCAGTGGTCCTCCTACACACTATGAAATTAGGATTGGATTTCCCAGCCATTCCCTGCATGAGATTAGATTCAGAAATACTATAAAAATTACTACCCTAAGAAGTAACCAACATGGAAACATGACCCAGCATAAGAGGTTTTATAAGAATTGGCAATGTCTGGATGAATTACTCAAGAGCATCATAAACTGGTTTTAGAGAATAGAGAATATCTCCATGAATAATTTCATCATCGCATCCCTAAATCAGATACAACTAAAGTAGAGAAAAAGAAATCTTTTAGGGTGGATTAGGTGAGGTGTATCTTGACTAATATCAGGTTTCTTTCATTTGACTAACTTCTACTGAGACTGTACTGTGTCCTAGGTGCCAAATATGACACAGAATAAATTTCGTACAAGCCTGGCTCTCAAGAAGTTTACAAGTTTACAGAGACATAAAATGCACACAAATCGCTATATAATATAAAGTCTTGTGTTAGTAGGAGCCCTGATGGCACAGTGGTTAAGAGATTGGTGCTAATCAAAAGGTCAGCAGTTCAAATCTACCAGCCGCTCCTTGGAAGCTCTATGGGGCAGTTCTAATCCATCCTATAAGGTCACTGTGAATCGGAATCAACTTGTTGGCAACAGATTTGGTTTTTGTGTGTGTGTATGTTATAAAGTGTATCCGTAGTAAAAGCTCCTATCAGAGTTTAGAGAAAGGAAAGTCTGTTTCTGATTAGAGAGATAAACGTCTTCATAAAGGAGGGGAAATCTTAGATATACATTAAAGTAATATTTGCAATTGGAGAATAGTAATCCATAACTGAGTCAAGAAATCAATTTGATGTATTAAGACTAGCATTTTTTTAAATGAAATGGAATGGCAGAGAATACAATATAATGTAATAAAAATAAAATATGAATATGCATCAAGGTAATAAAAATATGCTTCCATGAAAATTTTCTTTTTTTAGGTTCCTGGTTGGTACAGTTTGCACTTAGCTGCTAACCTGAAGTTTGGCAGTTTGAATCCACCCAGTGGCACAGCAAAAGAAAGGCCTGGTGATCTACTTCCATGAGGATTACAGCCAAGAAGACCTGATAAGCTCAGTTCTACTCTCTGTACTATATGAGGTCATCAAGAGTTGGAATCAACTCTACGGCAATTGGTTTGGGTTTTTTTTTTTTTTTTTAATGTGTGTTTTGAGTTGTGTTTCATGTTGAATTTGGTACTCAAAAAAATATGTTCAAATCCTAATCCCAGGTACTTGTAAATGTGACCTTATCTGGAAATAAGGTCATTGCAGATGTGATTAGTCAAGCTGAGGTCATTAGTGGGCCTTAGTCCCTTCCTGACTGGTAACTTGATAAGATGAGAAGAGACATAGAGAGATACATAGAGGCCATGTGAAGGCAACACAGGGACTGGAGTTATGCTGCAGTTGCAAGCCAAGAAACACCTGGGACTACCAGAAGCTGAAAAATATGAGAAAGGATTTTTCCTAGACCTTTCAGAGAGAACATGGCCTGCCAACACCTTGAGTTCAGATTTTTAGCCTCCAGAACTGTGAAAGAATAAACTGTTGTTTTAAGCCACCCAGTTTGTGGTACTTTGTTGTGGCAGCGTTAGGCAACTAATATGGATTTCAATCTAAAATGTATTTCTGACAGTGGGACTCAGTAAAACAAAACATACAAAACAAAATCAATTTGAAAGCCATTACCTTAAATGATGGAAAAAATTTCAAGAAGGAGAAATGAAGTAGGAGAATGGACACATTCTGGACAAAGGCAGAGGACAAAAGACAAACATGTTTAAGGACAAAGTAGCTCACTATCTGGAAGATGGGGTTCACTAGGAGGAATGAGATAAGGCTAGAAAGTAAAATGAGGCAAGGGAAGGGGTAAATTGTGGAGTACTTGAAATTCAAGTCATAGACTTCAGATGTTGTCTAAAGTAGAGGGTATCCATTGAAGTTTGTGGGCAGAGAAGTAACAATACCAGAGTTACATACTATGGAGGTCACTCTGTCAGTGCCAGATTGCAAGAAGTAGAAATTAGAGGTGGGGGAGAGATTAGTGGTATATCTCAATACAGACAGAACAACGGTGAAGTTTGCTATTTTAAAAATAAGAAATGTATATATATGTGTGTGTGTATATATATATAGGAGCTCTGGTGACATAGTGGTTAAGAGCTCTGCTGAAAAGTTTGGCTGCTAACCGAAAGATTGGCAGTTGAAATCCACTAGCTGCTTCTTAGAAACCCTATGCGGCAATTCTACTCCTCCCTATAGGGTTAATTATGAGTCGGAATCAACTTGAGGGCAATGGGCTATATATATAGCATCCCTGGTGGCACAGTGGTTAAAGCACTCAACTGCAAACCAAAAGTTTGGCAGTTCTGCTAACCAAGGGGTCGGCGGTTCGAACCCACCAGCCGCTCCGCATGAGAGAAAGAAGTGATTGTCTGCTTCTGTAAAGATTTACAGCCTTGGAAACCCTATGAGGCAGATACCTAAAATTCAAAATTCACTGAGCATCATGTATTTTATCTGTTGACCCTAATTGTTAGCTGCTGATGAGTCACCCCCCCCCACCCCAATCATGGCAACCCCATGCACAACAGAAGGAAATACTGCCCAATACCTCACCATTCCCATGACTGGTTGTTGATTAGATAGTTTTAATCTGCAGGACGTTCACAGGCTGATTTTCAGAAGTAGATTGTCAGGCCTTTTTCCTAGTGCATCTTAGTCTGGCAGGTTGGCTGAAACCTGTTCAGCATTGTCTTAGTTATGTAGTGCTGCTATAACAGAAATACCACAAGTGGATGGCTTTAACAAATAGAAATTTATTTTCTCGAAGTTTAGGAGGCTAGAAGTCCGAATTCAGGCACCAGCTCTAGGGGAATGCTGTCTCTCTCTATCTTGTCTGCTCTGGGGGAAAGTCCTTGTCTCTTTTCAGCTTCTATTCCTAGGTTCCTTGGGGATCATGTGGTGTGGATCTTGCTTGTTTGCTTAATTTGCTCTTTTATATTTCAAAAGAGATTGATTTAAGACACATCCTACGTTAATACTTTCTCATTAACATAACAAAGAAAACCCATTCCCAAAAGGGATTATAACCAAAGGCATAGGGGTTAGAATTTGCAGCACATATTTTGGGGGACACAGTTCAATCCATAACAAGCATCATGTCAACGTGCCAGCCTCTACTGACAGACAAATGGTACCTGAGCACGAGGTGCGTTGGTCAAGAATCATTGGTCAAGGGTTCCACCAGCAAAGCAGAAATCTACCACTGAACCACCAGTGCATCAACCCTAGTAGTAGGTGGTCAATAATGTTAAATGAATGAGTGAGTGCTTATATGTGTTTTTGTTAGAATGTTTTATACGTGTCTTATTAGTATACTGGCTTAGGACCCCCAAGTAATCCTCAAATTGTCTTTCAAACTTTGCCCCAATTCCAGCACTTTGCAGGCCCAAGCTGTAATTCTTCCTGTTGCCAATCTGTAGGCCAACAGCTTCCCATGCCCGGTAAAAAGAATAACGGGAGTCAGAAGGTAACACTACCTGCAATAGAATCTAATTCATTCCCTTGTTCTGCCTCTGAGTGCTGTTGCTTCCAGCTTTTCCATTTTTAAACACTGATGCTTATCAGTCCAGTCTGTCCAAAGCCACCTGCGCCTTCTAGCTTTGCTGAATTTCCTAAACTTCTGCCACATTGTCTGACCATAAGTCCCTGCCAGACTTCTTCCTGACTACCACCATGCACTGGGGTGATAGCCCATTACAATATATTCAGTAAACAATTACATAAATAGTTGCTAAAATGAACTGAAGTCTTTTTTATTATTTTGAGAAATATATAATCACTGACACATCATCGGCCGTTTTAAAATAACGGTGACTGTACATTTAACTCTACAGGAAAACTTTTTAAAATCTTTTGAAATATGTTTATATAATGATATTTTTATGTACCTGAGATTTGTTTAAGTCCCAGCTATATTACAGCAATTTTGTACCATTCTCCATATATATGAGATAGTTGCTAAGGAACCATTCAATGTAAATATCAAGTAATTCAGGTCTGGGCTTCAAAGGGCAAAGAGCTAAATTTGAGAGATCAGATGAAGATAATAGTGGATTTTTTTTTCTGTTGGCAAATGTACAGATATTTTCTAAAGTCTCCTTTTGCTCCTATACAAGAGGAATCAGCCATGGCACCCTGTGACTTACCCATTATGGCACTTGTCACATTGTTACCGGCATAGGGTCCTTGCCCTGGAGCAGTCAAGCCAGTGAAACATACTTCAAGTCAGAAGGCGTGAGAAAGTTTTAACTCAGGAAGTGTACACCACTGGTGACCCAACAGCAACGCAGGCTGTCCTTAGGGAGTCCCAAAAGGTATTTTTACATTAGAGCTTATATATGATTTTTAAGAAGGTTAGAAGTATCTTTTGGCACATTGCCCACAGATGGCCAGATGAGCATTACAAGATAACTACAAGAGACTCCTTATCAGGCTAAAGATATACGTATCTGACATCTGGGCTCTAATCTTCTTGGGGGGAATCCTAAGTCACAAAACAAAGTCATTAACAAAGGTATGTGAAAAGGGAGAAGGCAAAGAAAAAAAGCTTATATAGGTTCATTATGACATTAGTTATGTCAAGCCCTCAGTTGCCCATTTTGAAAAAGAGAAAAAATGTTGGGGAGTATTAGTGTCACCACATCTTCTGGTGATTGTTTAACAACTCTCCTCTGTGTTACACTATATGCTTCATGAAGGTTGTCTTGTGTCCCTCCCTCAGTCCCCTGGGCCTAATACAAATCCAGGTCTATGGTAGGCTCACAATGAATATTTGTTGTTTATGTGAATAAAGGGATAAACTGGCTAGACAAATGCAGCAGCATCTTTGGTACTTCTCAGCTTTGCCTCCATTTCTTTTTATTCTAGAAATAACAACCAAGTGTGCAGGTGATCTAGCACCTACTAATTGATGTAATCCCTCTTCCTGACCTGCACCTAACAGTAATTATCTCCTGAGTGGGAATGTGAGACACTCATGGCCACGTAAGAATCAGTTCTTGCATTTCTTTGGAATTCTTGGAAAAAAGAAACACTCTTTCCTCTAAGTAAGTAGAAACTTGCTAAACTAAAAGATTGTGAGCCCCATATTGCCAGGAGCCTCCCTATCAGTAAGGTCAATGCAGAGGAGAGCAGGGCTGAGAGAAAGGGAAAGATCGAGGCCCACTAACAAATTCTGAATCCCTGATTTCAACTCTGCCTAACCTTTCCTATCTCTGTACTTCTCAGTTTCATGAGTCCATGCATTCCCTTTTACTGTTTTAATGAGTTTGAGATGGGTTTCCTATCACTTGCAAACAAGATCCTTGCCTAAAGCAGCAAGTTTTAAAGAAGGTGGCCCATTTGAAAAACCATAGTGATTATGAGCAAGATTTCTCAATGCCAAGGTAATTGTAATTAAATCTCAAATTTGTCTGTTTGGTTTTGTTGTCGTTGTTGTTGTTAAGTGTATAGTATACATTATTGGTCTTTTCTCCAGCAACTATTCCAAGGTTTCACATTGTGAATTAGGCCTTCCTTTTGAGTAAGATCAACTTTACCTGCTGCTCAGGTAATCTAAGCACATGCAATTCTCTGGCTACAACGATTAGTTAAAAAATGGGCACAAGATAGAGGATGATCTAATAAGCGTCAAACCCTGAACTTCTGTTTAAGGTTGGTGGAAAAAAATCTCTCCCTTCTGAATGATGTGGTGTGCAAATATATGGTCTGGAAACAATGCAGCCATTTTGTGACCATGAGGAAAACCAGTACAAGGACAGAGCCAACACACAGGAAGATGAAGCTGTGAAAATCAGAGAGAAGTAGACCTTAAACTTTATTTAACTCTACTCTACCTCTGAGATTTTTAGTTTCATGAACCAATATGTTCTCTTTATTGTGAAATCTAATTGAATGGGTTTTCTGCTACTTGAGTTTGAAAGCATTCTAACTGTAACAATGTCTTAACTAAACCACCATCCGGTAACAAATAAGGAAAAGCACCTACATAGAAATTTATTTTACTAAAACACCTTTTTTGAGGAGCCAAAAGTAACATGTGTGAAAGCACCTAGTGCAGAACATGGCACATAGTAGGAGTATAATAAACGTTTGTTGAAATAAAAGTGAGTTTTATTTTTAATAATAACTATACTTTTAATCCACCACTTGTCTGTCAGTTTGTCATACTGTGGCAGCATTCATGTTGTCGTGATGCTGGAAGCAATGCACCTGTACTTCAAATACCAGCAGGATCATCATGGTGGACACATTACAGCAGAGCTTCCAAACTAAGACAAACTAGGAAGAAGGATCCTGTGATCTACTTCTGAAAAAACTGGCCAGTGAAGATCTTATGAAAAGCAGCAGAACATTATCTGATACAGTGCCAGAAGATGAGCCCAAGTTGGAAGGCACTCAAAAAACAACTGGGGAAGAGCTGCCTCCTCAAAGTAGAGTCAACCTTAACAGTGACATGGATGGAGTAAAGTTTTGGGGACCTTAATTTGCTGATGTAGCGTGACTCAAAATGAGAAGAAATAGCTGCAAACATCCATTAATAATCGGAACATGGAATGCACAAAGTATGAGTCTAAGAAAATTGGAAGTCACCAAAAATAAAATGGAACTCATAAATATCAATATCTTAAGCATTAGTGAGCTAAAATGAACTGATATTGGCCATTTTGAATCAGACAACCATATGGTCTATTATAACAAGGATGGCAAATTGAAGAGGAATGGCATCACATTCATCACCAAAAAAAACAACATTCAAAGATCTATCCTGAAGTACAACACTGTCAGTGATAGGATAATATCCATATGCCTATAAGAAGACCAGTTAATACGACCATTGTTCAAATTTATGCACCAACCACTAATGTCAAAGATGAAGAAACTGAAGTTTTTACCAACTTCTGAAGTCTAAAACTGATCAAACACGCAATCAAGGTGCACTGATAATTATTGATGATTAAAATGCAAAAGCTGGAAACAAAGAAAAATGATCAGTAGTTGGAAAATATGGTCTTGGTGACAGAAATGATGCCAGAGATCACGTGGTAGAATCTTGCAAGACCAATGACTTCTTCATTGCAAATACCTTTTCTCAGCAACATAAATGGCAACTATATACATGAACATTGCCAGATGAAATACACAGGAATCAAATCAACTACATCTGTGGAAAGAGACGATGGAGAAGCTCAATGTCATCAGTCAGAACAAGGCCGGTGGTCAACTGTGGAACAGATCATTAAGTTGCTCCTATGCAAGCTCAAGTAGAAGGTGAAGAAAACTAAAACAAGTCCAGGAGAGCCAAAATACAATCTTAAGTATATCTCACCTGAATTTAGAGATCATCTCCAGAATAAATTTGATAGATTGAACATTAAAAACCAAAGATCAGACGAGTTGTAGGATGACATCAAGGACACCATACATGAAGAAAGCAAACGGTCATTAAAAAGACAGGAAAGAAAGTGAGAGCTCCTAAAATTTAAACACTTATGCTCATCAAAAGACTTCACCAAAAGAGTGAACAGAGAACCTACAGATGGGAAAATATTTTTGGCTACAACATATTCGACAAATGTCTAATCGCTAAAATCTATAAAATACTTCAGCACTTGAAAAACATAAAGACAAATTATCCAGTAAAAACATAGGCCAAGGATATGAACAGACACTTCACCAAAGAAGACAGTCAGGCAGCTAACAGCCATTAATTAGAGAAATACAAATCAAAACTACAGTGAGATACCATCTCACCCTGACATTACTGGCACGAATCAAAAAAAACAGAAAATAACAAATGTTGGAGAGGTTGTGGGGAAGTTGAAACTCTTACGCACTGCAGGTAGGATTGTAAAATGGTACAACTACTATGGAAAACAATATAGCACTTCCTTAAAAAGGTAGAAATAGAAATACCATACGATCCAGCAATTCTACTCCAGATTACATCCTAGAGAAATAAAAGCCATCACACAAATAGACATATGCATACCCATGTTCATTGCAGCATTATTCACAATATCAAAAAGATGGAAACAACCTAAGTGCCCATCAGCAGGTGAATGCATAAGCAAATTATGGTACATACACACAATGGAATACTATGCAATGATAGAGAACAATGATGAATTCTTGAAACCATATCACAACATGGATGAATCTGGAGGGAATTATGCTGAGTGAAATAAGTCAATCACAAAATGACAAAAATTGTGTAAACCACCATTACAAAAATCCAAGAAAAGGCTCACACACAGAAAAAAACAATCTTTGATGATTATGAGGGAGGGGAGGAGTGGAGAGGAGAAATCTCTAACTAGAGAGTAGACAAGCGTTAACTTTGGTGAAGGGGAAGACAACACACAATATAGGGGAAGTAAGTACAACTTGATCAAGGCAAACACATGGAAGCTTCCTAGACACATCCAGACCCACTGAGGGACGAAGTTACTGGGGTAGAGGGCTAGGGACCATGGTCTCAGGGGACATCTAGGTCAATTGGAATAACACTGTTCATAAAGAAAAGGTTCTACATCCTACTTTGGTGAGTAGTGTCTGGGTCTTAAAAGCCTTCAAGTGGCCATCTAAGATAAATCTTGGTCCAATACAGTATGGAGCAAAAGAAAACGAAGAAAATCAAAGACACAAGGAAAATATTAGTCTAAAGGACTAATGGATCACATGAACTGCAGCCTCTACCAGCCTGAGCCCAGAAGAACTACATGGTGCTTGGCTACCACTACCAATGGTTTTGACAGGGATCACAAAATACGGTCCTGGACAGAGAGGGTGAAAAATATAAAACAAAATTCAAATTCACCAAAAAAAAAAAAAAAAAAGGAAAAAAACAGACTTACTGGTCTGATAGAGACTGGAGGAACCCAAAAGACTATGGCCTCCTGGCACCCTGCTAACTCAGAACTGAAGCCACTCCTGAAGTCCACCATTCAGCCATAGATTAGACAGGCATATAATACATACAATAACACACAACAGGAGCGTGCTTCTTAGTTCACTCAAATATATGAGACCAAATGGACAACATCTGCTCAAAAGAAAAGACGAAAAGGGAGGAAGGGGCAGGAAAACTGGACAAATGGAAACAGGGAACTCGGGGTATAAAGGGAAAGGGCGAGCGTGCTTACACATTGCAGGGATTGCAACCAATGTCACAAAATAATTTGTGTATAAATTTTTGAATGAGAAACTAATTCATGCTGTAAATTTTCACCTAAAGCACAATGAAATTTTTTTTTTAAAAAAAAGAAAACAAGACAGGAAAGAAAGAAAAGACCAAAATGGATGTCAGAAGAGACTCTGAAACTGGCTCTTGAACATAGAGTAGTTAAAGCAAATGGAAGAAATGTTGAAATAAGAGGGTTGAGCAGAAGATTTCAAAGGGCAGCTCAAGAAGACAAAGTATTATAATGACATGTGCAAAAACCTGGACTTAGAAAACCAAAAGGGAAGAACACACTCAGCCATTTCTCAAGCTGAAAGAACTGAAGAAAAAATTCAAGCCTTGAGTTGCAATACTAAAGAATTCTACAGGCAAAATATTGAATAATGCAGGAAACATTAAAAGAAGATGGAAGGAATATACAGAATTACTGTATCAAAAAGAATTGGCTGACATTCAACCATTTCAGGAGGTAGCATGTGATCAAGAACTGTCAGTATTAAAGTAAGAAGTCCAAGCTGTACTGAAGGCATTAACGCAAAACAAGGCTCCAGGAATTGATGGAATACCAACTGGGATGTTTCAATAAATGGATGCACGCTGGAGATGCTCACTCATCTATGCCAAAAATTTGGAAGACAGCTGTTTTGCCAACCAACTGGAAGACTTCCATATTTGTGCCCATTCCAAAGAAAGGTAATCCAATAGAATGCGGAAATTATAGAACAATATCATTAATGCGACACTTAACTAACATTTTGCTTAAGATAATTCAAAAGTAGTTGCAGCAGTACATCAATAGGGAACTGCCAAAAATTCAAGTCGGATTCAGAAGAGGACATGGAACAAGAGATATCATTGCTGATGTCAGATAGACCCTAGTTGAAAGCAGAAAATACCAGAAAGATGTTTACCTGTGTTTTATTGACTATGCAAAGGCATTTGACTGTGTGGATCATAACAAATTATGGATAAAATTGCGAAGAATGGGAATTCCAGAAATCTTAATTGTGCTCATGAGGAAACTGTACATAGACCTATAGGCAGTCGTTCAAAAAGAACAAAGGGATACTGCGTGGCTTAAAGTCAGGAAAGGTGTGTGGCAGGGTTGTATCCTTTCATCATACTTATTTAATCTGTACACAAGCAAATAATCCTAGAAACTGGACTGTGTGAAGAAAATGCGGCATCAGGATTGATAGGAGACTCATTAATAACCTGTGATATGCAGATGACACAACCTTGCTTGCTGCAAGCGAAGAGGACTGAAAGTGCTTACTAATGGAGATCAAAGAGTTCAGCCTTCAGTATGGATTACACCTCAATATAAAGAAAACAAAAATCCTCACTACTGGACCAATAAGCAACATCATGATAAATAGAGAAAATATTGAAGTTGTCAAGGATTTCATTTTACTTAGATCAACAGCCAAAGCCCATGGAAGCAGCAATCAAGAAATCAAACGACACATTGCATTGGGCGAATCTGCTGCAAAAGACCTCTTTAAAGTGTTAAAAAGCAAAGACGTCACTTTGAGGATGTGGTATTTTCAATCACCTCATGGAAGACCAAAGAAAAATTGATGCCTTTGAATTATGGTGTTGGCAAAGAATATTGACTATACCATAGACTGCCAAAAGAACAAACAAATCTGTCTTGGAAAAAGTACAGCCAGAATGCTCCTTAGAAGCAAGGATGGCGAGACTTTGTCTCACATGCTTTAGACATGTTATCAGGATGGACCAGTCCCTAAAGAAGGACATTATACTTGGTGAAGTAGAGGGTCAGCAAAAAAGAAGAAGACCCTCAAGGAGATGGATTGACATAGTGGCTGCCAACAATGGACTCAAATATAGCAACAATTGTGAAGACAGTGCAGAACTAGGCAGTGTTTTGTTCTGTTGTACATACCGTTGCTAAGAGTCAGAATGGACTCTACCACATGACACCTAACAACATTGATATAACTGTGTTTAAATTTATCGCCTTACTTTTTGTTTCATATATGCTCCATTTCCTTGGTTTTTTAAATTTTTTCTCTTTTCTTGTCTTCTTTTAGATTGAGCATTTTTTATGATTCTATTATATCTCTTCTATTGGTTTATTGGCTATAATTTTTTATTGTATCTCTTCAGTGGTTTCTGAGATTTTTCACTATGATCTTTAACTTAACACAATTCCCCTTTAAATAATATTAAACTACTTCATATATAACATAAAAGCCTTACAACATTATACTTCCTTTTGTCCTCTGCCATTCTATGCGATATTGTTGTCATACATTTATTTCTATATATGTTTGTTGTTGTTGTTAGGTACGGTCAAGTTGGTTCTGACTCACAGAAACCCTATATACAACAAAAGGAAATATTTTTCCTTCATTTGTTAATGTCTTCAAAAGATAATTGACTGTTTAAAAAAAAATAGCAATGTATTTTGGGGCTACATATGCTATTAACCCCAAAATACATTGCTTTTTTGTTTTGTTTTGTTTTAAATAGTCAATTATCTTTCGAGGACAATAAAAGATCAGAAAAATATCTTTAAATATACTGCCTTAGCTGCCAAGTGCTGCTGTAACACGAACACAAGTGGATGACTTTAAAGACTAGAAACATATTTTCTCACACTTCTGGAGGCTAAAAGTCCAAATCAGGGTCTCAGACATGTGGATTCCTTCCTTGTAGGCAGTCCCTCAGAAACCCTGGAGGCGTAGTGGTTAAGTGTTACAGCTGCTAACCAAAAGGTTGGCATGTTTGAATTCACTAGGGTCTCCTTGGAAACTCTATGGGCCAGTTCTACTCTGTCCTATAGAGTCACTATGAGTCGGAACCAACTCAACGGCAATAGGTTTTTTTTTTTTTAGGTAGTCCCTATGAGTCAGAATTCACTGGATGGCTATGGGTTTTTTTACAGAAGTAGTCCCGGGCATTCCTTTATTCATTGACAAGCCTCACATAGCTTCTGTATTCCCCTGTGTGTGTCTCTATGTGAGTGCTGTTCTTCATATAACTCAGATGTGATAAGGTTTAGAATCTACCGTGTACTGGTATGACCTCAACTGATTGATTTATTACATTACATTAGATTGCATTATGGAAAAAGATTACATTACATTAAAGTCCCTGGGTGGCAAAAATGGTTTGTGCTCAACGACTAACCTAAAGGTTGGCAGTCCAAACCCACTCAGCAGTGCTGTGAGAGAAAGGCCTGGTGATTTGCTTCCATAAAAATTAAAGCCAAAGGGACTTCCGGGCAACATGGTGCTATAGACAGAAGCACCATGCCGTCCCTCCACAGCAAAGATTGGAAAAACTAAGTCAAATAGAGACAAACATCAATCCTGAAACCCTAAGCATCAAATGAAGAGATAAAGAACTCATCCAAGCACCAAATGGAATGAGTAACTAACAGAGAACAGAGAGCGAGGAGAAATACATGCAGAGGTCCCCTATCAGCTTATGCAGCACAGATTTGCCATCTTGGACTCCTGTCAGAGATTGGCGAACACGGAGTACAGGAAAGCAGCGTCACAGAGCTCCCAGCAGGAGACAGAACAACCGATAACCAGCGATATATGCTTTCCCAACCCCACCCTTCTTCACTCCCACTCGGCCTCCTCTGCTTTCTGTGGCCACAGGCTCTTGGCTGTAAGGCACAAGCTTCAGCCCTGTGCAGCTTGGATTCCACCCACTCACACTGGCTGGCTCCCAGAGTGTCGTTTGTTTGTTGCTGGTGTTGATTTTTCCACTTCTTTCAGTTTCTTCCATACCTCTCACCACCTTCCCCTCCTTTCTCTCAAATACCTGTCTCCATGTGCCATCTTTACTTCTTCCTGAAAGGCTGTGAAACCTCACTCAACTGTGGAACTGCTTCCCAGCCCATGTCACCACTCTGGTGGTATCCCTGGGGCTTTTGTTTGTTTGTTTTGATTTGTTCTGCAATGATTAGTTTGTTTGTTTCTTTTCTTTTTCTTTTCTCAGCTTGGGAGTCCCTTCTAGCCAGGCTGTAATGCACGGCTTAAGAGCTAGTTCCTCAGTCTGTGCAACTGCACAGCAGGATCCCTGGGAGCATTCCCTTTTTCTTTTTGTTTGTTTCTTTGTTTTTGTTTCCTTTTCTCTCTTTTGCCTTTCTTGTCTTTCTTCATTTCCTGGTTTCTCATCTCTCTATACTTACCTTTTCTTGCTGTCTCCTGAATACCAGGTGGTGTATGACACCTCTAACCCTTCTAACCAGGCTGAACTTTGCAGACTGGGAGCCACTTCACCAGTCTTCCCAGCTGCAATGGTGGAACCTCTGAGATCCTTGTTTTTCTTATTTTTTTCTAATTTTTAATTTTTTCCCCTTTTTGTTTTTCTCCATTTCTCGGCCTTTCATCTCTCCACTCCAATGGCAAGCTCCCCTAGCACTCCTTTTTGTTGGTTTTTGGCTCCTGTTTTTCGCTCCTCTTTCCCATAACCATCTTAGCTCCACACATCCCAATCTCTCCCCTCCTTCTTTCCTACCTGCACCATGTGCTGAACATCACACCCACAAGCAGCACAGGCACAACCTACTGGAACCTGCCCTGCATTGATTCCCGGCCTGCAATGTCAGCCTTAGTATGTGCCACAAACAACCCATCCTAGCAACTCCCCTTCAGTTGGACCTGTCCTGCAGCACCATAGCTGAGCCACTGGCCCTGCCCATTGGACAAGGAGCCAAAAAGTATTGTGCTCACAGACAAGTAAACAACATAGAATGCATAGCCCACCCTCTCAGACACAACCAAGTAAAACAAAACAGCAGGACACAATAAATAAATCTACAATCAATAAATGAGGAAAATAACTACTAAATATTCCAAAGATAGCAGACAATATCAAAACATATTAAAAAAAGGACAAGACAGTTCCAGTAATAGTCCAAAATAAAACACCAGATGACTTTCCAGTAGAAGAACAGGAACTAGAACTACCTGATAGAGAATTCAAATCTCTAATATTCAGAGCTATCAGAGAGCTGAAGCAAAAAGCAGACAAAACTGAGGAAAAAATAGATAAATTTATGGAAAAGGCAGACAAAATCATGGAAAATAAAAACAAAAAAATAGAAAAATTCAGGACGATAATAAAGGAACAAAATGCCAAAATAAATTCACAACTAGAAATCATACAAAAACAACAATTAGAAATCCAAAAGATAAACAACAAGATTTCAGAAATGGACAGTGT
>NW_004443994.1:13210335-13211352 GCF_000243295.1 Trichechus manatus latirostris
TAGAAATCATACAAAAACAACAATTAGAAATCCAAAAGATAAACAACAAGATTTCAGAAATGGACAGTGTCATAGAAGGGCTGAGGAGCAGGTTTAAAATGATGGAAGACAGGATCAGCGAAATTGAAGACAAATCCTTGCATACAACTTTGAGGAAAAATCAGAAAAAAGAACAAAGAAAAATGAAGAAATCCTGAGAATTACATGGGATACAATCAAAAGCAAACATTGGCAAGTGATCAGAGTTCCAGAACACAGGAAGTAAACAGAAAACATAGAGAGGATCCCTGAAGAAATGCTGACAGAAAACTTCCTCAGTGTCATGAGAAATGAAAAGCTGGCCATTCAAGAAGGTCAATGAACCCCATGTAGGATAGACCCCAAAAGAAAATCACCAAGGCATATCATAATCACACTCACTAAAACCAAAGACAAAGAAAGAATCCAGAGAGCAGCTTGAGAAACACAAAAAGTCACATACAGAGGAGAAACAAGACTAAGCTCAGATTATTCAGCAGAAACCATGTAAGCAAGAAGGCAATGGGATGACATATATAAAACCTTGAAAGAAAAAAATTACCAACCAAGAATAACCTATTCTGCAAAACTCTCATTCAAATATGATGGTGAAATTAGGACATTTCCAGATAAACAGAAATTAAGGGAATACATAAAAACCAAACGAAACTTACAAGAATTATTAAAAAAAGTCTTTCGGTCTGAGAACAAACAACATCAGACCACAGGCTGAATCTAGGATGCAGGATCATATCAGGCAGATACCAACCTACGAAATGAACTCTCAATGACTCAAAACCAAAAGAATTACAACAGGGAACCAGAGAAGTTATATCTGTAATTGACAACAACATCAGTACAATAAAAGAGGGAATAAATGGTATAGGTATAAAACCTTCTAATAGAGAGGAAGGCAAGGCGATACCAAGTAATAATAGACTGGTTCAAACCTAGGAAGATAAGGGTAAATTTCAAGGTAACCACAAAGAAAGTTAACAA
>NW_004443994.1:13211452-13214078 GCF_000243295.1 Trichechus manatus latirostris
GAAAACTACAAAACACTACTGTAAGAAACCCAAAGGGATCTACATAAACGGAGAAACATACCATGCTCATGGATAGGTAGACTCAACATTGTGAAAATGACAATTCTACCCAAAGCAATTTACAAATACAGTGCAATCCCAATTCAAATTCCAACGGCATATTTTAATGAGATGGAAAACTAATCATTAACTTTATATAGAAAGGGAAGAAACCCTGGATAAGCAAAGCACTGTTAAAGAAGAAGAATAAAGTAGGAGTATTCGCACTTCCTGACCTCAGATCCTACTATACAGCTATGGTAGTCAAACAGTCTGGTACTGGTACAACGACAGATACATTGACCAATGGAACAGAATTGAGAACCCAGACGTAAATCCATCCACCTAAGGTTACCTGATCTTCGACAAGGGCCCAAAGTCCGTCAAATGGGGAACAGTCTTTTTAACAAATAGTGCCAGCAAAATTGGATGTCCATCTGCAAAAAATTGAAACAGGACCCATACCTCACACCATATACAAAAACTAATTCAAAATAGATCAAAGACTTAAATATAAAGCCAAAAACTATAAAGTTCATAGAAGAAAAAATAGGATCAACGCTAGAGGCCCTAATACATGGCATTAACAGGATACAAACCATAACCAACAACACACATACTCCAGAAGATAAGCTAGATAACTGGGGTCTTCTAAAAATTAAACACTTATGCTTATCAAAAGATTTCACCAAAAGAGTGAAAAGAGAACCTACAGACTGGGAAAAAAATTTTGGACATTACAAGTCAGACAAAGATCTAATCTCTAAAATCTACAAGAAAATCCAACACCTCTATGACAAAAGGACAAATAATCCAATTAAAATATGGGCAAAGGAAATGAACAGACACTTCTCCAAAGAAGACATTCAAGCGGTCCACAGATACATGAGGAAATGCTCGCAATCACTACCCATTAGAGAAATGCAAATCAAAACTACAATGAGATACCATCTCACCCCACCATTACTGACAGGAATCAACAAAACTGAAAATAATAAATGTTGGAGAGGCTGCAGGGAGATTGGAACACTTATGCACTGCTGGTGGGAATGCAAAATGATGCAACCATTTTGGAAAACAATATGGCACTTCCTCAAAAAGCTGGAAATAGAAATACCATATGATCCAGCAATCCCACTTCTAGGAATATACCCTAGAGAAAAAAGAGCCATCACATGAATAGACACATGCACATCCATTTCATTGCAGCATTGTTCACAATAGCAAAAAGATGGAAACAACCTAGATGTCCATCAACAGATGAGCCATAAAGTTAAGCTATTGGCATTTTTATCAAAACCTTAGAGGATTTTTATGTATACTA
This sequence comes from Trichechus manatus latirostris, assembly GCF_000243295.1. Classification (NCBI taxonomy): domain Eukaryota; kingdom Metazoa; phylum Chordata; class Mammalia; order Sirenia; family Trichechidae; genus Trichechus; species Trichechus manatus. The sequence continues at coordinate 13,212,816 of NW_004443994.1, forward strand.
AAGTTTGAAAACCTCTGCCTGAGTATAGAACAAGCAGGATTTGCTAGTTGATGGCTATGAAAAACCTCAAAAATGATTCTCACGTCCCTAACTTATGTAATTAGTTGATTAGTTTAAATAGTAGAAACTATGAGAAATATATCTGATCACATGCAAGAAGTCTCAAGTAGGGAACCCACAAAATTGGTTTATTTTGTGGTTCACTGATGTCATCAAAGACCAGGCTGTTCCCATTTTTCATCTCTGCCATTCTGAGTATGTTGGTCTAATCTTCAAGCTAGCTTCCTTTTCGGCAAGGAAATCCTTCCTAGAAATACCTCCCATTCCTTCAAGTTTCCTTAACCAGAACTACATCATAAGATTATTCTATATCAGTCATTGGCAAAAGGAATGGACTTTCACAAGTAACTTAGAATAATCTAAATTTGCCCCTGAGTCACATAAAGGAGGAATAGATGTTACAATAAAATGGGGGCTTTGCTTGCTACAAAGAAGGGCAGAGAGAAGAGAGAGATACCTATTGGGTAGGCAACCAATAATGTCACAGCCCAAGAGGAGAATCCAGAAGAAGACTGTTGAAGCAAAAGCAGTGCTCAGAGGTCAGTTTATAGCAATAAACGCAAACATCCAAAAAACTGGAATAAGACCCATACCTCAAACCATGCACAAAAACTAACTCAAAATGGATCAAAGACTTAAATATAAAATCAAAAACAATAAAGATCATGTAACGAAAAATAGGGACAACGCTAGGAGCCCTAACACATGGCATAAACACAATACGAACCATAAGTAACAATGCACAAGCAGCAGAAGAGAGACTAGATAACTGCAAGCTCCTAAAAATCAAACAATTATGCTCATCAAAAGATTTCACCAAAAGAGTAAAAAGACAACCTATAGACTGGGAAAAAATTTTTGGCTACGACAAATCCGATCAGCATCTAATCTCTAAAATCTACAAGATACTGCAAAACCTCAACAATAAAAAGACAAATAACTCAATTAAAAAATGGGCAAAGGATATGAACAGGCACTTTGCCAAAGAAGATATTCAGGAGGCTAACAGACACATGAAGAAATGTTGACAACCATTAGCCATTAGAGAAATGCAGATCAAAACTACAATGAGACATCATCTCACCCCAACAAGGCTAGCATTAATCCAAAAAGCACAAAACAATAAATGCTGGAGAGGTTGTGGAGAGACTGGAACACTTATACACTGTTGGTGGGAATGTAAAATGGTACAACCACTTTGGA
>NW_004443994.1:13214178-13215800 GCF_000243295.1 Trichechus manatus latirostris
TAAATGCACCCATAAAGAGATGGAGAGTGACAGAATGGATTAAAAAAACAGGATCCATCAATATGCTGTCTATAAGAGACACACCCTAGAAACAAAGACATAAATTTATTAAAAATCAAAGAATGGAAAAAGATATATCAAGCAAACAGTTACCAAAAAAGAGCAGGAGTGGCAATACTAATTTCAGATAAAATAGACTTCAAAAGAAAATCCACCATAAAAGACAAAGGATGCTATATAGTGATTAAAGGGATGACCCATCATGAAAACATAACCATAATAAACATCACACACAATAACAGGGTTAAAAATACATAAAACAAACTCTAACAGCACTGAAAAGAGAAATTGACAGTTCCAGAATAATAGTGGGGGACTTCAACATACCACTCTCGGTAAAGGATAGAACATCTAGAAAGAAACTCAGCAAAGATACAGAAGACCTAAAGGGCACAATCAGCTAACCTGACCTCATAGACATATATAGAACACTCCACCCAACAGCTGCAAAGTACACATTCTTTTCCAAAGAACATGGAACATTTTCCAGAATAGACCACATCATAGGCCACAGAGCAACCCTCAAAAAATCCAAAACATTGAGATAATACAAAGTATCTTCTCTGACAACAACACCATCAAGGTAGAAATTAACAAGAGAAGAGTAAGGAAAAAAATCAATTATGTGGAAACTGAATAACACCCTGCTTTCAAACTACTGGGTAAGAGAATAAATCAAAAATGGAATAAAAAAATTCTTAGAATCAAACAAGAATGAAAATACATCATACCATACAGCAAAGGCAGTCATCAGAGGACAATTTAGAGCAATAGATGCGCACATCAAAAAAGAAGAAAGGGACAAAATCAAAACATTAACTACACAACTTGAACAAATAGAAAGAGAACAGCAAAAAAAGCCCACAGCCACTGAAGAAAGGAAATTATAAAGATCAGAGCAGAATTAAATGAAGTAGAGAATAGAAAAACAATTGAAAGAGTTAATAAGACCAAAAGCAGAGTCTTTGAAAAGATCAACAAAATTGATAAGCCATTGGCCAAACTGACAAAAGAAAAACAGGAGGAGAAGCAAATAACCCAAATAAGAAATGAAATGGGGGATATCACAACAGACCCAACTGAAATTAAAAGAATCATAACAGAATACTGTGAAAAATTATACTCTAACAAATTTGAAAACCTAGAGGAAATGGACAAATTTCTAGAAACACACTACCTACATAAACTAACACAAAGTGATGTTGAAAATCTGAACAGACCCATAACAACAGAAGAGATTGAAAAGGTAGTTAAAAAACTCCCAACAAAAGCCAGATGGCTTCACTGGAGAATTTTACCAACCTTTCAGAGAAGAGGTTACATCAGTACTACTCAAACTATTTCAGAATATAGAAAAGGAAGTAACACTTCCAAATTCATTCTATGAAACCAGCATAACCCTGATACCAAAACCAGGTAAAGACACCACAAAAAAAGAAAATTACAGACCAATATCCCTCATGAGCATTGACACAAAAATCCTCAACAAAATTCTAGCCAGTAGAATTCAGAAACATATCAAAACAATAATTCACCATGATCAAGTGGGATTTATACCAGGT
>NW_004443994.1:13217266-13262532 GCF_000243295.1 Trichechus manatus latirostris
ATTTGGCTCTTCCTTAAAAAGCTAGAAATACAAGTACCATACGAACCAGCTATCCCACTCCTTGGAATATATCCCAGCGAAATAAGAGCCGTCACACGAATAGATATATGCACACTCATGTTCGTTGCAGCACTGTCCACAATAGCAAAAAGATGGAAACAACCTAGGTGCCCATCAATGGACGAAAGGACAAACAAATTTTGGTATATCCACACAATGGAATACTATGCAATGATAAAGAATAACGATGAAACTCTGAAACATCTTAAAACATGTAAGAATCTGCAGGGCATTATGCTGAGTGAATTTCGTCAGGCATAGAAGGACAAATATTGTATAAGACCACTATTACAAGAACTCAAGAAAAAGTTTAAACTCAGAAGAAAACATTCTTAGATGGTTATGAGGGTGGGGAGGGAGGGTGAGGGTTATTTACTATCTAAATAGTAGATAAGAATCATCTTAGGTGAAGGGAAGGACAGCACACACTACAGGGGAAGTCAGCACCACTGGACTAAACCAAAGCTAAGAAGTTTCCTGAATACAATCAAACACTTGAGGGACAGAGTAGCAGGGGTAGGGATCTGGGGACCATGCTTTCAGGGGACATCTAGGTCAACTGGCATAACAAAGCTTATTAAAAAAATGTTCTGCATCCTACTTTGGTGAGTGGCATCTGGGGTCTTAAAAGCTTGCAAGCGGCCGTCTAAGATGCATCAATTGGTCCCAACAACTTGGAGTAAAGGAGAACGAAGAACACCAAAGACACAGGGAAAGTATTGGCCCAAGAGACAGAAAGGACCATATAAACCAGAGACTTCATCAGTCTGAGACCGGAAGAACTAGATGGTGCCTGGCTACTACCAATGAACGTCCTGACAGGGAACACAGCAGAGGGTCCCTGATGGAGCAGCAAAACAATGGGATGCAGAACTCAAATACTAGTAAGAAGACCAGACTTAATGGTCTAAGACTGGAGGCGCCCTGAAAAGCATGGCCCCTGGTCTCTCCATCACCCCAGAACTAAAACAATTTGTGAGGCCAACTCTTCAGATAGGGATTGGACTGGACTGTGGGACATAAAGTGATACTTGTGAAGAATGTGCCTCTTAGACAAGTAGATATAAGAGACCAAAGGGGCGGCTTCTGTCCAGAAGTGAGAAGGGAAGGCAGAGAGAGTTAGGAACTGGTTGAACGTTCGTGGGGAATCAGGGGCAGAGGGTAGGAGTGTGCTGTCACAGAATGAGGTGAGCAGTTGGGGTCTCATAACAATGTATGTTAAAAAAAAACAATTCTGTATGGGAGACTAACTTGAAACGTAAACTTCATTTAATTACATTACTAAAAAAAAAAAAGAAAGAAAAAAAAACTCTTACCAAAAAATCTGAAAAAGATAAGTTTGTAAGAGAAAAAGAAAGACAGAGATTCGACCTAACACAGAGGCACATGGTGGGCCACATACAACTGTGAAGACTATTCTCTGCATAGGGCCCCACTGGCAAGGTGGAGCCATTTAAGTCCTAAACATCAAAGGTTTATGTACTTATTATGACAAATGTGGCAGATAACATCAGGGTGCCTTATTCTAATACATTTAGTATGTTATGACAATTTTTCCAACAGATAAGAAATGTTTTGAGGAAGCGGTGTCTTTACTAATTCACACAATAGTGCCACATAGGCTAGCAACAGGTTTGATTCATGGTGTCAAGGAGAAATTTTATTTGTTCATGTGTGTGTTGTGCATGTTGTGTTGTGTTTAGGATGGGAGAGACTGGAGTGTGTTTATAGGTGAAGAAGAGGCCAGTAAAGAGAAAAAGGTTAATGATAGAAAGGGGAAGTAATTGATGAATCAAGGATCCAGATGGCACAGTATCAAGGACATAGATAGATAAATGATTTTGAATTGGAAGAATGACCTTCATCCCTCAGAGCAGAGAAGAGGGGAAAAAGTGAGTGGTTTAAATATATTCTCCAGGTAAGAGTTCTGCAAGTTAAGAAGATTATGCATTATGGCTTCAGTTTTCCAAATGAAGGTGGTCTTATCAAGTGGAGAACCTGATAAGATTTGTACAGATTTAGAGTAGTAGCTGAGGGATATGGGAGAGAAGGATAAGTAAAAATTAAAGGATCAATGGGAGAAGCTAAGAATATAAGCGAGTTTTGGAAATATGACTTTGTGGGGGCAGAAGTCTATAAGACTGGGAATTTTTCACTAACATCTCTCAACTGCTCAGTTGTAGGAAAGAGAAAATGAAATTGAAATCTTGAGTAGGATTTTATTGGGATGAGTTGGGAAGATAGGTGTTCAGAATTTCTGTCTGGCAGTTCAAAGCTTTCTTTAGATGATCAAAACTTACATTTTAAAAATTTCTTTCCCAATAATCCTATAATGAGCTAGAGAAAATTGTATTCATCAGAGCTCCTCTTGGGGTGAACAATGTAAAGTATTATTTGGAAGAATTATTTCTTGGGGTTGAGGGTGAGACTCCTGAGAGCATGTTCAAGCAACAAACAATGCTCACTAAAATGATATGACTGAAAGGGAAAGAAAAAAATTGTTTTGCTCCAACAGGGAGAGAGAAGAGTACAAAACAGGAAGGAATGAGAAGGAAGACGAGAGGGTGCAAAACTCTGTCTCCTGCAGGATATAACAACACCTCACTGCCACCCCCAAATTTTTTAAGACACCTCATGAATACATGGTGGAAACTGATTTATTGTATAAACTAGCCAAGGGGCTGAATTTTACATACAGGTTAGCGTAAAGGTGAACAGACACAGAATACACAGATTCAAGACATGGAATAGGGTGGATCATGGAAATGTAAGCTCCCAAGAGTGGATTTTCACGTGTTGTGAAATTGGTGATTTCAGTCAAGTTTACCTTCAATGGCAGAAACATCTCCACTATTGCTTCTCAAGGACAGGATTCAAACTGATTCTTCTCTGTACCTCCAGACTGCGTAGCATACACCCTATACATAGGAAGCACCCAATAGATAAACTCTATTCTGAGACATCCCTCTCACGGATGTATGCTACCTTCTGTAAGAGGAACTGGAGAGAAAGAATGACAAATCTCTGACCTTTCATTGCCTTCAAATAAACAACTCAAAGCACAGCTCAACACTGTCATTTTCATATAACAAGGGCATGACATTTTCAAACATCAGAGTACTATGATAGCACATGAAAATTTTCAGGGAGAGGCTAGAAAGCCAGAAACATGTATTCGGTTACTATTGTAAACTCCTGTGATTGAGCTACAAGTAAAACTACCCTTCTAACAATCCCGTACCAAAAGCCATAGACACCTATTCCCAAAGGTAAGAGCTGACTCTCAAGTCTCCTCTAGCTGGTCCAGGACATTGTCTAGAAAAAGCTTGTCAGGATGGTCACTATATAATAGCTAAAGCTGGATGAACCAATAATCAGGCTAAGCTTGTGTTTAAAAGAAAAAAAAAAAACCTGTTGCTGTCAAGTTCATTCTGACTCATAGTGACCCAATAGGACAGAGTGAACTGCCCCATAAAATTTCCAAAGAGCAGCTGGTAGATTTGAACTGCCTACCTTTAAGTTAGCAGCCGTAGTACTTAACCACTGGCCAACAGGGACATCACTTTTTTTGCAGTGAAAAGCTTTCAAGTCCTAACTATTGGAAAACCTGTTGGACAATGCTTAGAATTCTTTTGGTTTTGGATTACATTGGAAGCTGGAGAGTATGAAACTATACTTTTGTTGGTAATTACGTCTTCAAAAAATTTTCTTATGGCTTCTGTATTTGGATATTATTAGCAGACAAAATAGTACTGGGTCTTAAAGAAAAAGTTACCAAACAAGTTGAGATCGTCACTGAGGAGGGAAGGGAAAAGTGTCTAAATTCTTTTGACATTGAAGGCCAGAAAATACTTCACATTTTTGCCTTGTTCATTCAGCTATCAAGTCCTAAGCAACTCAAACTCATAGAGCTAACATTGTGTTGACTAATAGAGGTCCTTAGGGGATCTATTTAATGAATAGATAAGAATTATTTGTAAATTAATCATAATTAGCATACCAATTGTTTGTATGGAAATTAGCTACTTCGGAAGTACTTGAGGGTGTCGAAGGTGCTTAGAAACCGCTTATAGTCTACATCATTTTAAACATTCTGTTTACACTTTTACTTATACAATTAAATTGCACTGTCAGTAAACAACCATTTAGGCATACGTGAACTTCATTCAAGTCCAGCTCAACTCAGAAATTCTCAATTATCATCATATCTGAATATTGTGGAGTTGTAAGAGAGGTTAGTTTTTATTGTAGCTGTTAAATTTTCTTTTCTTTTCCTTTTTTTTTTTAGAAGCATAGAAAAGGAGATTGGGGAGATGTGCATACACTTGACATGAGTAAAAGAAGGCCCAAAGTTATATTTTATAAATTATTAAAACCTTATCTTAAAATATACCATAACTGGTCACCTTGCATTCTGAAGCATGTGTAACTGGTATCTTCTATTTAGCTCTAGCCATGTGTGCAAAAGACAAGATTTTGCTTGTTGCTGCCAAAAAAGCAACAAACCTCTCTATATTCATTGTAAATATGAGAAAGGGATGGTTTTTGATAAGGTATAAAATAACTGTGTTTCTTTTTAATATCAAAGAAAGTATTAATCCATTGCACCAACCAAGATGATGTCATTAGCATACTATTAACATTAGTATAAGTAGGAAAATATTATATTAATCTATTACAGAAGTTTCAAGTCAAAAATCGTTTCCAGGACATACTAAGTGTTTTTAAAGTGCAAGTATCATAAATGTCTTTGAACTTAAATATCCCTTATGCTTTATGCCAGTTGTCTTAGTTACCTAGTGCTACCATAATAGAAATACCACAAATTGGTGGTTTTAAAGAACAGAAATTTATTTTCACACAGTTTAGGGGGCTAGAAGTATGAATTAGGGCACCAGCTCTAGGAGAAAGATTTTTCTCTGTCCTACCTGAGGGAAAATCCTTCTCTCTGCTTCTGTAACTCCAGTGTTTCTTGGTTCCTTAGAGATCTCTGTGTGGCGTCTATTTTTCCTCTTGGTGCTCGTTTCTCTAGATCTGCTCTTTTTATATTTAAATAGTCATTAGACTAATATGGCCTCATTAACATATCAAAGAAAACCCTATTCCCAAATGGGATTACATCCACTGTATAGAAGCTAGGATTCCAACACATATTTTGAGTGGACACAATTCAATCCATAACACCAGTCAATATTAAAGAGAAATTATACCTTAATTGTATTGGCTTTTTTCTCCTTTTTTGCGATATCAAGAGTCTCAAATGAGTGAGGGTTTTATAAAATAGTCTTGTGACCTCAAAAAAGTTAAAATATCAAATGTCCACTCTGAATCTCTACCTACATGTCTCATAGGTAGCTCATGCCCTTCTGTTGCTAAAAGTCTTAAAACAATTTATTGCATTGTCTTTTGGATAAGGTTCAAATTCTTTAGCATGGCATATAGAGACGTTTCAGATGATCGAGTTTCTGGCTTTTCCCTCTTCACCCTCCATTCTTTACACCAAAATTCTCAGCACCGCTAATATCTCTCCAACCAAATATTTCATTCTTTCTCCTGACTCCCTGTCTTTGCACATGTAATATTCTCTATCTCTAATGCCCTTCTCTGTCTCATCTACTGGCAACGTGGCTTGTCCTTCAAGACAGTTCAAGCCTTAAAAACCAAAAAAACCAAACCAGTTGCTGTTGAGTCGATTCTGACTCGTAGCAACCCTATAGCCTTAGCCACTCACAAAAACTAATCCTGTACCCCCACTTTCTTCAACCCACTTTCCAAAAATTAGCATAGACCCTCTCTTTTGTGAGCCTCCTAATTATACTGCTTTTACGTTAAATTATAATCACTGTTTCATACATACATGCTGTTGTTGTTAGGTGCTGTCGAGTTGGTTCCAACTCATAGCAACCCTATGAACAACAGAACGAAACAAGGCCTCGTCCTGCGCCATGCTCACAATCGTTGTTAGGCTTGAGTCCATCGTTGCAGCCACTGTGTCAATCCATCTCGTTGAGGGTCTTCCTCTTTTTCGCTTACCCTCTACTTTACCAAGCATGCCATTCTTCTCCAGGGACTGATCCCTGCTGATAACATGTCCAAAGTATGTATCCATCCTTGCTTCTAAGGAGCATTCTGCTTGTACTATGTACATATGTCTATATTTCCTTTACCAGAAGTTGAGTTACTTGAAGTTGAAGGCAATTGTTTCATTTTCTTCATCTTTATAACCTCAGTACCTCTCACAGATACTGAGACATGTAGATTTTCAAAAACATTTGTTAAACAACTAAATTTAATTTTCAAAAATTCTGAACATCCACAGAGTCAACATATTTCCATACCTTTACCAACCTGGGTTATTACATCTACAATCTCATACTGTTTCTTTATCTTCCTATAAACCTCTGCTTAAACGCTATCATATCAAAAAGGACTTCCCCAATCTGATCTATTGAAAATTATCACTCAGTTCTGACTCCATTATCTTTCTACCCTGTCTTGCCATTTTTCTATGCAACAATTATTATCTTCTGACATTATATATGCATATGGAGCCCTCGTGGCACCGTGGTTAAGCATTTGGCTGCTAACCAAAAGGTTAGCAGTTCAAAACCACTAGCTGGTCCTTGAAAACCCCATGGGGCAGTTCTACCCTGTCCTGTTGGGTCGCTGTGAGTCAGAACAGACTCAACAGCAACAGGGTTTTTTTTGTAGATATATATGTATACATATACGTGTATATATATGCGTGTGTGTGTCAACATGGCTAGGCTATGGTGCTCAGTTGTTTAGCTAAACACTAGTCTAAACGCTGTTATGAAGTAGTAGTTACCAGTTACTGTAGAGTCGATTCTGACTCATGGCGGCCCCATGTGCCAGAGTAGAATTGTGCTCCATAGGGTTTTCAGTGGCTGATTTTTCAGAATAGATCACCAGGCCTTTCTTCTGAGGCACCTCTGGGTAGACTCAAAACACTCAATCTTCTGGTTAGGTTTTATTCAGTGGTGCATTAACTGTTTGCACCACCCAGGAATTCCTAAATAATTACATGTGATTAAATCAGTTGGTCTTAAGTAAAGCACGTTACCCTCCATAATGTGGGTGGGACTCATTTAATCAGTTGAAGATCTTAAGAGCAAAAAAGGAGTTTTCCCTAAGGTATATTTTGCCTCTAGGCTATAAATAGACATTCTGCCAGAACTTCCTCACTTTTCACTCTTCCCATCATCTGATCTATAGATTTTGGACTTGCCCGCCTCCCACCATCATGTGAACCAATTCCTTAAAAACAATCAGTCTCTTTCTCTCTACGCATCACAGTTCTGTTTCTCTAGAGAATCCTAAGACAGTGTACATATATAAAAATTACAGTGTATGTGTATTAAAAAATTATATATATATATTTTTTGGTCTCCCCCTCTGGGAAGTAAATTCCTTGAGAGCAGAAGACCTTTCTTCTCTGCTGTATTCATAGATCCTGGAATACTGTCTGAAACATAGAAAATGTAAAATTCATTTATTTAACAAATATTTATTGAGCACCTGCTATGTGTCATAGATTGTTGTAAGTGTCTGGGATATATTGGTAAACAAAATAAACCGTTTCCCTTGTGGAGTTTACATTGAGTGGTTGGGGTGGGTGTTGAGTCAAGGGAGGAAGAAAGATAATAAACAATAGACATAATAAATAAGGAGATTGTGTACTATGTTAGAAGGTGTTATAAAAAAATAAAAGTAGGGTGAAGAGGATCAGGTGTGTTAAGGGGGCAGGTTACACCATTAAACAAGGTGGTCAGATAAATATTTATGAGTAAATAAATATTTATTGAATGAACAAACATGATTTATATATATATGTTGAATGAATGAATGAATATATCTCCTATTCTGTTCGATCAGCTATTTTATATACATACCAAACAAACCGGTTGGCATCGAGTTGATTCCAACTCATAGCAACCTGATAGGACAGAATAGAACTTCCCCATATGGTTTCCAAGGAGCAGCTGATGGGTTCAAACTCCAACCTTTTGGTTAGCAACCGAGCTCTTAACCACTGTGCCACTAGGGTTCCTTTATATGTGTGCATATATATATATATATAATATATATATTAAAAGTTTATATGTGTATGTTGTTGTTGTTGTTAGTAGGTGCCATTGAGTCAGTTCCGACTCACAGCGACCTTATGTACAACAGAATGAAAGTGTCGAATCCTGCCCCATCCTCATGATTGTTGTTATGCTCCAGCCCATTGTTGCAGCCACTGTGTCAGTCCATCTCGCTGAGGGCCTTTCTCTCTTTTGCTGACCGTCTACCAAGCATGCTGTCCTTCTGCAGGGACTGATCTCTCCTGATAACATGCCCAAAGTATGTGAGACAAAGTCTGCCATCCTTGCTTCTAAGAAGCATTCTGGTTGTACTTCTTCCAAGACAGATTTGTCTGTTCTTTTGGCAGTCCATGGTATATTCAATATTCTTTGCCAACACCATAATTCAAAGGCATCAATTCTTTTTCAGTCTTCCTTATTCATTGGCCAGCTTTCTCATGCCTATGAGGCAATTGAAAATACAGTGGCTTGGGTCAGGCACATCTTAGTCCTTAAAGTGACATCTTTGCTTTCTAGCACTTTAAAGAGGTCTTTTGCAGCAGATTTGCCCAGTGCAATACATTATTTGATTTCCTGGCTGCTGTTTCCATGGAGGTTGATTGTGGATCCAAGTAAAATGAAATCCTTGCCTTCAATCTTTTCTCTGTTTATCATAATGTTGTTTACTGGTCCAGCTGTGAGGAGTTTTGTTTTCTTTATGTTGAGGTGTAATCCATACAAAGGCTGTGGTCTTTGATCTTCATCAGTAAGAGAAGCTTCAAGTCCTCTTCACTTTCAGCAAGCAAGGTTGTATCATCTGCGTAACGCAGGTTGTTAATGAGTCTTTCTCCAATCCTGTTGTCCCGTTCTTCTTCATACAGTACAGCTTCTCAGGTTATTTGCTCAGCATACGGATTGAATAAGTATGGTGAAAGGATATAACCCTGACACACACCTTTCCTGATTTTAAACCACACAGTATCTTGTTGTTCTGTTCGAACAACTGCCTCTTGATCTATGTACAGGTTCCTTTTAAGCACAATTAAGTGTTCTGGAATTTCCATTCTTCACAATGTTATCCATAATTTGTTATGACCTACACAGTCAAATGCCTTTGCATAGTCAAGAAAAACACATACACACACACGTGTACATAAAAACAAAACAAAAAAAACCATTGCCATCTAGTCAGTTTTGACTCATGATGATCCCATGTGCTATAGAGTAGAAGAGTTCCAAAGGGTTTTCTTGGATGTAATCTTTACGGAAGCAGATTGCTAAACCATTCTCCTGTAGAGCCACCGGATGGGTTGGAACCAGCGACCTTTGAGATTGAAGTAGAGCACAAACCGTTTACACCACCCAGGGACCTACATGTTTATGTACATACATATACAAGTATGTATCGCTTAATGTCCACAATACATTCTGTGAAATAGGACGTTAAGTGATTTAAACGTTGTACAAACATCAGATTACATACAGAAAAGAGTCGCACAGGATGGTCAGCGGGAAGGCACGGGATCCGCACCACCACTGCCGCACGAAGGGACTGCACAAAAACTTTGTCTCCACTGCTGCCGGTCCTGCATAGTTGCTGCCAGGTCTCCAAAAGCCCCGCCTGTTGTCCAAGTGGCACGCATTCCCCATCCAGCCAGCCACCTCCAGGTGCACTCCTGGCTCCCAGCTCCCTTCCCTTCCTTACTCCCCAACTGCCTTCCCCACCCCCTATAATGTAATGGGTTTTAAATTCTTTCAGCCTTGCCCACCCCTCCTACACCTCTGCTTCCGCCTCTGCCTCTGTTTCCTCCCCCCAGCCACATTTCCTGCTCCTATTCCCACCACCACAGCAGCCCAGACAGCTCAGGGGCTGCTACTGTGGGGGGAGTTGTGGTCTTGGACCTGGACATGACGCACAGGGCACCCGGGCTGATTGGGGCAGAGGCCTTGTGGGGCATCCCCCTTGGTGGCTCCAGTGGCATCTGCGTTATCCCTGTCTGAGGTGAGCGCTGTGTGACAGGTAACCTTGGATGGGCGCTGGGGCCCCCTCCCCCTGCCACTCTAGGGCCGGGGCTGACACGGGACCCAGAGAACTAGTGAGAGACAGATAGGATCTACAATATTTAGCAAAGTACATCAGCTACATCCCATTCTCTGGTCAGGGTTTCTGAACTCTGCTATAACTTATGGGACCACGGACGTATATGCGGTCAGACATTGCCTGAACAGATACTATGCGGTGCATACCTGTGTATAAAACAACTGTATATAAAAGAACTGACCAAATGGAATAGAAGATATATTCATTCATTCATTCAACAAATATTTATGGAATGCATATTTGTTCATTCAATAAATATTTAATTATAAATATTTGACCACTCTATTTAACAGTGTTACCTGCCCCCTTAACACGCCTGATATATATGAAGTTCCCTGGGTAGCACAAGTTGTTTGCAATCAGCTGCTAATTTAAAGGTTGGTGGTTCGATTTCACCCAGTGGTGCTGCAGGAGAAAGACCTGGCAATCTGCTTCTATAAATATCACACCCAAGGAAACCCTATGAAGCAGTTCTACTCTGTAACACATGGGGTCACCATGAGTCAGAATTAGCTCAACAGCAACAGGTTTGGTTCTTTTCTTTTTTTTTTTTTAATGTAGATATATATATATATATATATATATATATATTTGTTGTTAACTTGGATTGGTTAAATAACTTTGGCTCACTAACAATAACAACGTGAATGGAAACTTTTGGAATGAAAACTTCCTTTTGTTTGAATTGGATATTTCAGCTAATGTAAAAAATGATTTGGAAATCTATATTTTTAAATAAGATATTTGATCATAGAATCTTCAAGTTGGGACTAAATTTGTATACCTCCTAGTTATGTCATTTCATGTCATCTCCTTTAGTGAAAAGAACCTAAGTGATATATCTAGTTTAAGCAGAGGAGGAAAAGACCAGTCCCCTAAACTATCAATCCTCTGCTCTTTCCATTGTATCAGGCTAGTTCCAATCCAAACTTTCATTTCTGAGTTGATCTACTAGCCTTATAGAAATGCAACATATGCTAGATCTTTAGGTAAACTCTATTTATTTTTTCTGTAGTTCAATCTTCCAAGTTATAAAATAAGATTCACTAGAAATAATATTGTTCCTAGGGAACTTTGTTCTAACACCCTACTTTTGCTCATTTGTCTTATATAATCTAGTTATTTATTTCATATATTAAAACATATTTATTGCGTGCCAGTTCTGGGCCAGGCACTGTGCTAAATACTAAGAATACCAGAGATGATTACCACTTGATTTAACAGTGCACTTGTTAATTTATCCTTCAATTATTTTTTGATTATTTACTTTGTGCCAGGCATTTTTCTAGGTTCTGGGAGAGCAGAAAAGAACAAACATTGCAAAGTCACTCCCATGTAGATTGCGTTTTTGGAGTTGAGACAAATAATAATCAACTAACCATATAGATAAAATATTGGGCAGATAATTTTTTTTATTGTGGTAAAATATATATAACAAAACATTTGCCATATCAACCATTTTTATGTGTACAATTCAGTGAGATTAATTACATTCACTATGTTGTACAACCATCGCCATTATCAATTTCCAAATGTTTTTATCACCTTTAACAGAAACTCAGTTAGGCAGATAATTCTTAAGAAGAAAAATAAAATAAGGAAGGGGATAAAAGGTGATGGGATAGAGAGAGATTGTTTTAAACAGGACTATCAGGGAAGGCCTCGCTGAGGCCATCCCCTCTGAGCAAGATCTGAATGAAGAAAGAGAGGAAACCATACAAAAACTTGGTAGAAAGCATTCAAGGCAGACAGTGCAACCTGAAGCTGACCTGCTTGGAGTGTTCTAGATAGAGCAGGGTGGCTTATATCAGTGTGTGCTGGAGTTGTTTTGTAAAAGCTCAGGAGAGCCAATTGTGCGTATCTCTTCCAAACTCCATGGTTAGCCATGTTTGTAGCTTGAAATTAGCCATGGTAAGAGTATTTATACCATGCAAATTGGCAAACACTACAAATCAGTGCTTTTGTCCTAGGGAGCCGGTGGCTATAAGACATTTAGCAGCACACCACTGCCTGTGTGCCAGTGCAGTGAGGAAGGGGAGAGTGTAGAGGTGAAGTCACCTCTGTAAGACCTGTTTACATAGTGGAGACCTGGCCAGGTGGTTGTGTTTATTTCCTTAAGTATCCTTACAATCTCCCTGAACGCACACTTGAGGTAACCTTAGTGGTCACTGCTCCTTGCAATTGGCAAGTGGTGTCAGTGAAAGAACTCTTCTTCTGCATGCTTGCCTTATGCCCCCATTCCTGCCTTTTAAAAATGTTTGGTTTCTTCCCTTGATTTTCAATACACGTGTCATAACATTCACAATACCACTAACATCTAACCTGAAAGAATGAAAGAGCTAAGGAAAGGCTAAGAACAGAAAGTACTAATACCCCCAGAGTGTCCAGGACATAACAAAGGCTTTAAGATATCCAAATAGAAATATATAGTATATTTGTGAAGTCCTAAAATACTCAACATTTTAGAACTGTTATCACCATTTCCTTTAGAACTTTGTGTCAGGTATTAATATGATAGATTACTATCTGCAACAAGTAATGTAAATACTTGCTTACTTTTTTTAACTTATTTTTTTCAATCAACTTACAATGTATGTGGTTCCAATTAATGTGTAAAAAGAATCTTATTTTTACCCTTTTTTATATAAATGGTAAAAGTTTTAATTTATTGACCCAGGTCTCATAAATATGGATCAACAGAGATTAAAAGCAAAATAAAATATGTATTGGGTTGCTATTCTTTGGTAGCAAGTAACAGAAGCAACTTGATTAGCTTAAGGAAAAATGAGAGCCAGAGAAAGGATTTATTATAAGTATAAAGGAATGTCTCCTTAAACTAAAGAGTAAGAACACCATTGGGAATTAGGAAAGATTGGAACTAAGAATTGGAAAGTTATTATAAATACCCAGGCTGTATTTTCTCTGTCACTTAGTTTTTGCTCTCTCTTTGCATCAGCTTCATTCTTTTCTCCTTCTGCAGACCAGTTTTCTCTACTCCTTGGTCTACATTGTAGAATATGGTTGTCCCTTGGTTCTGAGTTCAGATGTTACCTTTCTAATCCCACAAGGAGACTGAATGAGACTCTTTTCTCCTATCTTTAAATTTCTGGATGGAAGAATCTGATTGATGGATTTTGGTAAGCTGCCCACTCCTGGTCCAATCAACTATGGCCAAAGGGAATGGGCTCACACAGTACAAACATGGCTGCTGAAAGCACATCCATGTGAAGAGGCTCAAAAATGAGAAAAGAGATAGCACACAGAAAAAGAGGATTTGCTTCTAGGGTAAGCAGGTATCCTATAAGTGCCTGCATCAAAACACTTCAAACCAAATTGTAGAGTAGAACAGGACCAAAAAAAAAAAAAAAAAAAACACAAGTCCAACAAGTCCAATCTTCTGCCCAGTGCAATAATCTCTTCTGTCATTTCTCTAATAGATGCATTCAACCTCTGCTTGAACACTCATAATAATGGAAGGCTGAACAAAGCATGAGGCAGCTCATTCCACTGTAAGGCAGTTTTTATTGTTAGAAGGCTTGTTCTTATGCTGAGTTGAAATTTGTCTCTCTATAACTTTAATCCATTCTACTTTGTCGAACAATAAATAACATGTGTAATTCCTTTTTCTTAATATCACAGCTCATTATTTGAAAATAACTAGTATGTTCCTCATTGGTTTTCACTGGTTACACATCTCCAATTCCTGCAAACATTTTTTCATTGATATGGATCCCTCATCCTTCACTATTTTAGTAGTTCGCTTTCAGTTGCCTGAAAAAGAAATTCCTACTCCAAGTGTGTAAAGAAATCGCCTTGGTTCACATCACTGGAAATCCAGAGTCAGTCTTCAGAAGCTGGGTGATCCAGCAGCTCAGTTACTCATTCATCCTTCAAAAAATGCTTAGGGAGTATCTATTATATATGCCAGGCATTGTTCTAGGCGCTTGAGATAAACGAGAAACAAAACAAATCCACATTCTAGAGCTTACATTCTAGCAGAGGGAGATAGATACACACACCCACACCTATTGCCGTCCATTGATTCTGACTTATAGTGACCCTACAGGACAGAGTAGAACTGCCCCATAGGGTTTCCAAGGCTGTAAATCTTTACAGAAGCAAACTGCCACATCTTTCTCCCTCGGAGCGTATGGTGATTCGAATCACTGACCTTTCAGTTAGCAGCCGAGCGCTTTAACCACTAAACCACCTGGACTCCTAGGGAGATAGACAGTAAATAATAGATGTAAAAAATAAGCAAATTATATAGTATGTTAGAATAGGATAAATGCTTTGGGAAAAAAAAAAGAGTAGAGCAAGAAAAGGGGCAGTGAGATTGTCAGGGTAGGGGGAACAGGTGGCAATATTAAATCGTGTGATCAGGGTACTGCTCATTGAGAAGGAAATATATGAACACAGATTTAGAGATAAGGGAGTTATCTGTGGGGCAGGGGATATCTGAGGGGAAGAGTAGAGAAATAGCGTAGGCAAAGGCCCTAAAGTGAGACAATGCCTGGCATGTTCTAAGGAAGGCAAAGTAGGCCAGTATAGTGGCGGTGAAAGGGAGAGTCATAAGAGATGAGGTCAGAGAGAGGACAGGTGACCAGATCATGTAGGAGTTGTAAGCCTTTGTAAGGACTCTGGCGTTTACTCAGAATGAAATCAAGTTCCATTTTAGGGTTCTGAGCAGAGGAGAGACATGATCTTAACTTACATTTTAAAAGGATTTCCCTGGATCATGGTAAGAATGGGTTGTTGAGAGACAAGAGTTTCTGTCTTTCTGCAGGCTTTGTCCTTTTGTGATTTTGGGGTAGCTGCCAGCATTGGTCAGAGCTACATGATTCCACATTTGTGTCCATCAGAGGGAAGTGATGATTCAAACTATCATCAAACATAAATTTTATGCAGATTAGTCACACTTGAACCAACCCATGGGGGTCAAGGGAATGCCATGCTTTGGTTGACTTTAAATCTGGATTACTTGAAACTATCACTATAGAAGGGAGACAGTTACCTTGACTGGCTTATTCCTGGAGTTTGGAATAGGGGTCAAACCCACTGAAATTGCATGGTTGCTGCACAAGGGGACAATAGAATGAATGTTGGGGTGTCAATGATAATGCCTTCCACAATCATCCTTATATAACTGTTTTTTTTAAAAAATATTTCTTCTAACTCAACATAATCTGTGAGAAAAATTTGAGTAAAAACAATGAGAGTATTACATCCTTAACTGAATTCTTTCATTTCATTAACAAAGCTTAAAATTGTAATTGCTTTGGGTCAATGCCTCACGATTTCTTTACGTGGACTGTTTTCAAGCCATTTATCTTCTTATATGTATTTATGTAGATGAATTTTTTAAACTAAATGAGATACTCTGTATTTATATTCTTGTTATAGATCTTTCAATATCATTTTGAAGCTGATTTTGTTTTTCCTACTATAAATTATCTGTCATATTGGTAAACAAATTTGGTAAACATATTTCATTTTAAATATGAAATAAGAACAAAATCATATTCCCTCCCCCCATCTTAAATGGATATTTTATTTCTCTAATAGAAAATGGGTGTAGGGAGTAAAGGGATCAGAGACTGAAGTCACAATGTTCCAAAAGAGACACTGATTACAAACCAGTTAAGAGACTTAATCAAATTCAAACTATTTTCATCTCTCCTTTCTCAGTTTTCCTTTGACAGCGTTAAGGAGAAAATGTATTCGAACTATTTAGAAAGCTTTAGAAATATTAAGAAATTTTGCAAAAATAGGTTATTTACTTTTTTTTTTTTTTGGCTCCTTTCTTTGGGAAGTTATCAGAGAAGAATTTAGTTTGGAACAATTACTCATTCCAGGTATGAGTTTAAAACCTGTATGTTGATTTAAGATACAGTATTTCTATTTGTAAACTACTGGTCCTCAGTTTTCATTTATGTGTCCACTTGAATAAATCCACATAAATTATGATGTTGATTTTATAATATTTCATAGTTTATAATATTACAAAGCAAAATGATGTTGTTTCCTTTGTATTTAGCATTTTTTTCATCTTTTACTTTTCTGTGTAGTTTTTCTTTACTTTTCCCATTCTCTCCCCTAGCTTAGCTCTTCTTGCATGATCATTCTAAAAATTGCTGACACACTCAAACTATTGTGTTCTCTTCCAAGAATAATCTTTATTATGTGCATAGTATAGGAAGGACAGCCAGCTATGCTGAGCTTTTTTCACTGAACATATAGATATGCAGTCACTATTGCTGAATGCAAAAGAGGCAATGTTTGTGCTAAGACAGTCTTTTACCTGCTGCCATTTAATGCCTTTTTGTGTGTGTGTGTGTGTGTGTGTGTGTGTAAAATTTATTTTTTATTAAAGTAACACATGCACATAGCTTAAACAGTACATAGTTCTGGAAGACATCTCATGAAATAAAACCCAAAATAACGGTTTACTGTCTCACCTTTTCTCATCCCCAAGCACCACTTCCTGGAAGCAAACACTTTTAAACTCTTCTCCCTGATTCTCCTGGTATCGCCCACCATGCTATCAAAATAATATGCTTATCCTAGAGTATGGCCCCCCAGACACCCTTTTAGCTCAGTAATGAAGTCACTCCTGAGGTTCACCATTCGGCCAAAGATTAGACAGCCCCATAAAACAAAACGAGACTAATGGGGCACAACAGTCCAGGGACAAGGACCAGAAGGTGGGGGGGGGGGACAGGAAAGATGGTAATAGGGAACTCAAGTTTGAGAAGGGACAGTGTTGACGTGTTGTGGGGTTGTTAACCATTGTCATAAAACAATATGTATACTAACAGTTTAATGAGAAATTATTTGTTCTATAAACCTTCATCTAAAGTACAATAGAAAATAATAATAATAATATGCTTATACTGGTATTTTTCCCCCTACCAACTGTTTACATTATCTATTGGCTTCCTACTTTGGAAGATGAGAATTTATATCCCCGCCACTCACACATATGCTCATGTCCATACCTTTCTTCCACCCTCCTAACAAGTTGTCTCACAATCTTGATTTCATTACTATTCAGGGCTTATGTTATTACAAAAATACGACTATTTTCACAACTGAGCCACAGTACTATGATTATATTGCTTTAAAACTTTTGTTTATCCTGGAGTTAATTTAAAAAAAAAATTTCCATGTATCTTTCATTAATTCTTCCCCTAATCTTGCCAACAGACCTATAAAACTGCTCAATTCAGACATTTTTGATATATCAGTTCCATGGTTTGTTTGTTTCTTGGACACATCTTTTCTGGAGACCTCTGGCCTCATGCTCCATTAGAACCCTAGGTCTTCGGTACTAGCTCTTGTCCTGAGACTTCTTTCACCAAAATCCTTTTAATCTCCTTCTCTGCTTTTCTATGTTGGATCTCTGGTTTCCTGGATCCCATATAGTCTTCTTCCCTGATACACTCCCTCATTATTGGGAAATACATATTTCAGAAGACTCCAAAGAAAAAATGCATAGGAGACAAACTTTTTGATATTCAGTATATCTATGTTGTTATTGTTGTTATCTGCCATTGAGTCAGTCCCCAACTCATGGCGACTTTGTGCACAACAGAACAAAATGCTGCCTGGTCCTGCGCCATCTGCATGATTGATCAGACCGTTGTGATCCATAGGATTTAAACTGGCTGATTCTTTTCTGTAAAACCTGTTCAGCATAATAGCAACATGCAAGCCTCCACTGACAGAAGGGTGGTGGCTGCACATGAGGTGCATTGCCCAGGAATCAATCTGGGTCTCCTGTATGGAAGGTGAGAATTATACTACTGAACCACCAATATCCCCAGTTTATCTTTATTCTATTCTCATACTTCACTGATAGTTTGGAAAGGAATTTTTTTCTTAGGACTCAGGAAGTTTTGTGCCTATGGATTCATGTCTGCCTAAAGGGGACGTTGGCAGGTGAAAATTGTATCTTGGTGCAGTTTTAACTTGAATTTCTTTTATAATAAATGAGGCTGAGCATATTTGTTTTTATTTTTTCTGTAACCAATCTGCTCAAATTCATTTATTCTTCATCCATTTTTCTATTTGGTTGTTGGTCTTTGACTTCTTTATTTGTAGGAAAAAACCAAAACCCAAACAAAACCCATTGCCATTGAGTTGATTCTGACTCATAGTGACCCTATAGGACAGTGTAGAACTGCCCCATAGGGTTTCCAAGGAGCAGCTGGTGGATTTGAACTGCCAATCTTTTTGTTAGCACCCGCACTCTTAACCGCTGTGCCACCAGGGCTTCACTCTTCATCTATTAAACAAATTAGCCCTTTGATTATAATAGGAATTGCAAATACTTTCACCCAACGACTAAAGGTCCAGGGAGGGCAATTTGATAGTATCTTTTAAAATTAAAAATGCCCATTACTCAATAATTTTAATTATAGGTATTTATCCAGCAGATACATTCACATATGTGGAAAAAGACCTAAAAACAAGGGTATTCATTGCAGAATTGTTTGTAAATAGCAAGACTGAAGACAATCTAAATATCAATATGGTCTAGTTAAATAAATCAAAATTTATTTATTCAGTGGAATATTACGCAGCCATAAAGAATGAGGCAGTTCTAAATGTACTGATAGGGAAAGATCTCTGTGATATATTTTTTAAGCTAAAAAAAGTTACAGAACAGTTTTCAAGTAATTACCACTTCTGAATAAAAAAGGAAAACTAAGTATGTAATCAATATGTGCATTAGAATATTTCTGTGAGGGTATAAACTGGTGTATATAACCCGATATAAACTGCAATAAACTAGTAAGAGGAATTGCCTTAGAAGTATGAAATTCAGTAGCTGAGAGCAGGAGCGGAAGGTATGTGCTTTTTCTTCTTTAACGGCTTTATTGAGATATAATTTACATACTATAAAATTCACCTGCATTAAGTGCATAATTCAATGAATTTTAGTATATTTGCAGAGTTGTATAACCACCACAACAATCTAGTTTTAAAGTATTTCCACCATCCTAAAAAAAACTTTGTGCCCATTCACAGTCACTGCCCATTCCCACCCCCAGCCCTAGGCAACCACTAGACTACTTCTTTCTGTACATATTTGCATTTTCTGTACATGTTGTATATGTTTTTATACCTTTTCTATCTATTTTGCCTATTTTGAGTTTACATCACTTATTTAAAAATATTTACAAAAATAAAATACTATCTAATTGTAGCTATTATTATTCCCTTTTCTCATAAGAGGAAGCTGCAACATGAAAAAGTTAAATGTCTTGGTGCTATAAGCAAAGAAGAGGTGGGACTATGAAAAACATAAGAACCCTATGAACAAGATCCTACTTCTTACTTTTATTGCATCAATATTAGAGCTCATTTTGGATCAGCATACACTGAAATTTAGATTTCATTATTGTTCACATAAATATAAATCTCTGTAAAAGGTCAAAAAATTTACCACTCGGAAGGGAAAGAAGAAATCATTATACTGAAAAAAGATATGGGTACGAAAATAACACCGTACAAGCACTTCACTTTTTATTGCCTAATTTTGTTAGGAATCATAAACACTAATATAATCTTGTCATATATTACAAAGGTTGGCCATCTGCTAATGTTGAGATTAATAATCCACCCCATGGTTAACTCATAAAATCACACAAATTTAGATTTCGAAGGGCTTTAGAAACTTATCCATGACATTTCCCCAGATTTATTTCACTAGATAGAGGCCAATCTAATTACTTTAGTGACATGCTTAACCTTTGTGCAATTGTCTATATAGATTTACATGAATATTGTTGGCTGTTAAAAATCCAAGAGCCAAATTTGTGGCCAGTTGCTTCTCAAGTAAATAATAATAGTAATAAAAATAATATGGATTATGATAGTACCCTTTATTGAGTAGTACAGTCACTGGGTTAGGGAGGTGCTTCACATGCATTAAGATATTTCAACCTCACAACCATCTAGGAGGTAGGCCCTATTCCGATCTTATTTTATAGCAAAGGAATTTTTTTCCTGGAGAGATTAATGAACATGCACAACATCACACAGCTACTAAATGAAAGCTCAAATTTGAACCCAGGCTTTAATCAGCATGCTTCTGTGGTTTATGGGACCTTGGTGGTGCATTGGTTAAGAGCTCAGCTGCTAACTAAAAGGTCGGCAGTTGGAATCCCCCAGCCACTCCTTGGAAACCCTATGGGGCAGTTTTGCTCTGTCCTGTAGGGTTGCTATGAGTCGGAATTGACTTGACGGCAACAGGTGTATTCCTTATTTCACTTCACTTATTTCGTCTAGTACTTTATGTGCCTTGACTTGTAAACAACCTTAAATTATTTCTAGAAAGTGATAGGTTTAAATGAGCAAGTGTATTGACTATTGTATGTAGTCTTGTATTTTGTTGGGATAAAAAAATAAAGAAAAATGTTTTTTTGTAAATATAATAATTTCTTCTGCCACCTAAGGACAGTTTGTCTTTGCCAAGGCAAGGTGAGAACCAATCAATCAATATCGACTGAACCAATGGGGGAAATACAGAGAATTATGCTATAGTTCCTGCCCTTTGGGAGCTTACATATTTAATTGTTGAGTGATAATACATGTACAAAACCACAAATATACGAAAAGTGATTATTAATGGCACTGATAATAGGTCCTCTGTGAATCACAAGTCAATCGTTGAGGTGAAGGGAAGGGAAGGCATTGTAGAAAATTTGATTTGATTTTTTTAAGCATTACCAAACCCTGAAGCAAACAATTTTTAAACATTTTAGTGCTTTGAAGAATTCTAACAAAGTATTTGGACAAGATGCTTTTTAAGAGTCCATCTAACTTAAAAAATAATATAATTTTAAGAATTATACAGAAACTACCACATTTAAAAAAAACAAAACAAAATACCAAACCTGTTGCCGTGGAGGCCATTCCAACTCATAGAAACCCTACAGAACAGGGTAGAACTGCCCCATAGAGTTTCCAAGGTGCGGTTGGTGAATTCAAACTGACTACCTTTGGTTAGCATCCGTAGCTCTTAACCACTACACCACCAGGGTTTCCAACTACCATATTAAAAAAAAAAAAAAAATCCGTTGCAGTCCAGTCGAATCCGATTCCGACTCATAGCGACCCTACATATAGCATAGCGAAATTCCAATTAGTAAAAGGGTGCGATTTTTGGTCTTGAAGGAGATATCCGAAAGCCCAGAGCGGGCATTGAGAGTAACTGGAGAGATGTAGGGAATATTTATCATTTTAAGGATTAAGAAGTGCGTTTGTGTGTGTATTGGGAGTGGGGTAAAGGGTGGGGGAGAGGAAGGATGCTGGCAAAACAGTCACACTCACTGAGCAAATTCTCCAAACTTTGTTGGAGAAACACACATTAAAGGCGAATGCCCAATATGCTATTAAAATTAAAATTGAGACTACGAGGCATATAGAAAAGGAAGTCAAATGGTAGGCTTCAGACTCAGCTGCTCCCACTCTCATCCCCACCTTCCCTTTCACGACCCCAAATGTTAGATCCTGACTTTGGGGAGAATTTTCAGTATAAACTCTTTAACACATCCCTCAACCTGTGCATATTTCGTACAGTTGCACCTAATGAACTGAGGTGAAGCTGGAAAGTTTCTGCACTTGGCATGGTACTACAAGTGTCTGCATGCAAAACCCTATTTTCTGTCTGATGAGATCTTCTTGCTTGAGAAGGCATTGTTTTCATTAAACAATAGCCTTGTTTTAAAGGGTAAAGCTTTTTGTCTGATGGGATGGAGAGAATCTGAAAATAAAAGATAGTATAGGAGGAAAGCTATAATCTGTTTTTTTCCTCCGCCTGCATTGGTTGAGGGTAGCCAAGGTGAATTTGGATTTGGGGAAAAAGTGGAGGCTGTCTGGGGGCAGCCCTGCAGTCCAGGGGCCACCCTCCCGAGGTCCAGTGCAGAAAGTGGGGGGAGACTGGGGGAATGTCCCACTCACACCGCCCAGGTTGAACAACAGGGATTTCCTAGCGGAACATACAAAAGGAACCCCGGACGCCATGCTTCGCAGCGGCAGGCCACGTCCCAGAGGACGGAGGGCGGAGGGACCCAGGCGCGGCGGCGCGGAGGCGGCTGCGCCCACTCCCCCTCGTCCCCGCGCCCCGCCGCTCGCCAGCAGCCGGGGCCCGCGCGCTCGGCTCTTTCCGCCGCCGCCGTTGCCGCGCGCTGCCCTGTGCGCTCCGGCACCTTCGGCAATTTCCGTCTGGCTCTGGCGGCCATTTTCTCGCCGCTTGTGTGTCTCGCTGGCTGCGTGGCTCGGTTCTTGTGAGCGAAGCTTTGTCCGGTTCGGCAATGGACGGGTATGTAATCGGGCCAGCAAGGAGGTGTGTGTGAGAAATGAGTTGGAGCCTCCTTCGACTCGTTTAGGGGTCGTGTATAAAACCTCCGGCGGCCCCTCCCTGGGTTGGGCTGCCGTTACCCAACCCCCGCCCCATCGCACACACCCCTCCCTTGGCTACCCCCGGCGGGCTCCGGTCGAGAAAATGTGAAGAAAGCGGGTTATGCAGGCAGGGGAGGCATTGGGGCGATGGTTGTGGGGACGACCTCGGAGAGGGAGAGAGCACAAGCTTGGCGGCGGGGGATGGGGTGGGAACCCCAGGGCGTATCGCCGGTCCCTGCCCCCTCTAGGAGCCATTTCGATTCATAACCTGGGACCCGAACCCTGGCCTCGCGGCGCCTGTGGGGAGTGAGGGAGTGGTGGTGGTTCCTTTAGGGGAGAGGAGAGAGGCACCCATTGTGAATGCTGGCCATCCTAAACCTCCGGAGCCTCGCCCGGCCCGCCCTGACTGGGGAAGATGCCGGTGGCGGGAGCTCCCGGAAAGCAAAGTGGGAGCTGCTGAGGAAGGGGGGGTGGCGGGGAGGGCGTGCGGCGGCGGGAGGAAAGGGGAGGGCAGATGTCATACTCCTTTGTTTTCGCTGGAGTGTCTAGTGGGGGCGGGAGGCAGAAAAAAATTGCCTTTTTATGAGGCCTAAGGACATTCGAGGCTTAGCATGAGGGCCAGAAATTAAATCATCTAAAAAACGAAGTGTTTGTGGTCGACATCAGTCACATGGGCAAAGGCCAGCAGCCATGGCAGAAACAAGAGTAGGTAGTCAACACAGGGCCATCTTTTTAGCTACTTTGACCAGTTTCTGGAAAAACAAAAGCTAGAACCGTGCTGCATCTTTGCGAGCCCAAGAGTGGAGGTAGAATGCTGAGTGAGGTGAGGCGAGGGCTTGGGGACATAACATGGACGAGTGTCTGTGTGGTACAAACGTTCCACGTCTGAAAAGACTGTTAATAATTTAACCCATTGTTAGAAAGGGCACGCTCCAGGGAGAAACTAGAGCTGTAGTCAGTATATTTGGGGATATAAAAACGATCACTTTAAAAGTACATTTATTGGAACCAGTGACAGTACTTGAAGAATCAGAAGTAAAATATAGATTTATTTTGGTTAAGGGTCTAAAGTTTGGTGTTTTTTAAGATATTAAATGAAGATCATTTAAAAGTTGTTAATAAACTCAGAATTTAAGTCATCCTAGAGGTTACCTGGAGATTATTTTACATGAAGAATCATAGATCCAGAAAAGTTCGGTATTCCCCCAGATCAACATGGAAATTGATGGCAAAACTTGCATTGGAATTAATGTTTCTACTCTAACGGGATTTACTGAAAAGTTGATTTAAGTGTTAGATTATTAATCTAAATGTACTCACCCTACAGAAGTGGCATTTTATAGTGTTTTGAGTTTTACTCTTTTTGCTATTTATTGTTCAGAAATACCATAGGTTTACTGAATTTTGCCTCACTTTGAAAGTTATTTCTAGAAAACCGGGTTGATAATAGTACAAGAGAAGTGTCATTGACTATCTGTGTATTTTCTGTGTTGTGAATGTCTAGAAGATTTATGAACTACTCTAAAAAGTTTTAGAGAGGCAAACGATAATCAGAGGAAAAATAACAAGAGATTTAAACTATTTATTTTTTTCTTCACAGAATTGTCACTGAGGTTGCAGTTGGCGTGAAGGTAGGATAAGATTGAAACTAATGTGAAAACCGGGATTGTTGGATCTACTGTTTTCATCATTAATGAAGTTTTCAGTTAGCGTTTGAAAACTATAGTGCAGCTGACAAAACTCAACAGTAAAATCTTTCGTTTGATTTATTAAGTTGTATTATATAGTTCGTTAAATAGAACAATTATGTATACGTTTTTCTAGAACTGGCAGTCTATGAGAATAACATTTTAAAGTAGGTATGAGTGCTGTTCAAGGAATTAAAAACGTTTTTCAGGCATGGTTTCCTGTGAATACACAATGTTATCCCAATTTTCTGAGGGGAAACTATGGTTCTGAAATCAAGAGTGATTTGACCTACAATATATAATTTTATTAATCTGAGGTTTTTTTCATTCTTTTTACATTATGAAAACAAGATAGTTTTGTCAGTAATAAGGTACATCAGAAGTTAGTTATCCTGACCCTTAACAAGAGAAGAAACTTGTTAGGCAATTAGCATCAAATTTGTGTCAGAAGTTAAGAGCTGGTTTGTCTTTCTGTGGAGTATAGGCCTTATGGTAGAGATC
The DNA here is from genome assembly GCF_000243295.1 of Trichechus manatus latirostris. Lineage (NCBI taxonomy): Eukaryota > Metazoa > Chordata > Mammalia > Sirenia > Trichechidae > Trichechus > Trichechus manatus. The sequence continues at coordinate 13,242,115 of NW_004443994.1, forward strand.
ATTTGGAATCTTTCCTCATTCACTTTTTGGCCAGGCAAACTCTTATTCATCCTTTAAACCTTCGTTCTAGTGCTTAGGCCTTTAGTTCCCTTGGGTCTTTGCAGGTTTTAACATCATGGTGTATGATGATTTTTTGTTTGCAAGCTTGTTTGCCCTGTTAGGGTCCTTGTCTTTTATCTGTAATTTCTCAAGCCTGACACATCTCCCAAGCCTAGTACTCAAATATTTGATGAATACAATGAGATTCTCCCCCCACCGACTCCCCACCCCCCCAGAAAAATGAGAGTAGTCTTGAGAGGCTGTGTACTTACTCCACTAATGCTGATTGTTCAGTATATTTTTTGGAACTCTTAAAATTGCGTTCACAACAGTGTGATATTCTTTAGAGTATTCTTGGAGCTGGCCACTCTTTTTCAGGGATAAATTTGAATAATATTACTGTAATACACATTTTAACATTAAAATACTAAGTTATACAGTAGTGATACTGATATTTGTTCTGTGGTTTGTAAATTTTCAGTATTGTTCCAAAAATGTTTATAGTATAATTACTACATTGTTGGAATGATAGTATAGTCTTTGAGGATGCTACTCTGAAGGATAACCTCGTAATTTTAAAAAAATCGTATAAGAGTGCACTGAAGTGTTTGTGGGGAATAATAAAAGGGTTGATGTGTAAAAATGAGTATAATTAATTTACATGGGACTGGTTTAAAAATTTTTTAAGAGGATTTTGACCATAACTCAGGTAATGAATAAAATCTGAGAAAACTATACTAGGAAGAGACATTAGAATATGCAGTTGAGTTAGTCTTATGAGAGTCTACAAGATTAAAGATTTTATTAGGCATAACATGGTTAAAAAGTTCTTGATTGTGATTTTTAACCTGTTGGAATAGGGTGAGAAGATTGAGCTGCTAAATTTATCTGTTTGAGGGATGTGAGCAAGTGACATGTGCATTTAATTCTCCCTGCTGTGTTGAATGGATTTGATTGCACTGCATTCCCATCTTACAGACCATTTCTCATTCTCCTTTGTTGGCGTGTCTTCTGCTTGACGTCACATTCTCTTCCTAGGTTATCTAGACATCCAAATATGCATCTGTAGCCTTCCACTGATCCCTAGACTCATCTATCCAACTTCCCATTTGATGTATTCGTTTAGTTATCCAGTACTTAAAATTATACGGCCAAAACCGAACTCTTGAGTTCTCTCACTTTCCCAAACTTTTTTTACCCCGTTCTTTCCTACTTAAAAAAAAAAAAAAGTGGCACTACCAATCGTCTAAGTGATCCAGCTGAAACCAAGAGCTCATTTTGGAGTCCCTTTTCTCTCTTCCCCTAATTCTTAAGCAAAACGTTTGGCTTTATCTCTACAATATGTCCTCATTCTGTCTGCTTAATACCATATTCTCCGTTACTACCTTAGTTCAAACCCACTATCATCTCTCACCTAAACAACTGTAATTTTATAATTCTAGTCTCCTTAGACACTCTACTTCTAGTCTCCTTAGACACTCTACTTCCAATTTTGCCTCTTTACCATTCATTCTCCTCATAGTAGCCAGAATGATCTTTTTAAAATAAGTTTTATCTTGTTATTCTCCTGGGTAAAGCCCTTCATTTGTTGCCCAGTGTACTCAGAGTCAAGTTGAAATCTTATGTTGGTCTATAAGGCCTTATATGATCAAACCTCATTTTTTAACCATCCTCCTTTTTCCCATAGTGTGCGCCATGCACACAGCCCACTGTTCTTTGAACACAGTGAACTCGCACCTTAGTGCCTTTGCACTGGCTGGTTTTATTCTCTCTGGAAATTCCTCATCCTATGTAAAATCTGCATGAGTAAGCTGCTGTTTGGACTAAGATTTAAATGACATTTTAGGTAGCTACTCTACCAAGCTGTCTACCCTAGAATCTGATTCAAATCCTATCAGTCACATCATTGTGTGACTTTATCTTGTTAATTTGTTTTCTTGCTTATTTTCTGTCCTCTCCTCTGTAGTGAACTAAATACTTGTCCATGTTTTAATATTTAGGCTTATTTCTTGAGTTCATACTTACAGACTGGGGAAGAGATAATGGGCTCTTTTTTTGGGGGGAGGCATATTTCATTTTATTTGGCAATGGTATTTTCTAAGTTGAGATGTTTATAGAATTTGAAGTCAGGAATAGCTCAAGAGTTCAAGATGCAGATATTATAGTTACCATCCAGACAGACCTCTGGAAGTGAATTCTGTAAAAGAATAAATGATACAAGTCTAAGGTGTCTACTTCTGCTGGATGAGTAAGAAAGGATCCCATAGACAAGACCCAGAAAGAAGTGAGGAGATTTGGAATATGATGTCTGGACATAGTTTATGGATTATACCAGTTTTCTGTGTTAGTGGTTTGACAGGAAAACGTTAGAAAAGAATCTAAAAATAATCCCTAAACATATTTTATCCATCATTTAATATAAAAGGTTGAATACTGAAGTTACGTTTTAAAATTTTTCAAGTTAGTGGTTAAGAATTTTTACCTTAGTGTCAGACATATATACAAGTAATTAAGCTTTCTTTCGAAAATATTTTTTTCAATAAAAACAATACATGTACAAGGTAAAAAAAAAAAAAAATTCAGTGTGAAAGGTATTTTCCTCGATTCCTAGCCCTACTTCTTAGGTGTAGGTAATTACTTAAAAATTTCCTTTTTCCTGAAATTATTAGTTTATATATTAAACTGGTTGGCGTCAAGGTCGATTCCAACTTTTGGCGACCCCACGTGTGCTCCATAGGATTTTCAGTGAGTTAATTTTTCAGAAGTAGATTGCTAGCCCTTTCTTTCCAGGTGTCTACGGGTGGACATGAATCTCCAACCTTTCAGTTAGCAGCTGAGTGCATTAACTGTTCCCAGCATCCACAGACTCCTCCATTTACTTGGGTCTTTTTAAATTTAGCATTGTTTGCAGTTTTTGTTGTACAGGTCTTTTGTTGGATTTATTTCTAAGTATTTCTTATTTTTTAATAGTATTGTAAATGAAAATTTTTAAAAATGTCAATTTCCAGTTGTTCATTGCTAGCATATAGAAAAATAACATATTTTTGCATATTGCTATTGTATTTTGCTCTCTTGCTAAACTCACTTATTAGTTCTAACAACTTTTTTGGAAATTCCATCAGATTTTCTGTGTAGACTGTTTGTGTCTGAAGGAATAAGTTTACTTCTTTTTTCCCAATCTATATTCCTTTTATTTTATTTTTTTCTTACTATGGCTTCTAGTACAATGTTGAATAGAAATGCTAAGAGTAGGCATCTTTACCTTATTCCTGATATTAAGACAAAAGCCCTAAATGATATTATTTCTTCCATAAATAATTGATAAAATTCGCCAGTGAAGCCATGAGGGCCTCGTATTTTCTTTCTGGGAAAGTTTTAATCTTTACGTTCAATTTATTTAATAGATACTCATTTATTCTGGGTATCTATTTCTTCAGCAAGCTTTGGTAATTTGTATCTTCCATAGAATTTGTTCATATCATCAAGGTTCATGTTTTTTTGCATAGAGTTGTTTATGATTTTACCTTTTTATCCTTTTGATGTCTTTAGAATCTGTAATGATGTCACTTTTCTTACTCTTTATATTGGCAATTTGTGCCCTTTTTTTCCCCTCATCAGTCTGGCTGAGGGGGTATTGATTTTTATTAATCTTCTCAAAAAAAATAAGCTTTTGATTTCATTGATTTTTCTGTTGTTTTTCTGTTTCCTATTTTATTGACTTTTGCTGTTTTTTATTTTTTTCTGCATACTTTATGTTTAGTTTGCTTATTTTCTGCTTAGTTAGCATTGAAGCTGATGTCATTGACTTGGTACCTTAGCTGATTTAGGTGTTTAGTGCTATATGATTTCCTTTAGATACTGCTTTCAGTATATTATTTAATTTCCAAATATTTTAGCGTTTCCATATAGGAGCCTTGGTGGCACAGTGGTTAAGAGCTCAGGCTGCTAACCAGAAGGTCAGCAGTTTGAATCCACCAAGCGCTCCTTATAAACCCTACGGGGCAGTTCTGCTCTGTCGTATAGGGTTGCTGTGAGTCGGAATCGACTCAATGGCAGTGGGTTTGGTTTTGGTTTGGGTTACTTCAATATACCTTACAGTTTCCACACTTCATCCTTTTTTTATCATTATTTTTTAAATACTCATTTATCTTTTAAAAATATTTTAACGGTAAAAAAAATACTTCTACATTTCTCCCCATAGTTAGATGTTTGCATTTATTAGTACTCTGCAGAATACTTGAACGGAGTTCTGTGCAGATCTCTGGAATTCTCTGTCTCTGCAACTCTTCATTTCTGGTACTCTGCCATGCACACTGTAGTTGTTTTGGTCTCTTTGGACTCTTGGCTACTTTTCAACTCCGGGAGTTTTCCAGTCTCTCCCTGGCTGTGCCATGGTCTAGACTCACTCTCAAGGAATTAACCTGGGGCATTCATGGACTCAACTTCATTTGTTTTTCTGACTGTCAGGGATCATTGTCCTTCATTGCCTGATGTCCATTATTTTGAAACCATGCTTTTATGTATTTTATGTCATTTTTTAAGTTGTTTTAATGGGGTAGATTTAGTTCCTCTTACTCCATCTTGGCTGGAAGCAGAAGTCCACTTTTTTTTTTTTTTAAACCCCTCAGCTGCTAACTGAAAGCTTGGTGGTTCAGTTCCACACAGAGGTGCCTCAGAAGAAAGATCTGGCAATCTGCTTCCAAAAAATCAGCCATTGAAAACCCTATGGAGCACTGTTCTACTCTGACACATTGTGGGGTGCCATAAGCTGTAATTGGCTCAGTGGCAACTGGTTTGGTTTTTGGTTTAATTATGTAATAAAATATCAGCAGTTACACATCTGTCTTATTCTTTGTTAATGACAATCAGTGGTATTATATGGACACACCAAGTTAGTTCCTAAATTGATGGATATTTTGGTTTGATTCTAGTTTACAATTTAAAAGTGTGGAAATATTTCGGATAGAAGTAAAAATGCTACATCAAATAAAATTTACATTTAAAAAATTTGTGAAAACTACAATGCCAGAGAATCCACTGATAAATAGTCCCATAACTTTGTAAGAGTACCTGTTCTCCACGCCCTTGCCAGTTCTGGGTTTTAACAAAATTTAGCATATTAACTAATTTTAGGCTAAAAAAGTTATAATTTACATTTTAAAGTAGGTGAGATTTTTCAAGTATTTGCTACTAATAGTTCTTTTTCTGTGAACTGCCTTTTTGTATAACAACAAAAACAACAACAGAAAAATATAAAAACCAAACCCGTTGCCGTCAAGTCAATTGCTACTCATAGGACGGTAAAACTGCACTATAGGGTTTCCAAGGAGCGGCTTGTGGATTCAAACTGCCAACCTTTTGTTTAGCAGCCAAGCTCTTAACCACTGTGCTGCCAGGGCTCCGCCTTTTTGTATACTTGACCTATTTTAATATCATATTTATCTTATATGTTATAACTCTTCATATAGTAAGAAAATTGTTTTCATATGCATTGCAGATTCTTTTCCTTACAGCTTATTTTTGACATAAGTCTTTTTGATTTTTAAGTAGTACAATTTTTTTTTGGTCTATATGATACTGAAGTCTCAGTGTTTTCATGTTTCAAATGGGGATTATAATAGTTACGCGGATTAAACGTGGTTATGCATAAAATCCCCCATGTGCAAATAATCCAGGAAGCTGGACTATATGAAGAATGGGGCATCAGGATTGAAGGAAGGCTCACTAATAACCTGTGTTATGCAGTGACACATTCTTGCTTGCTGAAAGTGAAGAGTGCTTGAAGCATTTACTGATGAAGATTAAAGACTACATCCTTCAGTATGGATTACACTTCAACATAAAACAAAAATTCTCACAACTGAACCAATAAGCAGCATGATAAACAGAGGAAAGATTGAAGTTGTGAAGGGTTTCATTTTACTTGGATCCACAACCAATTCCCAAATGAAGCAGTAGTGAAGAAATCAAACAATGCATTGCATCGGGCAAATCTGCTGCAAAAGACCTCTTTAAAGTGTTAAAGATACCACTTTGGGAACTAAGGTGTGCCTCACCCAAGCCATGGTATTTTCAGTTGCCTCACATGCATGTGAAAGCTGGACAGTGAATAAGGAAGACCAAAGAAGAATTGATGCGTTTGAATTATGGTGTTGGTGAAAAATATTGAATATACCATGGACTGCCAAAAGAACAAACAAATCTGTCTTGGAAGAAGTACAGCCAGAATGCTTCTTAGAAGCAAGGATGGCAAGACTATGTCACACATACTTCGTACATGTTTTATCAGGAAGTATCAGTCCCTGTAGAAGGACATAATGCTTGGTAAAGTAAAGGATCAGTGAAAAAGAGGAAGACTCAAGGAGGTGGATTGACACAGTGGCGACAACAGCAGGCTCAAGCATAACAGTGATTATGAGGATGGCGCAGGACCAGGCAGTGTTTCGTTCCGTTGTCCATAGGGTCGCTGTGAGTCGAAATTGACTTGGTGGCACCTGACAACAACAGATGTATAAAATGTATTTTATACAAACTAGTTCCTCAGTTAATGTAAATTGATGTGCACTGTGTGTAGAATATCCAAGTTTTATAGCTTTAGGTTCTATGTTAAAATATAATTTTCCACTACCTTTTTATAAATTTGCTGTGGTTACTCAGCTCTCATTGATTTCGTGCTCCTTCTTTTTGTTAGCTCAATGAGACTATAAAACAAGAAAGGAAATTTGTGAACTTTTAATGAGGTTTATTACATTTCTTTAAAATAGCTTTTTCCATTCTTCCTAATTTGAAAGTTTTTGTAGTTCATTTCAGGGGTTCATTTCTGCACTCTACCATCTTGTCAGTGTGAAATCTTTGTGAAATAATGGACCTGTTGTTTAGGAAGACAGAAACATGGAATGATTGCAGAATGACATAAGGCAATACCCAGTATGGAAAAACGTTAACTTTTTGGTTGCAGATTTTAAATACAAGGAAATTTTAGGCAGTTCTGTCTTTAGTAAGTTAACTAAATGAAGACGCGTAACTGGATGACTAATTGAGGTCCTATTTGTGAAAATAAGTTGTTAGCTTTTTCCAAGTTGGATTTTAGTAGTTTTTTGAAAGCACTGATTGTAAATTGTCAAAACTCAGTTTACATTGTGATGTGGCTATTGAATTCACTATCATCTGCTTTCTTAGATAATTACAAGCATACTTTTAAAAAATATATAACTGGTTGTTTATAATCAACATGTTATTGAAAAAACTTTTGGTTTTTAGATTTTGATTTTTCTTAAAATGTGGTATGTACATAATGCTAGGGTATTTGTATCAGAATTTCAATTTACAGACATAGTATTTCTACTAAATGATTGCAATGTGTTAGAAACTAGTTCAAAGGTAATTTAGACAGAGTATATGTATGTTCCTTGAGGGGCAGGTACTTTGTTTTATTTACTACTACTCCATTTTCAACAGTGTATATTACATAGTGCATTCTTAGTAAATATTTAACGAGTGTTGAATTGGCTTCATTTTATAATCTCACGAGCTATTTGTCAATAAAAAGATAAGTACCAATTTTATTGCACAACAGTCTTCTGTTTGCTGAAAATGTAAAAGAAGTATTGTTTTCCAGGACCTTATATAGTTGAGGAGATAAGCCCACAGGGTTTTAATTTTAATTAAGTGCCATATTGCTATAGTAGGAGAGATTAGTTTTGGTTGGTAAGATCCAAGTAGGTTTCATGAAAGTAAGTAGTGGGGTGTGACCTGTGTCTTGTAGATAAGACGACAGAGTAAGGAGTATACAATGACAGAATATGACCAAACTTGGTGGAAACAGGATGACACAATTCATGGCCATTAAACAGGGAGCTGAATAATTTGGCTTTGAGGAGCACTGAAATTAAAAATACATAATTTAAATATATACATATTTTTAATCCACAAGAAGACAGGAGATGAGAAAAAAAGTAAAAGAACAGGTCAGAAAGCAAGCTTGAATTTTGGAAGCCTTAAGAGAGGCTCTTAGGGAGTATTTCTTTGAGCCTTTAAACAGTTTTGGGGAGAGGAATTGTTCTTGCTTATTTCAAGTAGAGAAAGCTCCAGTAATAGCAGTGAGGAGGAAAACTGGGACATGTTGGAGATGAGTAGTTTGTTTGGAATGTAGATTGAAGTAGAGTAGAATGAGACAAAACAAGAAAAGTAGTTTGGACCATAATATGGAGAGCTTTGAATGCAAAGGATTTGCAGAGAGGACGTTTGAAGATTTGACCTGCTTTCTCGTAAGTATGTTTAGATAAACTTTATTATTTGATTTTGTTGTATATGTTTTGAAAACTACTATTGTAGTTTGTTTTTTTTTTTAACTAGTTTTGTTGAGCCACACTGTTGAGTAAGTATGGGCTATTTTAAGGATTCTAGTCCTGATTTTTAATGAACTTTTGAAAAGACTGAGGATTTATGATTCTGAATTCCTCTAATCGACATAGTTCCGCTTTCCTTAATTTCCCAAAAATTTACTTTGCAATTTCATACAGATAGTTATGATACTCATAATATGACTGGAGTTTTAGGTTAAGACATAAGTATTTATTGACTGTTAAGAGAAATATTCATTTATTCAGTAAAACAGCAAACTTTTATTATACTTATTTCCAGTTCCTTCTGTTAGTTCAACTTAGAAAAATGAACACGTGGTAATGGTTGCAAAACTCAAAGAATGTAATGAGTGTCACTGAATTGTACATATAGAAGCTGTTGAATTGATGTATGTTTTGTTGTGTATATTCTCAACAACAACAACAACAAAAAAAACCTGAGTGATGTGTGTAAGCTCCTGCTTGGCTTTTGTTTGAATGAATTTATGAGGTATTTTCTTAAAAGATTTTGTTTTTTCTATATTTTACATTGATCGGGCTTGAGCCACTGCTTTACTGCTTAATGTGTGATTATGGACAAGTCATTTATTCTCAGCCTTCTTTTCCTAATTTATAATATAGGGATGATTATTCCTAACTCAAGTGATTGTTGTGAAGATAAAAATAAGACTCTAATGTAGGTGGAGCGGTTTAGAGTATCTCTCACAAACACAGTGCAACTGTATTGGGGTTTTATATACAAAAATACCACTTTTAAAATTTTGGACTGAAATGGATGCTTCTAATGTGGAAGTATTTAAGGAGCACATCAGTTATCCTGTAATCTCTAATGCCTTTTTGTAACTTAATAGCATATTAAAATACATATTGAAACTTCTTGTAGATTAGCAATTTTTTTCTGAGTTTGTAAATATTCTGATTTATTTTTAAATTTCATTATTATGTTTTCAAAATATATTTATTTGGTAAAATAAATACTCAGTTTTAGATGGCTGTTTATCAGGGATCCTTGATGTACTTTAGAAATGAATGCTTTTTTCATATTCTTTTTCCTAGTATTTTATGTCTCGGTAACTCCCAGAAAGGAAATGATCAGATATGTGTGCACTTTATATATACAAGTGTTGATTTACAGTAAATCATAGAAATAAATGTAAAATGATAAGGAAATAAATTACTTGGCTACGGGTAACTAATAAACAGTAGAAGTGTTTTCGAAATATTTTAATATAATGAACTAAAAACAGTGTTTTAAAAAAATGCTATATATACAGTTTATATGTGTTCCAAAAGCTGGAGGGAAATACACAGAGATGGAGTTGTTTTCTCCTGGTTGATCAGGTTAATTTTTTTATTTTTTTCTATGTATTCCAAATTTCCCAATATCATTTATTTTATAATGAGATAGAAATTATTAATATTGTTTTGATAAAATTCACTTAAACATGCAGCTATTGTAGTTTCTTTAAAAAAAGTATAATTTTGTATCTTAAATAATGCCTATTTCAGATTGATTGTTTAGTAGCCCTTTGTTTCTATTATAAAGGAAAAATAACTATTAAAGTACTGAGAAAATTACCATTTAGAGGATAATTACAAAAAAACTTCCATGAAGTTGTGCTTTTGTTTGGTATTCAGTTTTAATATACGATCATGTGCAGCATAACACTCATTAGGGCAACGTCCAACTGCGTGTATGTCTGTGGTCTCATAAGGGTACGATAGAGTTCAGAAATTCTGGTTGGAGAATGGGACGTAGCGGATTTAGGCATGTCACATTCAACAATCAGAATGATCCTCAAAAACAAAGAAAAAATTCCCCAAGCTGTTAAAGGATCAGCTCCACTGAAAGCTACAAGGTTAACGAAAATTCGAGAGGGACCTGTATCAGATATGGAGAAATTGCTAATGACGTGGATTTAGGACCAAACACAAAAGTGAAGCCCTCTCAGCATGTTGATGATCACTGCTAAGGCACGAAGCTTGTTTGAGATGCTTAAAGAAAAAGCGGGACCAGACTACAATATTGAGTTTTGTGCTAGCTTTGGGTGGTTTACACACTTCGAAAACCGTTTTTTGCTGCAAAGTGGTGAATCTGTGAATGCTGATGGGAAGGCAGCAGAATAATTTGTTGAAACCTTAAACTAATTGTAGAGAGAGGTTATTTGCCCTAGCAAATTTTTAATGTGGATGAAACCTCCTTAATTCTGGAAGTGAATGCCTGAAAGGACCTTCATTCATAATATGGTGTTCGCACAACGTCCAAATCACATGGCATCCTATTTAACAGAACGTATCATGTATGATAAGCAGTGCATGACCATATACTTTTAAAAATAAAGTGTTTAACATAAAAAAGGCACCTTTTCTCAAAGTGTAGTCTGGGGACCCTGAGTACCCCTTACGTGCTTTCAGTGAGTCTGCAAGGTTAAAACTATTTTCATAATTAATAGTAAGACATTGCTTTCATTTACTCGTAAGTGTACAATAAGAGATTTTAAATATAGTATTTTTCATAAAATAATGTTAATGTGTAATGGGTTTATTATTATTAAATGAATTTAAAGTATTATAAAAGTTTCTCAGATGTGATTTCTAATGTGGTGAGTACTGATAGAATATATCCACATAAACAAACGCTCTTTGGAATTCTCTAGTATAAAGGGTGCTGTATAAGTATAAAGAGTGTAAAGACCAAAAAAATGGAGAGCCATTGATGATGATAATACAAGAACACCTGTTATGATTGAATTATGTCCCCCCCAAAATGTATGTCAACTTGGCTAGTCCATGATTCCCACTATTGTGTGATTGTCCACCATTTTGTCATCTGATGTGATTTTCCTGTGTTGTAAACCCTACCTCTGTGATGTTAATCAGGTGAGATTAGCATCTTTTATGTTAATGAGGCAGGACTCAATCTACAAGATTAGGCTGTGTCTTGAGGCAATCTCTTTTGAGATACAAAAGAGAGAAGCAGTGAGCACAGAGGCAGGTCTAAAACCACCAAGAAACAAGAGCCAGGAGAGAGAATATTGTGTCCTTTGGACCCGGGGTCCCTGTGCTGAGAAGCTCCTCAACCGGATAAAATTGATGACAGGGACCTTCCCCCAGAGGCAACAGAGAGAGAAAGCCTTCCCTTGGAGCTGGCACCCTGAATTCGGACTTCTGGCCACCTAGACTGAGAGAATAAATTTCTTTATTAAAGCCATTCACTTGTGGTATTTCTGTTATAGCAGCACTGGATAACTAAGACACCTGTGTACCAAAATACCAGTACAGATGAAGAATCCCCCTTTGTATATTTTCCCCACCCTCAGCCCAGGTAGCCACTACCCTAAATTTGGTGTTTACCGTTCCCTTGAAATTCTCGATGGTTTTACTGCATGTATATTTATCTTAAGTGATCATGTGGTTTTGTTTTGCGTGTTTAAACTATACATGCTCTTTTACTGTATGTATTCTGTAATTTGCTGTTTTTGTTTGATGCTATTTTTGGGTTTTTTTATTCCAAGTTTATAAGTGTAGCTCTAATTCATGTTTTCATTGCCATGTAGTGAATGATTATACGAATATACCATTACTCTGTTGACAGATAATTAAGGTTGTTTGAATTTTTTCCTATTACAAACTGATGGTATGAACATTCATGTGCATATTTCTATATGTATCTAAATTAGAGTTTCTCTAGAAGTTGAACTGCTGGATTATAGGTAGATACTACTGTCAAGTTGACTCCAACACATCGCTTGTGTACAGCAGAACAAAATGTCATCTGGTCCTGTGTCATCCTCATGATAATGTCAGACTCTTCAAGTTCATCATTGTGGCTCTTGAGCCAATCCGTTTCATTGAGGCTTGGTCTCACCCTTGCTGGCCCTCTTCTCCACCAAACATGATGTCTTCCTCTAATTATTGATTTCTCCTGATGACCTGTCCAAAGCAAAGGAGTCAGACAATGTTCTGTTGTGATCTGTAGGTTTTCGTTAGCTAATTTTCAGAAGTAGGTCTCCAGTCTTTTCTTCCTAGTCTGTGTTAGTCTGGAAGCTCCACAGAAACCTGTTCACCATGGGTGACTCTGCTTATATTTGAAATACTGAGAAACACACAAGGTACCACAGTATGACACTCTGACAGAGGATGGGCTGGATTACAGGATGTATCTGTTTTCAGGTTCACTGGATATTAACATGTTGCTTGCCTAAGTAGTTGTGCTAATTTATACTCCATCAGCAGAGTATGAGAATTCCTGTTTCTTTATATTCTCTCTGATAATTATCATGGCTGGACTTTTTAATTTTTGCCAATTTAATTGTTGTCAATATAGTGTACATGTGAATGGTTTCTTGTGGTTTTTAATTTGAATTCCCTATTGCAACGGTTAAGTACTCAGCTGCTAAATGAAAGGTCGACACTTCGAACCCACCAGCCACTCTTGTGGGAGAAAGATGTGGCAATCTGCTTCCATAAAGTTTTCAGCCTTGGAAACCCATAGGGCAGTTCTGTGCTGTTCTGTGGTATTGCTGTGAGTTAGAATCGACTTGTCGGCAACAGGTTTGGTGGTTTTTGGTTTATTTTTGGCGTATTTTATTAGTTCATTGGCAATTCATGTTTCTTCTCTGTTAAATGTCTGTATATAGGGTATCGATTTTCTTTATGTAGTTATGCATTTTTTATGTAGCTTATTTTTTTCTTACTGATTCATATGTTTTTTGTATTCTAGATACTAATGCTTTGTCAGTTATGTGCTGCAGATAATTCCTCTGCTGACCTCTTTGCCCAGTTTGTGACTTTTTTTTTTTTTTTTTTTTTACTTTGGTGAATAGACGCTGTAACATTTAACCTCAACTTTATGTTTTTCTTTTGTCTTAAGATTTTTAAATTTAACTTAGTGGCTTACGTACAGTCTTGTGGATTTTCTTCTGCAAGTTTTAAAATTTTGATTTTCATGTTTAGGGCCTCATTACACCTGGAGTTTACTTTTTGGGTGCAGTGTGGTAAAGGTTTATTTTTTTCCCTTATGAGTACCAAATTGAGTTACCCACTCAATAGAATAGTTCATTTTTTCATCACTGATTTGCAGTATCAGTTTAGTCAGGTTTCCATATATGCATGGAACTGTTTCTGGGCTATCTGTTCTATTTCATTGTCCGTTTTGGTACCAATACCACAGTGTCTTAATTACTGTAGCATCAGAATGAGTCTTGGAATCTCATGTAGTGGATTTCACAGCTTTGTTCATTAAAATTGTTTTGGCGTTTTTCTTTACTGTATGTAAGGTCAGTTGGTTAAGTTCCATGATGACTTTTTGGGTTTTGATGCATTAAATTTTTAAGTTAATTGGGGATCATTGTATTTATATCTTTAATAAAATGGCAGTGTTTGCTTGAGCTCAAAGGTGGGAACTAATAACATTTCTTTGAGGAATTTCCCGTTTATTTTCTATGATATTGTCTCTAATTATAAAAGACATGCTTAATGCAGAAAACTTAATGCAGAAAGGCAAAGAGGAAAATAAATAAATCACCATTAATCCCACCGTCACAGCTAATCATCATTGTCTGTTTTTCCCATAATTTTTCCTACGCAGTAGAAGGATTTTAAACAGCTTATATGTAAGTAATTCCCATGCCTTTTGAAGGAGGGATCAGGAGGTGAGGAATGGTGATACTTTGACAAGTAGTTCCATTTCGTCTAAGGTTATTGGTTTATTTAGTGATTTAGCATTTTCCTAGAAAATTAGGTCTTATTGAGAGTTTCAAATTTCTCAGAATTATATAGCATTTTAAAATTTTCTTTTATTACTAATGTTGAACATTTTGTTTTCTCCTATTTATTGATTTGTCTTATGAGAGATTTATTTTACTGGTCTTTTCAAAGAACCATCTTTTTATTGTTTCATAATTCACAAATTTGTGTTTTTGTCTTTTTCTGCCTTACATTAGATTTATATTTTACTGTTATATTTTGGTCACTTTAAGTTGGATTCTGAACTCATTTATTTTCTTGTTAAAAAATCAGTGCATTCAAGGTTAAGAATGAGCAATTATTATTGTTGCTTTGACAATAATTTTTGGCATTGAGAGAGCTCTTATTTTTTTTAACTTCATTTTAAAAGTTTCAAAATACACAAATGTAGAGAAAGGGAAATCATAATGCACTTCTTTTTCCTTCCTGTTGGGGAATAGCGAATCTCAAGAGATTATTTTACATCATCCCCAAATACTTCAGTATCTGTTTCTAACCAACTTTTTCTCTGGAAAATAGCTTTGATACCATTATTATACCTAATAAAATATAAAATAACTTCTTAATATCATCTAACCTTCAGCAATTTTCAAAATTTCCTGATTGCATAAAAAATGTCTTTCACCTTTTTTTCGTTTTTGAATTAGGAACCAAGGAAAGTCCACATATTAATGTGGTTTATTTCTCTTCTCTTAAGCCTTTACCTGTAACAGTTTAATACCTGCCCATCTGGTCTTCCCATTTCTTTGTTAGAGAAACTGGGTCATCTGTTCTGCACAGTCCCACATTCTGAGTTTGGCTGATTGTATCTCCGTGTTACCATTTCATATGTACCTCACATTCTCTGTATTTCCTGTAAACTTAGAGGAGGCTTGATCAGATTCAGATTTATTTTGGCAAGAATTGTATCACACTGGGATGAACATAATGTTAACATTTGTCAGTTGGTTCAGATATTGTCAGCCTGATACATTACCATTAGAGAATGCTCCATCATGCTTTTACCTAATGGGTTTTAGTAACTATTGATTGCATAATTTAATTGGGTATTATAAAAATGGTGATATTCTTACCATCTTATCCCTACCTATATTAGCTAGAATTCTTCTATTAAAATTTTTTTCCAACACCTATTTGATCACACTAAAGTACACTTTGTATAAGAAAAGCAGACTAGATTTGTCCTTTTGTGTCTGACATTTCATTCAGCATAATGTTTTCAAGTCCATCCATGTTGTAGCATGTGTCAGAACTTCTTGTTACGACTGAGTAATATTCTGTGATATGAATACACCATTTTGTTTATTCACTTATCTGTTGGATACTTAGGTTGTTTCTACCTTTTGGCTGTTGAATAATGCTACCGTGAACATTGGTGTACAAGTATCTGTTTGAATTCCTGCTTTCAGTTCTTTTGGGAGTGGAAATTCTCAGTCATGGTAATTTTATCTTTAACTTTATGAGAATTCTTCAGACTGTTTTCCACAGTGGTTGTACCATTTTACATTCCCACCAGCAGTGGATGATGGTTCCAGTTTCTCCACATTCTCACCAACACTTGTTATTTTTCATATTTATTGGATATTAGTCATCCTAGCAGGCATAAAACCAGGGAACCCTGGTGGCACAGTGGTTAAGAGCTCGGCTGCTAACCAAAAGGTCGGCACTTCGAATCCACCAGCCGCTCCTTGGAAACCCTGTGAGGCAGTTGTCTCTGTCCTGGAGGGTCGCTATGAGTTGAAATCTACTCAACAGCAACAGGTTTTTGGTTGGTTTTAGTGGGTATGAAGTGGTATCTCATTGTGGTTTTGATTTGCATTTCCCTAATGTTTAATATTTTAATATGGGCTCAAACATAGCAATGATTGTGAGGATAGTACGGAATCTGACAGTGTTTCGTTCTGTTGTACATGGGGTCACTATGAGTTGGAACTGACTCGATGGCACCTGACAACAACAATAACAATATTTAATGACATTGAGTATCTTTTAATGTGCTTGTTGGCCAGTTATATATCTTTGGAGAAATGTCTATTCAAGTCCTTGCCCATTTTTTAATTGGATTGTTTGTCTTTTTGTTGTTATGTTGTAGAAGTTCTTTATATATTCTGGATATTAAACTCTTGTCAGATATATGGTTGCCAAATGTTTTCTTCAGTTCTTATGAGTTGTCTTCACTTTCTTCATAAAGTCCTTTAATGAACAAAAAATTTAATTTCGATGAAATCCAATTTGTCTGTTTTGTCTTTTGCGCTCAAGCTTTTAGTGTCGTATCTAAGTATCCATTGTTGAAAACTAGGTCTCGAAACATTACCTTTTTATTTTCTTCTAAGAGTTTTATGGTTTTAGTTCTTACATTTAGATCATTGATCCATTTTATGTTAATTTGCATGTATTGTCTCAGGTGTGGGTACAGGCCCAACTTCATTCTTTTACATGTGGTGATCCAGTTGTCCCAGCACTGTTTATTAAAGAGACTATTCTTTTTTCCATTGAATGGACTTAGCGCCCATCCATACAGTGGAATTAATTGACTGTAAATGTATGGGTTCGTTTCTAGACTCTCAGTTCTATCTCATTGGTCTATATTTTTATCCTTATGCTAGTACAACACTGTTTTGATTATTGTAGCTTCATAGTATGTTTTGAAATTAAGAAGTGTGAGTCCTCCTACTTTGTTCTTTTTAAATATTGCTTTGACTATTTAGGGCCTCTTGCAATTCCGTGTGAATTTGATAATTAGCTTTTCTATTTCTGCAAAAAGGCTGTTGGAATTTTGATAGGGATTGTATTGAATCTGTAGACCATGTTGGGTAGTATTGACATCTTAACAGTAGTGTCTTCCACTCCATGGCACAGGATGTCTTTCCATTTATTTAGGTCTTCTTTAATTTTTTTCTGCAATGTTTTATAGTTTTCAATGGACAAATCTTTCACCTGCTTGGTTAAATGTATTCCTAGGTAGTTTATTCTTTTAGATGCTATTGTAAATGGAATTGTTTTGTTAATTTGTTTTTCAGATTGTTCATTGTTGGTGTATAAGAACACAACTAATTTTTGTGTGTTGATCTTGTACCTTAAAATTTTGATGAATTCATTTTTTAGCTCTAGTAGCTTTCTTGTGAATTCTTTGGAATTTTTTATATATAGGATCATGTCATTTTATTTCTTTTTCTTGCCTAATTATTTTGGCTAGAACTTGCAGTACAGTGTTGAACAGCAGTGGTGAAAGTGGGCATCCTTATCTTGTTGATCTTACAGGGAATGCTTTCAGTCTTTCACCATTGAGCATGATGTTAGCTGTGGGTTTTTGATAAATGCGCTTTATTATGCTGAGGAATTTCCTTTCTCCTTCTAGTTTGTTGAGTGCTTTTATAATAAAAGGTTGCTGGATTTTATGAAATGCTTTTTTTGTACCAGTTGAGATGATCCTGTGGTGGTTTTTCTATTAAGGTGGTATATTACATTGATCTGTTTTCTTATGTTGATCCACCCTTGCATTCCTGGGATAAATCTCACTTGTGTAATTCTTTTAATATGCTGTTGGATTTGGTTTGCTAGTATTTTGTTGGGAATATTTGCATCTGTACTCATAAGGGACATTGGTCTGTAGTTTTCTCTCATTGAATCTTTTCCTTAGGTATCAGGGTAACACTGGCTTCTTAGAATGAGTTACGTAGTTTTCCCTAGTCTTCAGTACTTTGGAAGTGTTTCAGAAGGATTGGTGTCAATTCTTTAAATGTTCGATAGAATTCCCAGTGAAGCCATCTTGTCCAGGACTTTTCTTTATTGGGAGGTTTTTAATTACTGATTTCAATCTATTATATTAATTTGTTATGGCACTGTTGAGATTTTCTATTTCTTCTTAAGTCAGTTTAGGTAGTTTATGTGTTTCCAGGGATGTGTCCATTTCACTGAGGTTATCCAGTTTGTTGGCGTGCAATTATTCATAGTATTCTTTTTATTTATATAGTGTTAGTACTAAGGTCCCTACTTTCATTTCTGATTTTAATTATTTGCATTTTTTTAAATATACTGTGGTTATTGATTTTCTTTTCATTTTGTATTTTGCTAATATTTTCTCCAAGTTAGTAGCTTGCCTTTTCACTTCTTTATGTTTTCTGATGAAAAGAAGTTATTATACCTTTGTATTCTAGTTAGAAATTATTTATATGTTCCCATTTTTTCTCCACCTATTTTTATTTTCCCCTTGTTGTGGATGTCTTCCATGTTGATTGTTGGAAGTCTTTAAAGCAATCCCTCATAACTCTTAAGTTTTCAACTGTTATTGAGATAAAATTTCTTATACAGAAATTTTGTGGCCACTTTTTAGTAGAATTTGTCATCAGTGTTTTCTTTTATGGTTAGTTTGCTTTGTGTTTTAATTTTAGAAGTCATTACTTACCCAGCAGTCATAAAGATATTTTCCTCTAAAATTTAAAATTTTACCTTTCAAATTTTTATCTAATACATCAGAGAATTATCTTTTTGTGTATTGTATTTGATAGCAATTCAGTTTCATTTCTTTGCCCTTGTAGGGATAACCGATTAAATTAAAATCTACGTGTCATTTCTTTTATATTACCAGTAGATGTATCTTAGGGTAGAGGCTAAGCGCTTCTAACAAAATGAAGAGTAGAGGGGCATAAATGGGCTACAACTTTTATTTCTTTCTTATAAACAGAAAGTCCAGTTAGCCTAGGAAAATGGAACCACTGTGCTCCATGAGGTTATTCACTAGGCCAACTTTTTCATCTTTTTGCTTCAATATTCCTTCGACTTTTATAATTATTTGCATGGTTTGATAATGTATAATTGTGCCATCTTTTTTTCTCTTAATTATTCTCATCTGAGGTTTGTCTATTTTGTAGTCCTGTTTAGAAAATCAACTTTTGCTTTATTTATCCTCTCCATTGTATCATTGTTTTCTCTAGTGTGTATTTTTACTGGTTGTATGAATTAGTGCTTTCCTCTTCTCTGGTAGGTAGGTGGCACTCATTTCTTCTTGGCAGCACTTCATGTACAGCAAGACCAGAAGCATGTGGTTGAGTACTTTCCTTCTACATGCAGAACCGTGTTCTCTTCAGGAGTCTGATATTTGCATACTTGCCCCATGTCTTTCTGTCATGGTACCATAGGCTGACATCTTTAGAGGGGAAGTCCTTGGCCAGCTCTCAGTCCTGAACCCTAGCAGAGCCCAAGGACTCTTGTCAGCCTCAACCTTCAGCTCTTACCTGCCTTCCTGGCGGCTCCAACAGCTCTGCACCTGTGAGTAATAGGTGGTAGTTGGATTGGAGTTTTATGATGGACAGGTTATCCAATAGCCAAAAGAAGAAAAAACAAGAAAATTTATATCACTAGAATGAATGCCAAGTGTCCATTAATCTATATTTATTTTTCCATTTATCTTTTTTAATTTATTTTTCTCTTTTGATGATTGACATATAAGTTGTCTCCTGTGTCATCATTTTACTAATTGATTTTTTGGTTACTAGTTTCTCTTGAAATGATCATTGATATTACATAGGGGGAAAGTTTCTGTGATGAGATTTAACAAAGGACATCAATGGCAATTTTAACATTTTCTTTTTTAATTGATTCTGGAAACCCTGGTGGCGTAGTGGTTAAGAGCTACAGCTGTTAACTAAAAGGTCAGTAGTTCAGATGTTCAGATGACATCTATTTTAAATAAATTAGGTTAAAAGATACATATACTGAGTAGAGATTCTGATTCTGAGTTTAAGTACCACTAATAAGTCAGCAACCACTAGTGTTGAACAGCCATCAGTTGCTTTACCATTCATTCATTTGATTTTATATCTTTTCCAAAGTAAAACAATTAGGCTGAGGTATTCAAAGTAAAATTGTTCCATCATGTTAACATTACCAGTACTGACTGCAGAATCAGTTCTTTTGTGCATAGTAGTGGTAGATATTTTACTCAGTGGAAAGGCGAACATAAATTTACTTATATTTTTATTGTAGTTTAGATGAAGGTTTACAGAACAAATAGTTTCTCATTAAACAGTCAGTACACATATTGTTTTATGACATTGGTTAACAACCCCACCACATGTCAACACTCTCCCTTCTCAACCTTGGATGATGCTTTTTTTTTTTTTTTATGAAAATATACATAGCCAAAGTTACACCGTTTCAAAAGTTTCTACATGTACAATTCAGTGACAGAGTTACATTCTTCCAGTTGTGCTGCTATTCTCACTATCCTTTTCCAAATTATTCCATCACCATTATCTTCAACTCACTG
>NW_004443994.1:13262632-13335409 GCF_000243295.1 Trichechus manatus latirostris
AGTGACAGAGTTACATTCTTCCAGTTGTGCTGCTATTCTCACTATCCTTTTCCAAATTATTCCATCACCATTATCTTCAACTCACTGTCCCCTAGGCTTCCCATCAAGCCTTTTGAGTTGCTGTTGTCAGTTTGATCTCACATAGAAAATGTTTTATTTAAAAAAACAATTAAATTTATCAAAAACTTACTCATCACTAAGTTTTGTAAATAATCATAAAATTGCAAGTAATTTGATATTCTTTAGACTTAGTTATGAAGAGTGTTATACTTACTCTTAGCAGCAGATATGAAACTTTTGATAGAGTTTGGGGTGGGACTAGAATGTCCTACATACCACACATTAGAATGGCAGGCTTTCTTTTATACTTCAGTAGACCCAAAATTTCTCACCCCTCTTCTTCCAGAATTACTTGTGATCCACTGAGTTGGAAGGGTTTTGACTCACAAGTAAGCAAGCATCTAAATAATAAAATGATAATACACATTTGAAGAGATGAAATACACTCTTTGAAAACTGGGACAGTCAAAGTGTTTGCTGGAACTAAAGGGATATTGAAAATCTTTAAAGGAGTTATGAATTTTGGCGAGTAAGACGTTAAGGATCTCTTTTTTTTTTTTTTTTTTAACTTTTAGAATACTTAGTCTGGAATTCTATTGATTTATTATGTAGGAGCCGATTTTATCCGCTCTGTATAAGAAATTTTGCAGTGGTTAAGAGCTTGGCTGCTAACCAAAAGGTCAGTTTGAGTCCACCAGCGACTCCTTGGAAATCCCATGGGGGAGTTCTGCCCTGTCCTGTAGGCTCACTGTGAGTTGGAATCAACTTGACAGCAGTGGGTTTGGTTTGGTTTATGGTGGGGAGCTGACTTTGTTTTTGTGCATGGAGTAATCTGACTTCAGTTATTTGATCCAAGGACAGAGACCAAAAAAAATACAGCAGTTGTTAGTAATAATAACCAACATTCATTCACTTAATCAAAAAATGTGTGTGGATCCTGTGCGTGGTTGAACTCTGTTATAGAGAATACTAGTGAGGTGGGCCAGGCACTTTGCCTGGTAAATACTTCTGTGCATTATCACATCTAATCCTAAAGGCTGTGATGTAGATGTTATCCCTGTTTAAAAATGAGAAAATTAAAGCTTAGAGTGGTTTAAGTAATTTACCAAAGTTATGTAAGTGGGAGTTGGACTTCACAGCCCTTTTTTTTAACACCATATTACATACTTTTCATAAAAACATGATGAAAATTAGGAAATAATTGTTATTGATAGTGAACCGATAATATATAGCAGTGGTCCTTAAACTTTAGCATGCATTAGAAGCCCTTGAAGAACTTGTTAAAACTCAAGTCGCTTGGCTCCAGCCCCAGAGTTTCTTATTCAGTAAGTCTGGAGTGACTTGACAACATACATTGCTAATGGATTTCTAGGTCTAAAGCTGATGATCCTTTCCAGGGACCACATTTTGAGAATCTCTGATATAAAGTATTCTATTTGTGCTCATCATGTCCTTATACAACATTAGTGTTGAATCTCTTTATACCTTGGTAAGATCTTAGACTTGATGCAAATATAATATGGCTTGACACTATGTTTATTTGTCTCATATTTGTATTTCTTTGAGCATTTTATGTTAATGAGCAGAAAGCTTTTAAAACATTTAAGAGAGATGATCTATGGAGATGTATTTGCTTCAGTTTTTCATATTTTGTTGTAACGCAACTCATTAATTATGAGTTTAAGCTCAAATTAGCATGCAGCTTATGGTTAATTTGAATTTTTGGGGGGGACTGTATGAAATGCTTTGACATCTTTTTTATATATTTTTGATGGTTGCATTCAACTTCTGTGTACTGATTGGTTGTTTAAATTTGCCAGTATTGATTTAGCTATTTTACATATTAGTAGCTGTGTATGTAAATGTACACATTTTTAAAATAGGCAAAACAGTTGATGTAGCTATTTTAAATAATGAGTCTATTCATATTTTAGTAAATATACACGTATTTAAAATAGCTTAAAACAATACTAATTGGTTTGAACAGCTGTGCAGTTCACAGAACGTAATGATTTTATAACTATTCTCTAGAGTTTAGGACATGATTCAGATCTCTTTATAATTGACAGAAATTTTT
Source organism: Trichechus manatus latirostris (assembly GCF_000243295.1). Taxonomy (NCBI): domain Eukaryota; kingdom Metazoa; phylum Chordata; class Mammalia; order Sirenia; family Trichechidae; genus Trichechus; species Trichechus manatus. Next base: position 13,264,770 of record NW_004443994.1, read on the forward strand.
CATTCTATAGATTTTGCTTTTAATTTTCTAGCCACTTAAGTGTATACCTGACTGTTTAATTTTAGTAATGATGATGCTGTTGTCCCACTCACCAGTATAAAGTTTAAAGACCTGAGTTACCTGGATGAATAAAGGGCTTTGTGGGGATGGAAGATTCACAGAACATTTCTGAGAAAATCCAGCTCCTGTGGGATTAGCTTGTTTACAAAGAATTGGGGTGGCTTTCCAAAGCTTTTGATTATGAAACAATCTTTGTTTTTTGTATATTGTCTTTTGAACTTGGGTGAACTGTTGGCTTTGAGGAAAGGGAGAAGAAGGATACATAGGAAGATGGAGGGATGAAGTTAATTTTGTTATTTTAAGGTTTGTTGTTAGAATAAAATTTTAGGTGTCCCCAGTAGTATAATACTTGACATATGCTTTTCAGTGAATATTTGAAAAGTTACAAATTTGTGACAGGCTTTCAGATTAACATTTTAAATTTAAAGATTGCTTATGCTAATTTGTTATGTCTTTATAGAGAGGATCTGACGAACTACTCTCAGGAAGTGTTCTCAGTAGTCCAAACTCTAACATGAGCAGCATGGTAGTTACAGGTAAGTGTTGTTCTCTCAAGTCTATCATTATTTGCCTTTTTGTGGGGCAGAATGTTAAAACTGAAACTTCGTGCTATGTGTTGACATGTTTTAAGTGAAATTCTACTAGAGTATACATGTGCCAAATGAAAACGTTGAAGTTGATGACTTTTGTAGGCAAGTAATTCTAAGTCTGGTTGTTTTTGTAATTACAAAAATAGTCTTTTCTCTGTCATGTTACAAGCCTGCTCATTCACTCCCTTTGTACTTTTATGTTTAGTTCTTGTGTGTAGATGTCATAGGATTTTTTGATTTTTAGTATTTCTTCTCTATCCCATGAACCCAAAAGCACAAACTGTAAATAACAACCAAATGATTCAACTACATAATTGTTTTCTTTTGTGTTTTTACCTTTTCTCTTAGTTCTTTGCTGTAACAATATTTTAATTCTTTGAATTGTCATCTACTTGGAAATTTGAGTTATTGAATCTGCAAGATTAGGAGTCCTTAAATTATATATGTCTGAAATAACATTTTTGGTTGTTTGTAATGTCTGTCTGTGTAAACAAAAATAGACAAGTTTAGACCATAGTTTCATGGCTGATGGGCCCAGTTTTGTATCCGTTTATTGCTATTGTTAATGAGTTTATCTTATAACCCTACATTCCACATTATTTCCCTGAAACCAAAAAAGTTCCTTTTTTATACCTTTTCCTGAATTAGTTGCTTGATTCATTAATTATATTGGGCATCAAAAGAATCAAAAGATCAGAAGGTGTTTTGACTTCCTATAAGTAGTTACTGTGTATGCATAAACTCAGGCACGCACATATACATCCTTGACAGTTCAGTTACTAAAAATTATAATGAAGTACTTACCAAATACAGCGATAATGATGTGCTTACATGTGAAGATGAACCTGTCAGCACATCATTACAGATTTTTCAGTGTCGTGATTACAAAGCAAAGTAACGAGGCAATGATGTACCATGTACCAAATAATTGAACAAACAGGTTAAAGTGTTCATAACTCTGCTTTGTCAGTATTGTTTTTCTTTTAGATTGTATTTATGATTGATAGGGAACTATTTTAAAAGTTAGTATGCAGGGCTGTGACAGAGTAACTGGTACCAGCCTTGCCTCTCTCCTCACCAAAAAAAAAGAAATCTGTAAAACTGAATAAAAATGTATGGGGCAGCTGTTGTTTGGAATTGATAGGCAGACAGTGCAAGATCATGATTCTTGAGAAAAGGGAAACACACGCACGAGGTGAGTGTGATGATCACTCCAGCTTTCTGCTTTGGAGTACCGTATTTTTACTCGAATAATGGGTGCCTTCTACATTTGTTTGCCAGCCACACCCTTCTCCTCCGTGAGATATTTTCGTAAGTATGCTATGCTAATTTTTAATAGCAACATGTAAAAAAAAAATTGGCATAGTGACACTTATAAAAATACCTCATGGGGGTAGGGCACAGTTGGCAAACAAACGTAGAAGGAGCAAGTTATTTGTGTAAAAATAGGGTACCTTACTGCTGTAGCACAGAAGAGTAAGCCCACACAGATCACACAGATCTCATTGAGCTGAAGAGGCTGAGATTGGAAAGCAAGGGTGCTCACACAGCAGGAATTTGTAGGTAAGGTTCTGGAGAAAAGTTGTCCGAGGGCTTAGACATAGGGCAGGCAGGGGGGCAGAATTTGGTATGAGGAGTCATGTCATTCAGAACTTTGGATAACAGCTGGGCTGTAGTACATGTACAGGTTGAAACAAGGTCTGTCAAATTGCCTGCTTTGGGGCTGAGTGCTAAATGGGGATACCAGAGGTTGTGCAGGCATTGGCATTCTGGGAAGCCAAAATGGAAGCATCTTGCCGAGCACCTCAGACATTTAATTTACACTGCAGAAAAGCCAAGCTTTAAGACAGAAGATCACATCCTATAGTTAACATGCCATAATAGTAAGTTAAAAAAAAGTGAAATAGTCTTAACTTGACAGGATCCGAAAGATTCACCAGTACTTGGATTCCCTGCAGAAACAAAATGACATCCCCTAAGGAAGATGACATGATGTAGGCTCTTTACAGCTATCGCCCAAAATATCCAGCATACAATCAAAACTTAAAAATTGTGTGATGAAGCAGGAAAATAATGCATGAACTAGAGAAGAAACAGTCAATAGAAATATATTGTAAAATAACCTAGATGCTAGAATTAGCAGACAAAGACTACAAAATGTTTTCGTAGATATAAATGAAAAGATTGAAATGATAAAGGAACAGATGGGGGAATGTATTAAGAAAGAAAAGAAAACCAATTATGAAGAAAGCACATGGAAACGCTCTAAGTGAAAAACAGTATTTGAAATGAAAAATTCACTGGATGGGATTAATAGTAGATGAAGACAACATAAAAAAGGTTAGTGAATCTGAATAGAAAATATATCTGTGGGACAATCAAGCTATCTAACATATATGTAATTGGAATCTCAGAGGGTGAGGAGACAGAGAATGGAGCAAAAAAAATTTTGAATAGTAATGGCCAAAAACTTCCAAAGTTTGAGGAAAAATCCTAACTTAGAGTTCTAGGAAACCTAGTAAATTTCATATTGGATAAATAAAAAGAACCATATCTAGGCAAGTAATAGCCAAAGTATCAAAAACTAATGATTATAGAGCAAATCAAGAAACAGCCAAGAAAAAGACATTTAGCAGTAGACCAACACTATACATTACCAAAACATACATACACACACACACACACACAACCAAAAACAAAAAAGTTCATTTCCTAAAGTTGAGTAGAATGATACCAGATAAAAACCTAGATCTGCAGAAGTAACAAAGAATACTGGGAGTGGTAAATATGTGCCCAAATGAAAACAGGCTGCTGTTATTTTCTGATTTTGTTTGAAAGACTCTAAATAACAGTATAGTAGCACTGTATTATGGGACTTATTTTATGTGTGTCTGTATGTAAAATATAACAGCACAAAGAGAAGATTAAATGGACTTTTGCAATTGTAACGTTCTTATATTTTACCTGAAGTGATACAGTATTACCTGTAATAGACTGATCATTAAGGTTGCATATTGAAATCCCTAGAACAGCCTCTTAGTAAACTACAAAACAGTTAAGTACTTGACTGTTAACTAAAAGATTGGCGGTTCGAACTCACCCAATGTCTCCATGGAAGAAAGACCTGGCAATCTGCTCCCGTAAAGATTACAGCTTAGAAACCCTATGGGGCAGTTCTACACTGTCACATGGGGTTGCTGTGAGTCAAATCAACCTGACAACATCTACCAACAACATAGCTAAAAGCCAGTAGAGTAAAACAAAGTTAGGAGAACTAAGACTCCTGTTTTCAAGAATTATTGTAAAACTACGTTCATCAAAACAGGATCATATGACATTAAGAAGATAAATAGATCAATGGAATGGAATAGAAAGTCCAGAAATAATCCCACATATATATGGACAACTGATTTTTAAAAGCTGCAAAGTGAGAATTTAGTGGAGAAAGAATAGCCTTTCAACAAATGGTGCTTTAACAACTGGATATCCGTATACTCCTCCCTCTTAAAAAAAATCTTGGATCCATACTTCACATCATATTTTAAATACTCCTAATGGACCCTGGACCTGAATGTAAAACCTAAAATTATAAAATTCCTAGAAGAAAACATAGGAGAAAATGTTTGTGACCCTGAAGGAGAGATTCTTAGAGATATGACCCCAAAAGCACAATCTAGAAAAAACAAGTGGATAAATTAGGCTTCATCAGAATTAAAAAAAAATCTGCATTTCAAAAGCTACTGTTAAGAGAATTAAAAGACCAGCTATAGATTTTCTCTTTGCACATCTTATAGTTGATAAAGGACTACTATCCAGAATAAGTGCGTGTGTGTGTGTGTCTGTATATACTAAAACTCAACAATAACGTAACAAACAACGCAATTTAAAAAATGGGCAAAGTATTTGGACAGATAGTTCCGCAAAGAAGATAAACACGTAGCAAATAAGTGTATGAAAAAAGATGCTGCACATCATTAGTCATTTTTCGTTGTTGGTAGTTGCCCTTGAGTCACCTCTAACTCATGGTGACTTCATGTATAACACAATGAAATATTGCCTGGTCCTGTGCTGTATTTATGATCTTTGGTATGTTTGAGTCCATTTTTGTGGCTATTTTATCAATTGACCATTAGTTGTTAGGGAAATGCAAATTAAAACTATAGTTAGATAACCTTACACACCTACTAGAATAGCTAAAATCAAAAAGACTGACCATACCAAGTGTTGGCAAAGACATGGAGGAACTGTAGCGCTCATATACTGCTGATAGGATTGTAAAATGGTGGAACTACTTTGGAAAACTGGTTGGCAGTTTCTTAAAAAGTTAAGCATACACTTGCCATCTGATTCAGCCATTTGTCTCCTAGTCATTTTCTCAAGAAAAGTCATATAGTCATTAAAAAACTTGTACACAAATGTTCATTGCAACTTTATTTGTAATAACCCAAACCTGGAAACAACTTAAATGCTCATCAACAGATAAATGGATTAAAAAAATTACTGTTTATTGCTTAAACTTTTGTATAATTCTGAATATTAGAGATTTGGAATTATCCAAGAGTTTAAGCAAAAAGCAGACAAAAATGAGGAATAAACAGACAAATTCATGGAAAATACAGACCAAAAAATGGAAGAATTCAAGAAAGTAATACAGGAACAAAATGCTAAAATAAATTCATAACTAGAAATTATACAAAAACAACAATTAGAAATCCAAAAGATAAACAAGAGGATTTCAGAAATGGACAGTGTAATAGAAGGGCTGAGGAGCAGGTTTGAAATAATGAAAGCTAGGACCAGCGAAATTGAAGACAAACACTTGGATACAATTCTGTTTGTGGAAAAATCAGAAAAAAGAAGAAAAAAAATGAAGAAACCCTGAGAATTATGTGGGATACAATAAAAAGCAAAAATCTGTGAGTGATCGGAGTTCCAGAACAAGGGGAGAAAACAGAAAACACAGAGAGGATCACTGAAGAATTGCTTACAGAAAACTTCCCCAATATCATGAAAGATGGAAAGCTGACCATCCAAGAAGCTCAACGAACCCCATATAGGATAGATCCCAAAAGAAAATCACCAAGGCATATCATAATCACACTCACTAAAACCAAAGATAAAGAAAGAATCTTGAGAGCAGCTCGAGAAAAACAGAAAGTCACATATGGAGGAGAAACAGTAAGACTAAGCTCGGATTATTTGGCAGAAACCATGCAGGCAAGAAGGCAATGGGATGACATATCTAAAACCTTGAAAGAAAAAAATTGCCAGCCAAGAATAATATATCCTGCAAAACTCTCGTTCAAATATGATGGTGAAATTAGGTTGTTTCCAGATAAACAGAAATTAAGGGACTATGTAAAAACCAAACCAAACACAAGAATTATTAAAGGGAGTCCTTCGATCTGAGAACAAACAACATCAGACCATAGGCTGAATATAGGACACAGGATTGTACTAGCCAGATACCAGCCTAGGAAATGAATGCTTAAGGACTATGCAAAACCAAAAGAATTACAACAGGGAACCAGAGAGGTTAATCTGTAAATGACAACAGCATCAGAACAGTAAAAGAAGGGAATAAATGGTATAGGTATAGAACCTTCTAATGGAGAAGAAGGCAAAGTGATACCAAGTAATAATAGACTGGTTCAAATCTAAGAAGATAAGGGTAAATTTCAAGGTAACCACAAAGAAAGTTAACAAACCTACTCATCAAAATAAGAAAAACATAAAGTCGCAGTAAAAACAAAACCTACAAAAACAAAAGAAATGAAAAAAAAATCCACGAACAGAAGGAACTCAGCCCAGGAGAGTAAGAGGAACAAAGAAAACGTCAGCACCACAAAAAAAAGCACTATAAAATGCAATTCCACTCCTAGGAATATATCCTAGAGAAATAAAAGCCATCACTCAAATAGACATATCCACACCCATGTTCATTGCAGCACTGTTCACGATAGCAAAAAGAAAATTCCGACTCATAGCAACCCTATAGGACAGAGTAGAACTGCCCCATAGGGTTTTTAAGGAGTGCCTGGTGGATTCGAACTGCCGACATTTTGATTAGCAGCCGTAGCTCTTGACTACGCCACCAGGGTTTCCATATACACAACAGCAGAGGTGAATCTTCAGATAATTATGCTGTGTGAAAGAAGTGAGACAATAAAGAGGGCATCCTGTATGATTCCGTTTATATAAAACTCTAGAAATTGCCAAATAATCTGTAGTTAAGAAAAGCAAATTGGTGGCTGCTTGGATTTTGAGGTGGAGAAGTGTAGGAGGGGATGGATTACAGAGGATCACAAGAAGATTTTGGGGTAATGAATATGTATACTCTGTTACTAGTAATAAAGGTTTCACAGGTGTACTGTAGATACAAAGATTATCAAATTGTATCTCAAAAAGCTGTTTTTTGTTGTTTTAAAGCTGGTAGAGTAGTTAAAATGGAATACTATCAAATATTCCATTAACCCAGTGCAACAGAAGAACAACATAAGACAACTAGAAAATAAATAGCTAGAAGTTAAACCCAATAAAAATCCCAACAGGCTTTGATAATTTTCTCTACTTATTTGATCTATGTGTTGTTCAGAATTGTTTAGTTTAATTTCTAAATATTTGGTAATTTTCTATGTTTCTTACTGTTTTTGATTTTTAATCAGAGGCTATTTTTATACACAAATAACGTGTACCTTCTACGTTTGTTTGCCAACCTCTCCTTCCCCCTGCGAGGTATTTTCGTGAGTGTTGTTATGGCATAGTGGTGCTTATGAAAATATGATATATAAGCTTTCAGTCATTTGAAATTTATTGAGACTTAGAGTAACTGAAACAATTTTGAAAAAGAAAAGAAAAAGTTGGGCAAACATATACTATCTGATTTAAGACTCTCTGAAAACCTGTAGTAATCACAGCAGTTTAGTATTAGCATGATTACTGTCATAGATTAATGTTCAGAAATAAACTCATACTTAAAGTCAATGGGTTGTTTACAAAGATGCCTTAGTCAGTGGAGAAGGAAAAGTTCTTTCAACAATGGTGCTAGAACAACAACACCAACAAAAAAGGACCTCAAGCCCTACGTATTGTACGAACCAAAACCAAACCTGTTGCTGTTGAGTTGATTCCGACTCATAGCGAATCTATCAGACACAGTAGAACTACCCTATAGTGTTTCCAAGGAGCGGCTGGGGGATTTGAACTGCTGACCTTTTGGTTAGCAGCCAAGCTCTTAACCACTACGCTGCCAGAGCTCTAAAACTGCGTATTGTACCATATATAAAAATGAATTTGAGATGAATTATATTCCTAAATCTAAAGGATACTATATGAAACTATTAGGAAAAATCACAGATTATATTCTCAACCTGGGGATGTATGAAGATTTCTTAGAAAAGACACAAAAAGCACTAACCATAAAGAAATAATTTATAAACTAGATTCTATTAAAATAACTTCTTATTAAAAGACATTGTTAAAAAAATGAAAAGGCAAGGCATAAATTGGGAGAAAATATTCACAATACATTTATCTGGCAAGGGACTTATTTAGAGTATATAAAGGACTCTTCCACACCAATAATTAAATACAGACAGTCCATTTTTTAAAACTGGGCAAAATAAGATATATAAATGTTTAATAAACACATGAAGATACGTTAGTCATCAGGAAGAAAAGCAATTTAAAATCACTCTGAGATACACTTCACAGCCACTAGAATGACTAAACAGATTGACAGCACTGCATGCTGATGAGGATGTGGAGCAACTGGAACTATCTTCCATTGCTGTTGAGAGTGTAAAATATAAAATAGTTTAGAAAACCATTTGGCAGTTTCTTACAAACAAACATATGCTGTGACCCACTGCTTCCAATTCTGTGTTTTTCTCTATTGAAAACATGTTCACTACAACCCAAACCCATTGCCGTCGAGTCAATTCCATCTCCTATCCACCCTATAGAACAGAGTAGAACTGCCTCATAGGATTTCCAAGGATTCGAACTTTAGACCTTTTGGTTAGCAACCGAGCTGTTAACCACTGCGCCACCAGGGCTCCATTCACTGAAAGACTTGTACAAAAGTGTGTTTAAAGACTTTATTCGCAATGGCCCTAAATTGAAAATAACCCAAACGTCTATCAACAGGAAAACAGATAAATAAATCACAGTTACATAGCAGATTACTACTCATTAATAACAAAAGAATAGCTACTTACACATGCAACAACCTGGGTGAATCTTTAATAAACATTATATGAAGTAAAAGAAGCTAGACACAAAAGTATACGTACTGTTTGTTTCCATTTCTATAAACTTTAGAGCAGACAGAATTAGTATTTAGTACAGATACCAGAGTAATGGCGGTTTATGGATGGTGAGACTTAACAGAAGGGAAGTACAAGAGTATTTTTGGGGGTGATGGAAATGTTCTCTATCAATAAACAATTATAAATTTAAAGATGTTTTTGAAACAGTACGTTATCTGTGGGAACCATGAACTATAAGTAGTTTTGTCTTAGAATGTAAAATATGAGATGGGAATGACTAAAGGTGAGTCCAGAGAGTTAGGGGCCTGCAGACAGAATTTGATTTGTTTTACTAAGGAGCTTGGACTTCACCGTATCTACATTTAGAAAGGACTTTTGTTCCATTCGTATTTCAGAGGCAAGAGGGTCAATACTGTACATAAGGAAACCAGTTAAAAACTCTTCAATAATGTACACTAGAGATATTAAGGTCCTGAAATTTTAGGGTCTTGGAAGGAGGATACAGAGGAGATGATGTATCAAGAAATGAGAAGAACTTCAGAGTTAACTTGGAATAGAGGGGCTTGGGAGGACTATTAAGAGTTTTGGCTTAGAATCGTTGTTTAGGGAGATGGATGCTGGAATCATTAACAAAGGGGAAAAGTGTAAAAGGAGGAGGTTTATTTTTGGTAGAAAGAATACAGTGGATGTATAAGTTCCTATCTTATATTCTTAAGGTATGTTTACCAAAAATCAAACCAAAACCCTTTGCTGTGGAGTTGATTCCAACTGATAGCGATCCTATAGGATAGAGTAGAACTGCCCCATAGGGTTTCCAAGGAGCGGCTGGTAGATTCGAACTGTCAACCTTTTGGTTAGCAGCCTGAGTTCTTAACCAGTGTGCCACCAGGGCGCCAGCGTATATCACACACACGCACACCCGTTGCCATCGAGTCAGTTCCAACCCATAGCGACCCTATAGGACAGAGTAGAACTGCCCCATAGGGTTTCCAAGGACCAGCTGGTGGATTTGAACTGCCAATCTTTTCGTTAGCAGCCAGACACTTACCTGCTGCGCACAAGGTATGTTTAGGAGTGCTAAGTATGCTTAATGTACATTATGAATAAACAACGAATTTAGTCTTTTTGTAATGTTGGAATAAAATTCCTTAAAGCCATGTTGTATGATAAAGAGTTTACATGCAATGTATGTATTTTACCGTTGTGCACAGAGGAAACATTGAATTGTAAGGTTTTTCTATGTTTTTTTCCAATAGTATGAGAGTTTTCATATGTTCTAACGGACCCCAATTTGAATACTGTTTACTTTTGAGAACAAATAGGATAAAAGACCTTTAAAAACTAGTGATTATATTTGCTTGGATGTATATATCATACCGTTGTGCTCCAGATGTCTCAAAAAGGAACTTTTGCAGGCAGTGTTACGAGAACACTTTCCTAGATATCAAATACAGAACAGGATTTCCTTCTTATATGCCATCTTCTGGCTTTCTCCAGAATGCTTCTTCCTAAACTTGATGTTTCCATAGAATTCTGTTTCCAAGAGCATCTATCTCAACAGCCTTTTCTTTACCTATCCAGAGCGCCTTTCTCTATTATACCTGTTATATCTCTATATACCAGATGTTTTGTGGAAAAAAAAAAAGATAAGAAGTGAGAAAAATCAATATTATTAGGAACAATCTCAGGTAAACATCTAATAAATTGATACATCCAGACTATTTTGTAATAAATCAGTTCCTTCTTTAGGAGAAATAAAAATGAAATACTTAAAAACACAGTGCCCCAACTGGCATTGGAATTGGATTTTATTGCAAGGAATTTGTAACTGGCAGTGGGGAAGAGGCTTAACAGTTTTAAGTATTATGGTCTGTTTAATTTTTGAGTTATTTCTTCTATAACTGTGGAAATGGAATATGCATTTAAGTATATGTATTTCTGCCAATGTTACTTGTCATTCTGTAAAATAGCAGGGCTTATTATTTTTAAAAGTGTGACGTTTTGCTTTATGTGAAGGAACTGAAATCATTCTATAGATTTTGGTGCCTGTTACTCGGAACTCTGGAATTTCCATGTTAATTTTCACAGATATTTTTGATGTCTCATTTTGTTAAAATGCTTTTGAGAGAGTATTCCAGCACATTGTTTGACATTTTGAATGTTTATGAGAATTATAACAACATGTCTTCTTGTGCATATAGAGGTAATGAGAGCTTTCCTCTATTTGCAGTTGGTGTTTTCCCTTCATCCACCTCATGCCTAAGGCACTTTAAATAACCATGCTGCTACTCAGAAACCCAAAAAGGTATATCTAGCTTTTACAGTAAGCCTAGTAGGGCTTTTTGGGTGGTAGCTGTTGGAGTTAACTAAATAGCCGACAGAATAACAGAAGCTTTACTGATTCACTCTTCGTTAGCATTTGTTTTCCCATATAGGCATACAAAGAGTACCGGCATTTATTTTTTTTTTTTAGCTTAGATTCTTTTTATTTATTTGTTTATTTTAAAGCCAGGAACTTCTGTAACCCTGTACTTTGTTTTGAAGTCTTAACTAAAATTGTTTAGAATTAAAATTGCTTTGACTCAGTATCATGTTTGATAAACAGGCACCGGTCTTTTGTAAATGTTTGAATTTGAATGTGGGAAATTCAAATCCAGAAATGTGGTTGTACTTAGAATAAATGGAAGAGCTTTTGTCAGATAGCCAGTTTTAACTGGACATATGAAAGTAAGAAGTTTTGAAATGTCGCACTTCAGGTTGGTACATATTTATAAGTATTGAATCAGAATATTGGAGAATGAGTTGGACTAAAATAATAGATTTACAAATAAAATGATGAAGAGATTGTTGAAACCTGGGCACTGGAGTGTTTATATGAGCAAGAAAAGATAGGAAGGAGTTTGAGATCAAAACAGCTTGAGAGAACTCAAACCAATTTGGGGAATGAATGAGTAAGCTGAGGATTCAAAGCAGGTGTCAGATGAGTCAGGGAAGTAAGAAAACTAGAAATGGAAATTATTAGAGGTGCTGTGAGTATAGAGTGATTCACTAACAGAGGGGATTTACAGTTGCTCGACCGTTGATGGATTTGGTGACTTAAGTCACCCATGATCTTGGTGAGACCCATTTATGTGAAGACTACAGGTAAAAGCCAAAACTAAAAAAATCCACTGCCATCAAGTCGATTCTGACTCAGTGACCCTATACGATAGAGTAGAACTGCCTCATAGGGTTTCCAAGGCTGTAAATCTTTAAGACTGCCAGATCTTTCTCCCGGAGAGCAACTGGTGGGTTTGAACTGCAGACTTTTCAGTTAGCAGTGGAGTGCTTTAACCACTGTACCACCAGGGCTCCTGGTAGGTAAAAGCCAGTGGAGAGCAAAAGTCAGAGGAGAAAAATGATGGACTGATTGAAGGTGAAAATATGGGTTTTAGAATTGAGGCAGAAAACCACTTTTGAGTTTAGAAGAAAGAAGTATTAAGTAGAAACACTTTAAAATTTTCATCTGCTTATGATTTGTGAGTAGATGAACATCTCCTGAAGCAAAAGGCTAAAAAGACTATATAAAATAATATATGGGGAATAATGTAATTAAAGATCTCTGCTATTTATATACAGCTTCTGTGTATAAGCATTACTGTGTGCCTTGTTAATTGAGCATACTTTTAAAATCATTTTAATTATTGGTTTTACATACCCAAACCAAAAGTTTTTGGGTTCACCTGGTGAATGGAAGGGGAAGGATCATTGAAAAAAGCCCACATTGTTTTGTTTTTGTCTTCTGAAGAATCATAGATCTGTAACTAAGACAACCTAATCCTCCTCACTTCTGTGATAAAGTAATAAATGGTCTAGGTGTTCTAGAGACTGAGAACCCACACGTTTTCATTGCAGTCCTTTTCCAGGGATGGAATTTTTTTATATGTGAAAATAGGCTTAGTTGTGTGATTAAGGAAGTCCTTAATCTCCCAGTTTCACGTTCTTACAGTATCAGTTATTTAATATGAAGACATTCCTAATATTTAGCACTAAGGTAAAGTAAAAAAACAAAACCCAAACCAGTTGTTGGCACGTTGATTCTGACTGATGACAAACCCATGTGTTTCAGAGTAGAATTGTGCTCCATAGGGTTTTCAATGGCTTTGATCTTTCAGAAGTAGATTGCTGGATTGCCACGCCTTTCTTCCATGGCACCCCTTGGTGGATGCAAACCACCAGCCTTTTGGTTAGTAGCCCAGTGCTTAACCATTGGTGCCACCCAGGGACTCCTAAGGTAAGGTGGTGATTGTTACAACTCAGCAACCCATATGTGCAGAGCAGAACTGCTCCATAGAATTTCCAAGGCTGTGACCTTTTGGAAGCAGAATGCCAGGCCTTACTTCCAAGGCGCCTCTGGGTGGGTTTGAACTGTCAACCTTTTAGTTAGTAGTCCAGTGGTTAACCACTTGCGCCACCCAGTGACTCCTAAGGTAAGGCTAACCCATTACTGTTGAGTCGATTCCAACTCCTAGCTACCCTATGGGACAGAGTAGAGGTGCCCCATAGGGTTTCCAAGGAATGGCTGGTGGATTTGAACTGCTGACCTTTTGGTTAGCAGCCGTAACTCTTATTAACCAGTGCCACCAGGGCTCCAAGGTAAGGTAAAGTTTAGTTAGTATCAGGTAATATCAGGTAGTGTGAAGAAAGAGTATAGATTTTGATAGTTACAAGGTAGCTTGCTTGGTCTTAGGTAGAAGAGGACAGATTTACTCTAGACTATCATATATACGTATGTAATGTGAAGTTTATTTTTGAAACCCTCCTGTAGTGTACTGGCTTATGAGCACAGGCCTATGGAGTTATACTCCCTGAGTTTTAATCCTTTTATCCTCTTCCTGTCTTCACCACTTAGTAACTGTCGGACCTTGGATGACTTACTAGCTCCTTATCTGTAAATGGGTTAATAGCAGTCTTAGGGTTGTGAAGTGCTTGGCAAATAGTTAACTTGCAATGAATGTTAAATATTAATGCGAAAGAAAAGTAGCATTGTTTTTTTCTCTATTTCTCAAAAAAAAAAAAAAAAAAAAAAAAAAAAAAAGAAAATTTATCTTATTTTTTGACGATCCAAAGTATCTCACTTCCTAAATTATTTAGCTCTCTTCTTTCTACCCACCATCCATTCCCCAGAAAATATCCAGCACAGATCCGAAACAATAAACTAGTCTGCGCTCTCAATGATAGCCTTAGACTTCTGCCTTTTGGCAATCATGTTCTAAAAACCGTTTGAAAAGGGAACTTTTTTTTCCCCCATATCCAATTTAGGGTGGTGTCTTTGTTGTGATGATTTTTCTTAAACCTATCTCCCAGAAGGAGAAGGACAGATTAAATTAGGAGAAACTGAAATTTGCTGTTTTGAGTATACCATAACTCACTAGTGTCTCCATTGGATTACAAAGTATTTGTCATTGTTCAGACAAAGCTTAATGAATAAGAACAACAGACTATCAATTTTTTTTCTATACTCAGATTGCTTTACCAAGACAAGAAAAGGCCTTAGTCTGGCATCCGAAAAATATGTATTTGTATGCTAATGATATGTTTTAAGGCCTGTGTGTTTTTTCGTTCCTGCTTTAACTTTTTTCAATTAATACACTAATATTGATGATGATTTTGTAATATAAGATGCCACAAAATAGAAAGTGCAGCATCTTTCTTCTTTGTGATAAGTTCAGATGGCTATGCATGCACACATCTTCCTCAGTTAAAAGGAGAGGTAGAGAGCTTTCTTATAGTTTTTCATATTGCTGGAGTGATGGGGAGGTAGCCAGAAAGATTTCCTTGGTTATATGTTCAGAAGCCAAAACTTAACCACTCTTCTGTACAAAGCCAACTTAAGGATATTTGAAAATGCTGGCCATTCAGGTATGTAAACTTGAGTGAAACTCAGAGTAAAATAAAACTTAAGTATAACTCAACAAGTAAATTATCAAGTGAGTTCACATATTATCTCCTAGAGATACCGTCTCTGGTCATCCAGTAAAGATACCACACCACCCTCTTGCAGTCTTCAGCGAAGGCACTTTCTATCACATCACTGTGTTATGCTTTCTTCATAGCACTTTTACTGGAAGAAATTAACTTGTTCATGTATTAGTCTACCTTTCCCACTAGACTATAGGAGAAAATCAGGAACTTGTTCATCTTGTTCATTGCTTTACTCCCAGAGTCTACATCAGTGCCAGCCACATCATTAATACTCAGTAAATATTTAAAGAAAGAATGAGTGAATGAATTTTTTTTTTCCTATGTTAGATTTTATTCATCCAGTTTTAGGCAACCTGAACACTAGTGTCTGAATCTAGATACTGATTTATAGTAGCAAATATCCACCATGATCGTGTATCACAATAACTTGAGAGGCTTTGTAGAGATACGCATTCTTGGGTCTCGTCCCTGGAGATTTTCTAATCAGAAGATTTTGATAAACAGCCAGGTTTACAAATCACAAGTTTAGACTTACTTGAACAGTATCATTTGGAGCTAAACATTTATGGTTTAACTAAGAATGACTTTATATATGCTATAAAATGTTATATTTTTGTTGTTCTTATATGCCACCTGGACAATTTTGACTCATTGCAACCCCATGTGACAGAGTAGAACTGCCCCATAAGGGTGTGATTGAATGAATTTTGAGGTCACAAAGATCGAGATGATTTCAGAGTTGTATGGATTGTGTGGAATGTTTGGGGAAGATCCATGAAGTACCTAAAATTATATGCAAAATGGAGTACATACACATGAATATGTCTCAGTTTATAAGGGTCTTGCATTTTAGATTCTCAGAAAGACTGTTGAGTCCTCAAAAAGATTAAGAACCACTGATCTGGCATCGTGGATAGATTACAAGTCCTTTAAAGAATTCTGTATAAAACATCACCTATTTTACTGCTATCTTTAAAGATTTTTATCTTTGGTGAAGCTTTGGAATGAAGATAGCTATCTACTTTGTGGATTGAAATATATCAGTTTAGAAATCAGTGTAACAGAATAAGTTGATGAAATTCATGAGTGATTTATAGTATATAGATGTTGATAGTGACAAATATTTAACTAGATTTAAGTAGATAAGGTGGTAATATTAACCAATTAGAGGCTCCTTATAGATAAGTCATAGTGTGTATTGACTGCATAATCATTTTACAGCATTGCCTTCTTTGATCCTACTTTTAAGTACAATATTTTCCTCATTGAGCAATTTATAATTTCTCAGGTGTAGTGAAACCTAATTTTTGCCAATCAGAATTTTTCACATTTTTTTCTTTTGTATTTCTGTATAGTCTATAAGATGATTAAATTACGTGCTAATTGTGTTCTTTAGCTTTTGGACAATTTCTTTATGAAATGTTAGTTTTTAATGTTTTTGCTTATCATTTATTACTTTTTACATGTACTGTTCAGAAACGTATTACTTGACCACAATCTTAACTAGTTGATAAAAATTCCATTTATTAATAATTTGTGGATATATAATTCTCCGTTCCTTTGAAAGCCCCGTTTTTTATTCTTTAAGAATGATTCAGGTACACTCAGCTATGTTTTTAAGTTTTTTAAAACTTTGTTTTGCAGTTTTTCGCACATATAAGGAAAATTAGTATGTTATTTCATTGTTCATATATGAAGATCACATTTTTTTAATGTCTTTCAGCCAATGGTAATGATAGTAAAAAATTTAAAGGAGAAGATAAAATGGATGGTGCCCCTTCTCGTGTACTTCATATTCGAAAATTACCTGGTGAAGTGACAGAAACTGAAGTTATTGCTTTAGGCTTACCTTTTGGTAAGGTGACCAACATCCTTATGCTGAAAGGAAAAAATCAGGTATACTTCTTTCAGGGCTTATAAAATGTTAAACCTCAAACTACCCAGTAGGTGTAAATCAACTATAATAAAGGGTACAGTACAGTAGGTTAATTTTCTGAAAGAACATTATCGAAGTCTCAAATTAGAATTCTCTTAAGTAGCTTTGTAGGAAACTACCGCTAGGGAGCCAGAATTGAGTGAGTCACCTTAGTTTTCAGAGTCTTACCTTTTGAATTCACTTCCAGGCTCTTAATGGAACAGTTGTTATATTGAGGTTGTGGGAGACATAAATGAAGTATTTCTTTTATAGTGGGCTCTGTTCCTGATAGTATCAGAAATTAGTAGGGGCAGTAGTAACATCTTATCCTTTAAGTTTTTCCCATGGAAGTATTTATCTGATAATATTAGAATAAATTAGTCATTAATCCTGAATAGTCTTCATTGAATAAGTGTGCCTGTAGCAGTAGACCCAGGTAAATTAAATATGAAATTTAACATCACCTTGAATATAATTAATGTCACTAATAATCTGGCACGTAATGTTTCAATATTTTTCTTTGTATTAAATTATACTGCTTTTCAAATAACTTTGAGATCTCTTGTTCTCTAGGTTAGGAGTGGTAAAATTCTAACGCTAGAAAATGTTTAAATTTGATTTTCTCTAGATTGTGTTGTGAGGAATAAATTTGTGGGGTATGGATGATCATAGTTAGAAAGCAGAAGCAGCATATACTCAGCATTCTTCTGAGGTTAGCTTTAATTGTATACCTAAGCTTAGTAAGGGGTTTCTAATTCTACTTATTAGAACATCTAAATGTAATTTGAAAAGTTATATTCTAGACATTGATTTTTTAAAATCAGCTAAATAGATTACGCAGATATTGAAGTTTATTTGAGCTTAATTTATAGTATTAAAATTTTTGTTATTTAAATTGTATTTCAGGCATTTTTGGAACTAGCAACAGAGGAAGCAGCTATTACTATGGTTAATTATTATTCTGCTGTGACACCTCATCTTCGTAACCAACCGATTTATATCCAGTACTCTAATCACAAAGAACTAAAGACAGATAATACATTAAACCAAGTGAGTATGTGTAGGTACATAAATAAAACAGCCTAGAATGTATTAAGAGTCTCATAAACATATTAACAGAAAATAAAATGTTTAACCATTCAGAAGATGTGCTAGGAATTTTCTTATTTTTGAGGTATTTTCTTGCAGTATGTCCCTGCGTGTTAAATATTACACTAACTTAGAAGGGAAGTGTGTGGTCTGTCATTTTCATATGTCTAAAGTATTAGTACTGTATGATTTTAGATAAATAATGTTTTTAAAGTTCTTTTATGGTCCTATTTAAAAGGAATTCTAGAATAACAGCTTAATGTCTGGAAAATCAGAATGTGCTTTTTCTTGCTGCAAGTTAAAATTTTTGTATGCAAACTTTATGAGATAGGACTTATGAGAATAAACTATTTTTACAACTTGCTGTTTAGACTTTAAGGCATGAAGTTCAGTGCCTTTGGTTTTTTAACTTTTTATAGGTTTTATTTTCTTGTGGAATAATTCCTATTAAAAAAATGTTAATGCTTTTCCTGAGAATAACAGTCTAAGAATGGAGAATATATGAATAGATTGATTTTGTGCAATAGAAGATATTCTTTAAAATTAACATATTAAAAAATAGTATACGAATGCTTTTAGACTTAAATGTATAGAACTGCAGTAATGGTAAGATCTGTAACACTTGTAATATAGTTTTTTAGCTAATTTTATCTTTCTGTTTCAGTAAAATGTAAACTCTGTCTTTGTCTTATAGAAAATTTAATGGAAAATAATTCTGCATAGATTTTTAACCCTTGGATGACTTGAAATTATTTTGATAGTTTATGAAAAGTAACCGTAAGACAGCACTCCAAATCTGTGTGGTGCTTACACGTTGTGCCCAATTTCTAGATAGCCAGGAGGCCATTAGGAAAAGGACACCAGTAACTAATATGGATTGCTCCATAAACAACACGTCTTTCCCCACCAGACCCTGAACACACGTTAGCACATGGAAGGTAGCTTTTATTACTTACAAGAATCAGACAGTATATAACAGGAAAACTTCTATCGTGGGCAGTGCCCCCTGGCTCAAAAGCTTTCTAGGCAAAGATGACAACTCTTCGTTGTACACCCCACTTTGGGCCATGAGTGAAGGGCTTACATGGGACTTTACCTACTGCTTTTCTCCCCCTGGCCAGGTAGGTACACTTAGGTGGACTGTAAGCTTAAGCTGTGCGTGCCCCACCTGCACCATAGCTGAAAAAAGAGACAAAGAAAACTTCCTTTCCCAGCTATTTTATACCCCAGCCTAAGTGACTAATTGTATCTTTTTAACCCTGCTGACAAACATCCCGCTGCATCATGCCCCCCGACTTCTGAGGAGAAGGTATAGTTAGCCCAGAATTTTATCTTTTTAATCCTGCTAACAAGGAGCCACGGTCATGCTGTGGTTAAAAGTGCGCGGCTGGTAACCAAAAGGTTGGCAGTTCGAACCCACCAGCCATTCTGTAGGAGAAAAATGTGGTACCCTGCTTCCATAAAGATTACAGCCTTGAAAACCCTATGGGGCAGTTCTGCTCTGTCCTGTAGGGTCACTGTGAGTTGGAATTGACGGCAATGAGTTTGGTTTTTAGTTTTAGCCTTGCTAACAAATATCAGGCCTCAGTGGGGGTGGTGGTTTGTTCTGAGGTCTAAAGATGCCAGCAGGGAGAGGAACAGAGGTCTTCTGGCTTGTCTGAAGGACTTGCTCCTCCCAATAAACTTACACGTTTTTTTAATGAAAGATAGAGCTTATTTTTTTTAAATTTGGTAATATATTTTTTTTGGAAACGTAAATTGTACTTCTAAGAATTTATCATGAGGAAATATGCCAGAAGAGAATAGCTTTTTATTTATAGTTTAAAATTACATTTGATATCTTGGTTTCATTTTTTTAAAAAATAATATTTTTATTAACAAAATAATTCAGAACACATTCTCCTTTTTAAAGATTCAAATGAAAGGAAAGTGTAAAGAATAAAGATAGGGAGTTTATAAATGTATGTGGGGTAGGAGGACTTGTAATTTTAAATAGGACCAGTGAAAGCTCTGTTACAAAGTGATACTTGATTAAGGAACTTCAAAGAGGTAAGGGAATAAGCCAGTTATTCCAGTTTGGATTATTCCAGATGAGGAAACAATTAATGCAAGGTTGCTTCTGTTGAAAAAAAAATTTTTGCAATTATAGTTTTAATTTTCAGAAGCCTTTTAATCCTTTTTACATTGTAGTTGGTCATGATTTACAGCTTCCCTCTCTCCTCACTCCCTCCCTGTCTTTTCTCTTCCCCCATCCCCACCCCTGTGGCTGGCCTCTCTCTGTTTGTATTTTGGAATGGACAATTAGGTTTTATTGGACTTGCTTGCTTCCCTCTAGGGTAAAGTAATGGATACTAAGTTGAAATTCTTAGATGCCAAAGGAGGCTTTTGTTTGGGCCAACAAAACTTCCTTTAGAGCTTTTTTTTTTTTTTCTTTTTTTTTTTTTTTAAGGAGTTGCATTTTTTTTAATGGTGAGAGTAATAGACTGGGGGGAAGGGGGGGTAAGAGGAGTTTACCTGTTTGTTAATTAGCCATCCTTTCTGTTAATCCCTTTGTTTTCCACCCTATCCTTCCTCCTCTGAACTTGCCAGTTTCTAATCTGGAACCTTTTTAAGGTTCCTGTTTCCACCTTTGCTCTGCGACTTCTGTCCAGTTGGCTCCATTCATTTTCTGTATTCCAGGCATTTGATAAAAATTATTCTCAGCTAATGATGACCTTCCTCTTGTCAGTATTTGCATTTATTCCATTTTATGTTTATTTACAGATATTTTAATTGGGTTTTATAATGAAAAGACGTAAAAGAATGTCAGCTATAACGTCTTCCTCAACCCTTCATCAAATTACCAAATCCTGTCAGTTCACTCCTTAATATCTGCCTAGTTCTTACTGCCCCTCCTGCTGCTTTTATAGCTCAGACACAATCACCTCTTGGCTGTATTACTGCAGCAGCTCTCTTACTGGTCAACTTACTTAACTTTTCCCTCTTGAATTCTTTCTTCCTAGTACAGCCAAGTGTGTATCTTTGTAAAATGCACAGATCTAAGTTACTTCCCTGCAGCAAGTCCTTTTTGAGCTCAGGATTAAAGTATTTTCTGAGATGGCCACTAGTCTGTCTTCTTCCTTATTACTGCTCTCACCCGACATGCCTGTGCGTCTTTCCCAGAAGTAATTGTAGATCCTTTAACCTGGTGTAAGGAGCCCTGGTGGTGTGGTGGTTAAAGTGCTTGGCTGCTAACCAAAAGGTTGGCGGTTCGAACTCATCAGCCACTTTGAGGGAGAAAGATGTGACAGTCTGCATCCATAAAGATTTATAGCCTTGGAAACCCTATGGGACAGTTCTGTTCTGCCCTACAAGGTCGCTATGAGTCAGAATCTACTTGACGGCAGTGGGTTTGGTTTTTGCTTTAACCTGGTGTGCTTTCTCTTGAATTTAGTCTTTTACCTATGCTGCCACTTTTACTTGGAATATTATGGTCTGCCCGTCTTTGAGCTACTCCTTGCTACCCTCCCCATTTCACTTGGCTAGTTGCTAAACATCTTTAGGTCTCACTTCACCTTTTTGTTCCTCCAGAAAGCCATCCCCTGATCCATGAAGAGTGGATTAGGTTTGGATTGTGTGCCTTTAATGCAAATTAAAATCACAGATACTACTGTACACATACCAGATTGGCTAAAATTTAAAAGACAGGTAATACCTAGTGTTGGTGACAGTGTAGAGAAGCTTGAGCTCTCATACATGTAAGTGGTAGGAATGTAAATGGTAGAATAATTTTGGAAACCTTGACATATCTACTTAAGCTGAGCATATGCATATTCTTTGACTCAGTAAATCCACTCCTTGTTACATACTTTAGAAAAATGTGTGTATAACAAAAGATACGTATGAGACAATTCATGGTATACTGTATGTAATAGCCATTGATGGCAACAATCCAAATGTTCAGCAGCAGTGGAATATGCTGTTGTGTATTCATTCAGTGGAATACCTCTTGACAATAAGAATGACCAAAACCCAAAACCAAACCCAGTGCTGCAAAGTCAATTCCGACTCGTAGCGACCCTATAGGACATAGTAGAACTGCCCCATAGGTTTTCCAAGGAGTGGCTGGTGGATTCAATCTGCTGACCTTTTGGTTAGCAGCCAAGCTGTTAATACTGCACTGCTAGGGCTCCTAGAGTCCAGATATGGTAAAAAGAAATTTTTTCCTTATCAGAGAATCTGTCAAAAATAATAATTGGAAATAATAATAAAGACAGTTGTTCTAAAGCATTTAACATATGATTTGATTGACAGATTTTCTAAAAAATAACTTTCTTCAATTCTGTATGCATATTTCTTCATATATCAAAATCTCAAAAATCAGGATCTTAAACAGCAGTTGATCTGTAATGGTTTAATTGTTACTTGTCATACATAAAATAGTAGTGCAGTTTACAATTAGTGGTGTAATAGATACCATAAAATATGTGGGAAGTAATCCTTCATATTGTATCTCAAATCATTGCTGAAAATGTTGTGGTTTTATACTAGAATATACATCAATTTCTGTTCTAAAATTTTTGGTGTATTATGTTGACAATAGTATGAAAAAAGGCTTATTTGTGCCCTGAATATTCCTCTTTTAAGATTGTTTTAGAAATAACAAGCTTTATTGGAGTTCTTTTGGATAATTCAATAATCCGCTTGTTGCAGTCTTCCATGTACCTGTTTTATGAAGTGACTAGTGTTCAGCTGAATTTCTGTTCTAAGTTTCTGTTCAAAGCATTTTCTGGTTATGTGGATCAGCCAGACTACATCTTCTTTTGAGAATAAATTACATTGCCTGTGTTTTCTTTTTGAACATTGGTTCCCAATCCTAGATAGTTGTTTTGAAGTAAACACTAGTAGAATTCTTGAATTGTACACAGACAATTTTAGGCTTGTAGCAGTTGCTCGAAAACATTTGTTGGGTGAGTATTAAATTTTGTTTAATCTGTGTTCTAGAAAAGAAGTGAACTAATAGTGTAACATGTAGCAAACTCTGTAGTGGCTGTTCCTAAAGTACTTACCCTTCCTTTCAATTTATAGCGTGCTCAAGCCGTTCTTCAAGCTGTGACAGCAGTCCAGACAGCAAACACTCCTCTTAGTGGCACCACAGTTAGTGAAAGTGCAGTGACTCCAGCCCAGAGCCCAGTACTTAGAATAATTATTGACAATATGTACTACCCTGTAACACTTGATGTTCTTCACCAAGTAAGTTCAATTTAATTTGCATCTTTACCTGTAAATTAGAGAAATAATAGCCCAGTATATAAATACTATTTTGAATTTAATGTTTTAACAGATATTTTCTAAGTTTGGTGCTGTATTGAAGATAATCACATTTACAAAAAATAACCAGTTTCAAGCTTTGCTCCAGTATGGTGATCCAGTAAATGCCCAACAAGCAAAACTAGTAAGTCTAGAGATTCTTTTAAGATGGTAATATTTTTCAGTGACATCGATACATAGCTAATGTTATTAATATTGATCTAACTTAGCAATAGCATGTAGCCTTATAGATGATAGACATTTGTGTCAGCAAGATATTGGAAAACCATAGTATTTGTCATAGAAAAAGAAATGTTTATTTTTTAAACTAGTTTCAATAAATAAGAATTTATTCTTATCCATAATATAAAAACCACTTGTTGCCTAGTCAAATCCGACTCATGGTGACTCTCCCTCGTGTGTGTCAGAGTAGAACTGTGCTCCATAAGATTTTCAGTGGCCGATTTTTCAGAAGTAGCTCTCCAGGACTTTCTTCTGAGGTGCCTCTGGGTGGACTCGAACCTCCAGCCTTCCGGCTAGTAACCGAGCATGTTAACCTTTTGCACCTCCCAAGGTCTCCTATCCATAATATAGATTTATATTATTTTGCATTTTTGTTGATTTAGGTGCAAAAATTTTGTGCTCTTAAGGAGATGGTAGGGTTGTGTTGTGCATGTATACCAGCATAAGATTTTAAGTGATTTTCAGTAGTAAAGAGTCTCAGTGATTAACTGTTGAGATAATTTGTCTGAAATATCATATCATCACAGATGTGGTTCAGATGGCTATGAAATCCTCTGACTTTACTTAAACTATACCTAATGTTACTTTTCTGTGACTTAGAACAACTTAACAAATCAGATTCAACGTAAGTTTTCTTGAAGGGAGCTCACAAATTAAGGTTTTCCACTAATTACTATGTATCATTTTAGAAAGATGGGGAAATTATTTCCTTGTTACCTATATTTTTTTACTTCAGTGAGCTTTAATAAACCCACCCATGAAGATTCCCATGTGAGTTTCAAAACATTTTAATTTTGTATTCAAAGATAGATTTTCTGAATAAGTTTTTAGTCTGCTTTTTATTCACATCATTTACCTTTTTTTGTTGTTGTGTATGATTGCTAAGAGACTGTTAGAAGAAGCAGAATCTTCCAGTGTCATGGCTACCATTGAAAACTGCATGTCACATCTTTACTTCCAAATGCTTTAATCTTCTCTTCGTGTATCTTACTTAACTCTCCCTTTGCTGTGTGTCTGTTTAGCTTTTCTGTGCCGTATTATATCATTGCATATTTCTTCATTATTAAACTATTAGCTGTCTTTATGTACCCTTGCCTTACCTCCTTTTCTCCGGTTCACTCTTCTTTTGACTATTTTACTTTTAGACTGTTATGGCCTCTAATATTTCAGTGATTTCTCCAGGTCTAGATTACTTATATATAGCATAGACTATTTTCGATTATTGTTTTATTACATTTCTGTTCTCCAAATCTCATTCAAGGAACAGAATAGCTTCAAGTAGCACAAAGGATATATCGGTAATAATAGCATAATTGGAATAGTTTAACCAAGTGCTGTTATCTCATGTTTTCTGACCACTTGTCTGTGTTATAAACTGAAGAGGAATTTCTCCTGTCACAAGGGGATGCTAAGATTTAAAGAGATAAATTACTTGTCATAATGTACACTATTGTAGACATTTTCAGTCTACTTTTCAGATATATTTTTTCTCTCCATTATGTTGCTACTCACTGGTGCCCACATTATATAACCTAATCTTAAGTTTTCTTCCTTAGGCATAGGTTAACAATTAGAATTCTTTTTTCCTCAGAATGATTGTCCTTCTCTACATGCCACAGCAACCCAACCTCAGAGATATTTATGTTTGATTAGTTACTAAAATCAATGTGATATGATTTGAGGTGACCAGTAGAGGACAGTCTAGAAGCCATGGTCTCCATGGCATTTTTTACAGCTTCAAATATTTTTAAATATAGTGTACATTTTTCTTGGTGTGCGCTATTTTCTTTGCCATATCCATTGCTCCCTTCTAATCCAAAGGAAGAGTATTTGTTTATCTAAAGGACCAGTGAAATGGAATTTGATTTTTAATTGTGCTGCATTTGAGCTATCATTTTTATGGGGAGATAGTTCAATGTGTATCTTATCTGAATTAATCTATAATTGCATTTATTCTTATGATAAAGGTAAGAGATAGTATCTCCTAACGTTTATTAAATACTTGAGGTTTTCCTTTAACCAGTTTACACACAGATAATAAGCATCTCAAAAGAAACCAAGCTTTAAGTATTTGTGAATCTGTACATATACTCACTCAGGCCCCCTCTACAAAGATTCTAAAATTATAATTCTAAGAGAATAGATCGTTGTTTTGTTAAGTTTTTATTCTGGTATCGGAACTCAACTTCACTTATTAGGGAAGGAAAAAGGAGTTTGTATCGTAAACCTGCTTGCCCCATTATCTTGTAATTCAGACTCTTTGGTAAAATTTATGTTTTGACAACTTCAGTCATTTTCCTTCTTCATGCCTGCATCAGAGTTTTTGAGTATACCTAGAGAATAATACATAAATCTAATAGTTTATACCAGTTTAAATTCATGAGTATCAACCACAGATAGTTACTTTATCCTGCTTCAGAAATCTTACCACATTTTTCTAGTCAACGCATTCTCCTGTATCAGATAGAAATTCCCCTTCCACCATGTCTCTCCTAACTCCCGCTTATGACTTTACCTACTACTTCACAGGAAAAAATAGAAAGTATCACATGAAAACTCAATCAGCTTTTCTCACTCTGCTATACCCACACCTATTTTTTCTTCTGATAAAAGGCATAGTATTTTTTTAAAACTGTATAAGACCAATAAACCCTGGACCCAGTCCTCTTGTGCCTCCCAAGAAACTTTGCACTACCTGTCTATCCCATTTCTCTTATATTTTTCTGTATATTGGCTACTTTTCAACAGTGTTTCAAGCGTGCTCAGGCCTCTCCTGTTTAAACTTATCCTTAACTCCACGTATGTCTACATATCACCGTGTCTCTTTTTTCTGTTCTTGTTTATAACCAGACTTCTTGTGTAAGGTGTCTGTGCTGTTTATACTTCTTACCTCCTTCTCCATTTCTTTACCCACTATAATTTGGTTTCTACCCTCATTTACCCAAATTATTCTTCCTGGTGTATCAGTGATCATTTGGAGTAGCTAAATCCCAACAACACTATTTAGTTCTTAATCATACATAACCTCTAGGTAACATTTGACACTGCAGACCACTCTCTTTCTTAAAACTCTTTTGGTTTCTGATACATCTCAGCTAGACTTATCCTACATCTCTGGTGGTTTCTTCTTTGTCACATCCCTTCCTCTCTACCTGGAGACTCACCTGCTCCCGCAGCTCAGTTACACCTTTGTGATTCTGATAGTGCTCACATTACTTTCTCTAGGTCAGGCCTTTTCCTAAGAGTCCCAGACTAGGAGCCCAGTGGACAATGGGGCCACCTTCAAACTTAATTTAATCAATCCAGCTCCTTACTTCCCCTTCCCCTCTGCTTAACATCTGGTGTTCCCTGTGTCAGTAAAGTGAAAGGTATGAACATCAATCTAGCTGACAAGCCAGAAAACATGGTCATCTTTTATTCCTCTCCCCTCCAGCCTATCACCAAATCTTACTGAGTCTAGCTCCTAAATTTTTGTTGAATCTTCTTGTTTTCAACTCTTCTGCTGCAAACCTAGTCTAAACCAGTGCTACTCAAAGTGTTGATCTCTGTTGCTAAAAGGAACTTGTGTCACCCTACAAATCAGCACACTTCTGGCTACAGCATGTTTAGTATTGATGTTGATTTAAATTTTGGCACAAACTCCTTATCCTCATGCAGTGTGACGCAGGCTGCTGGTCATGGACTATAGTTTGAGTAGTACTAGTCTGAGCCATCATTCTCTCAAATTTCTACTTCATTGGCTTTCTGACTAAACTCACCACTTGGACATCTTCCCCACATTCATTATTTTTCCACAGAGTTGTAAGAATGATCTCAACTTAAAGTCATATTGCTTCCATTCTTCATGCTCTTCAGTGACTTTTGCCTTAGGATAAAATCTACAGCCCTAACATGGCTTACAGGGCCTCTATCAATCTTCAGCATGCTTTTCCAGTCTCATCTCCTACCTCTTTAGCTATGCTGGACTTTTTAAATAGCTTGCATGTATCCTGTATTTTCTGTGTTCTGTCAGGCTTTCAATTTGCTATTACATTTACTAGTACTATGTTTTCTCTTTACCTCCTCATGCCCAGCTCCTGCTTATCTTTCTCTTTCAGGTACAGTGAAACCCGTGAGAGCCAGAACTGGACAGGACTGTCTTGCTTTTCTGGGTCTTGCAAATTTTCTGCCTTTGACAGGGTGCAGCCTTACCACTTTTCTGTTGCCTGTTTTAGTGAAAGATATTTGTGTTTTCCTTCTCTGACAGGTGTCTGTCTTACACAGTTTCCAGCTTTTGCAGGTTTTACTCTATAAGGTTAGAAGTCACTTCTCAGAGTGGTCTTCCATGACCTTTTAACTAGATTAGATCCTTTCCTTTCTTAATTCGTTATCACCACACATCAGACTTACAATTAATATTTGTTAAATGTCTATTTTCTTCTGGCCAATTGTTATATAAGTGAAATATCTGCTTTGTTTTTTTGATACATTCCTAGCACAAGGCCTGGCATGCTGTAGGTAGTAGGGAGTTTTTTATCCTGTGTCACAACTTTCCCAATGCCTTGTGTGCTGCACATCTTTTCCTGCCCTTCAACTAACATTGTGTATCTCAGCATATTATAAAATGAGTTGGTTCTAAACTCAGTTGTTAGATTTTTAGACTTGTTAAAACAATGGAGGCTATGTAAAATTATAGGTAAGAAATAATTTGAGAAGAGAATCTCAAGTTTATCTCTCTGCTTTTAATGATCGTTTTTTAAATGGATGAGAGATTTCAAAATATCTCTAATTAAGCAGTGGGAATACATTTAGCATGCAAAAAGTACCTTTCAGGTCTTGGGGAAGAGACTTTACAGTGTTCTCAAAGTATGGTCCAGAGACCACCTTCATTCTTACCATTAAAAATGGGACTCCTGGGTTACCTCAGCTACCAAATCAGAATCTTGGGCTTTGGGGCACAGTTCTCTGTATCTTTTAGAAGGCACTGGTAGTTAGTGCTGTTTGAAGAAGCTTTGAGTGACAGAGCCAACCAAACTCTTCCATATGCTAATTATATGATCTTTGGCAAATACTTTCAGTTAATGGTTTTTTTTCCCCCTTCTTTTAGCATTTTGCTTTTTAAGACAGTAGCAATTTAGAAAAAAGAAGAGTAATGATAGAGATTTGTTAATGAAGGTTGGGGGCAGGATCCAGTAATTTCCTCGATTTGTCCATTGGTTAGTATGTATTATAGTCCAATCTCTTAATAACCTCTTCAGTCAACAGCAAAAGATAATGTTTATATTGAAAGTCGACCTGCAGGATGATAATTTCAAGTCATAATATGATCATAGTTATCAGATGAAAAGTAAATGTTTTATATGATCCTCATATTTATTAAAATAAGAAAAACCCCTTAATTCCTTTTAGAAAGTCTTGTTTGTTTATTATTGGTAACACTTCATTGGACCAAGATAGGCCTTTCTTTGGCTTTCTAGTTGAGGTGTTATGGTTTTGTTGTTGTTGTTGAATTTTTTGAGTTTATTCAAATACAACAACAGTTCATGAATTGGGCAGCAGCCAAACTGAAAATGGCTGAAAGCTCTGAAGAAAAAGTAGAAAAAGTTTTTATAGAATAAATGCAGAAGCAAAGCTAGGTTTAAACCTAATTGGCTGGAACTGGTGCCTTGGGTTGAGGGGCTTGTTTTAGTTGATTGGCAACTCCTGATTGGCCATTGATAAATTTTGTTTTGCTTACGGAAGGAGTCAGGCTTCAGAGTTCTGCCGGTTTTTTGTTTTTTGTTTTTTTAATAACATTTTATTGTGTTTTCTGTGAAGATTTACTCAGCAGCTTAGGTTCTCATTCAACAATTTCTACACAGATTGTTTAGCGGAGGTTTTATGTTTTTGAAAAATAGAATTACTTGATATGTAAAAACATCCCAGTCTTTGTAATAATGAGACATATTATCATGTAATCATCTTCTTTTTACCTGGGGGTTTTAAAAAATACTTGTTTTATGTCACCCTGAAATTATAACACACAAGTAGAAAATGACTCTCCTTTTTACGTTGTAAGAAACACTTTTTCAGGAGCATTTTGTTTTTTTATTAGAAATACTTATATGTAGTTGATTCAGGATAGTGACATTGTATCTTTTGAAAGTCTCTTCGTATGATCATTTTATTTTAGCATACCAGTGGATTGTTTCTCATTATTGACTCCTTCTAGGAGATTGTTTTTCATTAGTTACTGTTAGTAAAAATAAACGTGGTAAAATTTTTGCAGCAGTAAAATCATGTCATTCATTCCTTCTTAACCAATTCCCTTTGCTTCATGTAATTCTTTGAGAGAACTAATAAAATTATTCTTTTCTTATTTTCTTGGACAGAGATTCTCCTTGACATGTGCTTAATTCTCTTTACCCTTTTAGTGTTTACAATGTGTGTCTTCTGTATTTATATAGTTGGAGGATATTGATGATTGAAACCTTGGTTTTAGAATTTTTAAGACAAATTTGCATGATCTGCGAGTCTGGGGTTGTTTTACATTGACAAATAATTGGTCTGAAGTATTTTATTGATATGATAAAACCATTTTTATGTTCTGAATTTTGATAATTTTTTTCATGATTGCTAAAAATTAAAAGATATTTAAGGAGTTTGGAGATTAAGATTTCCCTGAGCATCTGTTAAATCTATGACCCCCCACTCCAACAATCTCCTCAAAAAAAAGTAAGATGTATAAATAAATGGTAACAAACATTAAGGTAAAATTGGAAGTTTGCTTGTGGCTTCTGTATTTTCAGTCCATATTTAGTGTTCCATTGTGCTGTTTTTAAGTGTGCATTCTATGTCTGTAACATATTTCTTGAGTTTTGATTGTATAATATTTTAACCATAAATCCTGTAAGTATTTACTGTGAAAACTTTTTTCATGATTGTTTTTACTTGCTCCATAAACTTTCCCTATGTGTAGATGCATTTGATTGACCTTTCTGCAAATTATCTTGTGTTTTTACTGTCAGAAAATCTTTACTCCAGCAGTATCATTGCATTCCTGATTGCTAAAATGCAGGACTGGTTGTGTGCTACTGTTATTTCCTGAGATTTTGAGCCTGAAGTGAGACTGCTTAAAGTGAGATTGCATATGTATATATTTTAATCTAATTTTTCTTCTTACCTTATTTCTTTGTGGTTACCCTAGTTCAGACTATTGAAAATGCCTAGGTTCCTGTTTTCATGCATCTTCACCTTCTGTTCCTTTTCTCTTGCTAACAGATGTTTTTAATTTGCGTCTTACTGTTTGCTGATTTCTCTAGATTTTGCAACATAGGTATACTATGTAAATTCCAACTATGTAAAGGTTTTTTAAAAAATTAAGAGGGAAAAAGTCAAAATAGAGGGCTTTTAAAAAAATTGGCATATATATTCTAGACATTTGGCAGGGTTAACCTTAGTATTGCTTGGAAAGAACTCAGTCCAAAGAAATTACACTGATGTTATTGTTAATTTAGTAATTTTAGGTCAGTGTTTTAGCATTAATTTGGACAGTGACTCAAAGCCAGGTCTATTTTTCCAAGATAACATTTTTTCTTTGATAGTATCAGTCACCTAAGAGTGAATTTTGCTCCTCATCTTTTGATACTCATATATTGCACTCAGACATAGATTCTATTACTTTGCTCACGTTTTCCCTATAGGAATGCTGCAGAGGTAAACGTATACCTATTTTCAATGCTTTTATTGCCTTTACAGCAGGGTATTAAATTCATGATTGTATTATTCTCACTAATAGAGTTGATACTTGGCTTCCATTCTTATGTGATGGTAGATATCTTGCCTAACTCAAGTGTAATTCAAACCCTGAGAGGTATGTAGTCCCTTTAGTTGGAATTTTCACCAGTACTTGATTGAAGTGGATGAACTTACGTTAAAAATTCAGGAATTATTTTTTTAGGTTAGTTTTTAGCTTGATAAATATATTTATATAAAACTTAATTTTGTATATTAAGGGAAAGAAGTTTATACTTCCAGAGAGTGGGAATATTTGAAGGCATTACAAGCTTTATATACATTAGTAGCGATAGAAGCTTACTTGCTCCATAACAAGACACTCCTATTTTTATGTATGTTTCAGTTACTTTCCATAATCAACTATATTAAAATAGTCATACTGAAATAATACAAAAGTTCTCTTGCAAACATGCAGTATATGACCGAAAATATTTGGTCTGATCTTAAGTCTACTGTTTAATATAGTTCTAGATTTACGTTTATATACCTAATGGATCTTGGTCTAGGTAAAATATCAGATGTGATCTCTTATTTGTCTGCTGTTACCAGAAGTGTTATTTGATTTCCATAGTGATTCATAGAGCTAAGCATGTTCTTCATTTCTGAGCTGTTATATTATTGCAGTAAATATTGTATTCTTCTAATGAAAAATTAACATTATATTACCCTGTTCTCTAGTTTGTTCCAGGCTTATATCCAGCTGGACTAGAAATGGTGACTGTGTAGGAGCAGAATAAAACATAGTAATCATAACAGCAGTGTTTGCATAGTACTTTATAATTCACGATGTGCTTTTATTCACATATGTGATTTTTTGTTTTTTTTTTTTTTTAATTTGATCCTCACAGTAACCCTGTGAGGAAGCATGGCAGCCATTATCATGTTTCCAGATTAAGAAATTGAGACTCGGAGAGGTTAAGTAACTTACTCAAGATGACCTAATTGAGTCCAGACTTTCAACTCTATACCTGGCACTCTTTTATCCCAGAACTTCCCTTGGAATGGCATTAGATTTGCAAATTTCCTCAAGTTATTCTGATTCAGATTGAACACCTGAGGTTAAGCATGATACTGATTTCTGTTCAGTTTCGTGGGAATTGCTGTTATGCATCATAGTGATATTTATTTCGTTTGAACCAACTTCATATAATGTGGCATTAAATAGAAGTTACCTTATAAAACTATGCCAATTCATATGAGTACTACTGTCCACCATAAAATATATATATGTGTGTGTATGTATAATGCATGTATGTATAATAAAATTGAAAGTATTGTTACTCTCTAGTGGTTCTACTACTGTGGTAGAACTGGCTATATATTTGTGACCCTTGTTAGTTTTTTAAATTACACTATTTGCAGCTTTTAAATTTTTTAATTAAAAATACTAGTATGGATGCTTACCTGGTTATATTTTAGATTTAAGTAGCACTTTCTATTAAAGAAGATGGTATTTCGTGGTAACTAACACAGGTCAGAGCCAACTTGACGGCAGCTAACAAATACAGCAAAGTATGATGCATGAAATTTAGTCGTTTTCCTGATGGCTTTTTTATGTACAGGTTTTCATTGTTGGGTTTTATTGTCAAATCATTACTTTTTCCTAATTTTCATGCCTTGTTTAAGATTGCTGACATACTTAATTCCCTTTTACAGGCCCTAGATGGTCAGAATATTTATAATGCTTGCTGTACCCTCAGGATTGATTTTTCCAAACTTGTGAATTTGAATGTAAAATACAACAATGATAAAAGTAGGGATTATACTCGACCTGATCTTCCATCCGGAGATGGGCAGCCTGCATTGGACCCAGCTATTGCTGCAGCATTTGCCAAGGAAACATCTCTTTTAGGTATGATTTTTAATGTCTATACACCACTTTTCTCCCATTTTGCCAAATGGGGAAGCACCTGTTAAACTCCAGTAAGTATAATGAATTCCCCATTTTGGTAGTTAACAGATTGTGTTAAGTTTTACGGGTTTTGTTGTTTTCCTCAGGTGAGACAGTGTATGAATGCTGTTAGGAGAAAAACCTAAAATGTTCTTCATAAGTGTAATTAAAAGTATATCCTCTTTATTCTTTTCTACACCCTTACCTTTTTGTTCTGTGCCAGTCTCCGCAAATAGAAGAAAAGTTCTAATGAAGAAGTTCTGTTGACTTAATGTAATATTTACACTTATAGACGTGATGTTTGTGTGACCATGTGTATATTCTTCAAGACTAACCTGTTTTAATATTATATAGAAACAGTGAAATGTGAGAAGACAAAATATACTTATGTCTTAGTTATCTAGTGCTGCTATAACAGAAATACCACAAGTGAATGGCTTTAATAAAGAGAAATTTATTTCTTCACAGTAAAGTAGGCTAAAAGTCCAAATTCCAGGCATCAGCTTCAGAGGAAGGCTTTCTCTCTCTGTTGGCCTTCTCATCAGTGTTCCCCGGGACTAGGAGCTTCTCCACACAGCGACCCCGAGTCCAAAGGATGCAGTCTGCTCCCAGCACTGCTTTCTTGGTGGTGTGAAGTCCCCCCTCTCTGATCTCTTCTCTTTCCTTTTTATCTCTTGTAAGATAAAAGGTGGTGCAGGCCACACCCCAGGGAAACTGCCTTTATATTGGATCAGGGACATGACCTTAGTAAGGGTGTTACAATCCCACCCTAATTCTCTTTAACATAAAATTACAGTCACAAAATGGAGGACAACAACACAATACTGGGAATCATGGCCCAGCCAAATTGATACACACATTTTTGGGGGGACATAATTCAACCCATGACAATGTAATAGGAGGAGACACATGGGTTTTTTCAAAGCATATTAAAGCTTCTCTTAAAAAGAAAATCAGAATTTTCTATATAAATTATTTTTTCTTATTTATATTTCACTTTATTCTACAATGGTTTTAAATCACTTAAAAATAGTGCTAAAATATACAACTAATAGGTGATGGAGTTCAGATGAAGAAAAAAATTAGGGGAAATGTTATTTTGTAAGTAAAATGAGTAAAGCGATTTATACCGTAAGATGAAACTTTATTATTTCCATTTATTTGATGAGTTTGGGAAATTGTCTTTTGATTGCGGACGTTTGTAAGATTATCTTTTAAATCAGGGTTTCTATCCATATAGAACCTAAGACTGATGTGTTACAAACTAGCTGTTAGTTTATGTCCATCAATAAAAAAGAAAACGCATTATAATTAAGTAATGCTTAGAAATATATATTTATTTTAGGGGGATATGGAGCCCTTGTGGCACAGTGGTTAAGAACTCTGCTGCTAACCAAAAGGTCAGCAGTTCGAATCCACAAGCTACTCCTTGGAAACCCTATGGGACAGTTCAGCTCTGTCCTATAGGGTCGCTGTGAGTCGGAATCAACTTGACGTCAACAGATTTCGTTTTGTTTTTTAACAATAAACTCTTTTGGTTAGTAGCAGAGCTCTTAACCACTGCTCCACCAGGGCTCCTGTTAACAATAGTGCTGGCCATTTTTAAGTATGAAATATGTAAGTGATGCATCTGTGAGGAGAGACACCATAATGCACAAGAAAAGCAATTGATACTTGAAGTTAATTCTAGTGACTTAAACAAAACTGACCCTTTATTCTAATTTTCTAATCTAGCACAAGCCACAGCTATTTATCATGATTATAACAGATGCTTTAGGTGGATAACAGTTTTTGTGACAGAATCTGTATCTCTGTTTGGTCTGGTTTAAGCCTCGATTCGCTTATCTCAGTTCGAAAATTGGTAATAATTGACTATTTCATAGTGTATGTTTTTTAAAGACACCGTCTAAGGGTGAGAGAATAGTGAATTATATATGGCCCTTACTTATAACTACTACTATAGATTGTTAAATTCTTCGCTGACAAAAATTGTATTATCTTATAGAAACGACTCAACATTTATTGAGTAGCTTCTAGGTTTGCTGGGCAGATCTGCAGTAATAGATACATCATTTAATCCTTACAATAGCCAGACAAATTAGTTGATGGCATCAAGATTTTACATACAGTTTCTGAGACGTTTACAAATTCACATGCAACTCATTAAAGTAACAAGGATAAAATAACAAGATACTCCAGCTGGCATCAAACATAGGCCTACAACAACATTACTTCCTAATACCCTAAAGAGCCCATCTGGGTATAATTAGATGTGTTTATGTTTGGAACCTGGGTGTAGGCATGGTTAGAAGTTACTTGGACTCTTTTAGGAAATTCTTCAGTTTTTCCCTGCAATCTCATGGCCTTGGTGTAATTTTTTAAAATGTAATTATAAATCTTTCTCAAAAACGATCACTGTGCTTTTATTCATTTTTCAGGGATTGTCTACATGTTTACATTAAAAGCACATAAGTAATTTGCTCAGTTCTTAATAAATACATTTATGTCATATATCTTTGATTTATATAGTATATCTTTGAGCTCTGATGAATTTTTTAATATAATGCATTTTTGTTTCTACGTCTCTGCCTGACAAGAAAAAAGACGAGTTTTGTGGCGCTCCTTTGAAAATATGGTGAATTTGCATTTCTTTACTGGGTGTCATCATCTTTTTTACCTGTTTTAATGGTTTTGTATGTTGTTATAATTGGGCTTTTTATTTTAAATATCCTTAAATAGTTTTTGGAAGTAAGTTACAAGTTTTGAAAACCAAATAGTGGGCACTTTAATTTTGATAATTCACAAAAGATAACTGCTCTTATATTTTGATATATTGCTTCTCACTTTTTCTTTTAGTCAGTATATACGTATTTTTGTATAAAACTAAAATCACACTGTATTTGCATCTTTGTGTTGTATTTTACTATGTCATGTTTTTAAGCATTTTGTGAAAATATAATTTTGATAGCTGCATATTATTCTAATGGATGTATCATACCACTGAAAGTTTTATCTTTTGTTTTAATTTAAACTAAGATGAATGGTATATAAGAGGGGCTGTCCTGGCACTAAGTATTACTTTTTAATTTGATAGGAGAGTGTCTAGTTATTATTTTAATTTTATTACTTTACAAACTAGTTTGAACTTTTTAAGTGCTTGTTAGGCATTTGCAATTCTCTCTGAATTAGTTGTTCACATTCTTTCTGTTGGGATGTACAATAATTCCTGTAAAATGCTTATTAAGGATATTATGTTCATATTTGATATGAGGTGAGCCTTCAAATTTATGCACCTATTTTGAACTAGACAGGTTTTTGAAAGTTATTTTTAAATAATCTCAATCCAAAAGTATCAATTTACCAGACATTAAGATAATTTTATCACATTTGGTGGATATTTGTGATTTTTATGAGGAACCATTTACTGTATGGGTTTTTAAAGAGGTCTTCAAAAGCTTTTTACAGCGATATCCAGTTTTGCAATAGTGAGGTCATTCCTCCTGGAATGATAACTAAATCTTTCCTATGTTTCTTTGCCTCAGTTTAATTAGTCTGGTCACTTCAAAGTACAGTTAAACTAGTATTGATTGATTCATTTTCATATGAGTCTGCTTCAAATAGTACTTGTTTTAAAATGAAGTAATTGAGAGAGTAGCCTTTTACTTCAAAGATTTTGTAAGAACACAAATACAAGGTTACCCTTTTTTGTACTGTTCGGAGGGAAGTTATTTTACCTTGTATAATTTTCATAGCCATTTGACTAAATTTAATTACTTAGAATCAGTGTTATAAATTTTAATTCATTTTATTTTGCATTGTTTTTTTTAAGACTAACACTTATACTTAGTTTCTCTGCTTTTTTTTAGTGCTAGTGATCACGGTGTCTCAGAAAATGTCATTTATTTAAAGAAGGAAGACTTTGAGTGCTTTGTAATTAGTTAGAAATCTGACATCTAAATACATTATCGTAAACTTGACAGACTATTAGTCATTCACATATTCTACTTCAAAGAACAGGGTGATCAAAAATCCTTGAGATTATAAATTGAGATAACATTAAAAATAATCATTTTATCATATTTAAGAGGTGTAGTTAATTTATTAAGGGGTGGATCACTTTGAAAAATTGCCAGAAGTAATTAATTTTTCATGATTGTGTTGTCTACCTTAAAAAAAATAAAATAGAGCAGATAATACCTACAAGGAATACTTATTTTAGAGCTTTGTATGTAATTTAAGTTGGATAAAGTAGCAGCTATTCCCATGATATAGTCTAAACAGAAAGGCAAAGCAAACTTTTTATAGGAAATCTGTTAATATTTGAATATTAATAGAGACTAAATATAATAAACATTTATTCAAGAAGGAAAATACAGACATTACGGAATGGTGTTTCTCAAACCTTAGTGCACATGGAAATCACCAGGCCCCACCCCAGACTAAGAATCATTGGATGTGGGTCCCAGGCATTGGTATTTTGTAAAGATGCCAGCAAGATGGTTTACTATGTAGTGAGAGTTGAGAAGTGCTACTATAGAAAAACATTTGTAATTTTTTAGATGCTAAATTTTAGCTTTTTGGCAAAATTACTAGTGGTGCCCTCATAAAAGATCTTACAGTCATTAAGCAGTATTTTAATACTTGTTCTCTGTGTGATTTAAGGTTAACATCAAATTTACATACCTAAGTATTTTGATACTGTTCTGCAGATAAGATTATTGTTTAGTTTGGCTGTTAAACTGATTTTATCTTTTTCTCTGCTGTGTTGATGATGCATGAAATTAACATGTAAGCTTATTTTGAAATGATTTCTGAAAGCTTTTGGTTTTTCTTTGTTATTTTTGGATAGGTCATTCACATGGTAATTCAAAAACAAAGCTTCTTATAATCCAGAGATTATAATCATTATATATAATACAATGAATGCCATATGTCCATCATCTTAATTCAGTA
Organism: Trichechus manatus latirostris; assembly: GCF_000243295.1. Taxonomy (NCBI): domain Eukaryota; kingdom Metazoa; phylum Chordata; class Mammalia; order Sirenia; family Trichechidae; genus Trichechus; species Trichechus manatus. The sequence continues at coordinate 13,302,789 of NW_004443994.1, forward strand.
GTTCTCACATTTGCTTCATCTACTCGTTTTTTCTGTTGTATTTAAAGGAAATCCTTGACATCATGTTATGTCATCTCAGACGTTACCATAAAACCAAAGCAAACCCGTTGCTATTGAGTCGATTCTGACTCATAGCAACCCTATAGGACAGAATAGAAGTGCCCTATCACGTTTTCAAGGAGCGGCTGGTGAATTCAAACTGCCGACCTTTTGGTTAGCAGCCGAGCTCTTAGCCATTGCACCACCAGGGCTCCAACATTACCATAGCATCTGTAAAATAATCACATAGCTCTGGTGGCACAGTGGTTAAAGTGCTCAGCCACTAACCAAAAGGTTGACGGTTTGAACTCACCAGCCACTCCACGGGAGAAAGATGTGGCAGTCTGCTTCCATAAAGATTTACAGCCTTGGAAACCCAGTGGGGCAGTTCTAGTCTATCCTATAGGGTCACTGTGAGTTGGAATCAACTTGACAGTATGAGTTTGGTTTTGTTTTGATAACCATAATATTATTATCATACCTATCAAAATTTTGATTTATCCATGTCTTGCATTGCAGAGCATGAAAGGATAGTAGTATGTGAGCAGAATGGTGGACCGAAAGGCTTAGGCCACTTTGTAAAGTAAAGCCAAGAGACAGAAGAAAGGAAACTGGCTACCATAAAGACCAAAAGTGGTTTCAGTGGTTCCGTGGGAGTAGGAGGATCAAGAACGTTGAAAAATGAAGTCAGGAAAATAAATATAAATGTTAGAAATTGGCAAAAAGAAAAAAAAAATCAAGATGTAGTGAAGAGAGGGTGTTTAAGTGAATTGATGTAAAAATCATCGAAGTAGAAGTTTTTAAAAAATTGTGAGACCAGAATGTAGGAAAGATCACACAGGATGATGACAGGGGCTCCTGGTGAAAAGGAAAATAAAGCCAGATGCTGACTGTTTTAATAGGAAAGAGGGTGGTCTGACTTGGTGGTATCGACATCAAAAGTCAGTCAAATTGATGATGCTAGAACAGTCTGAAAGTAACATTGAGTAGTGGGGAAGAGTGCTGAATAATATATCCTTTTTCTCTTTGAAGAAGGATTTGTGGAGATAAAAATGAATTTTTTGAGAGGGTTATAAGGGAAATGTCACTAGGACAAAGCAACCTTTTAATTAAAAAGTTTCTCTGAGGAACAAGTTGAATATCATTGTTAATGATAGAAAAGAGAATGGATTCCAGAGGTAAAATAGGAATTGAAAGGAAGGTTGATGGAAGAGGAGGAATGTACTGTAATGAATAACAATTGTCAAAAGTAAAATTTTATTTGGCAATCAGGAAATTAAGTGATGTAAAAACTGCTTCTCCCTCCTTCCCCCCATACTCCAGGAATTAGAAGGGACCTCCGAGTCCTACCACTAGTCCTCTGTTCAGTAGTGTGTAAGGCTTACAACTACCAGATGTCTTGAACGGGAAGAAGTAAGACTAAAATCATGTAATTGGCTTAGGATAGGAGTTTTAGAATGGGAAATGAGATAAATTCTCCATCCTTAAAAATCTTTACATATAACTGTCACACCTAAGAGGAACCTAGGAAGATGTGACAACTGAATGTAAACGAGATTCTGGATGGAATGCTGGAACAAAAAAAAGATACTAAGTACAAACTAAGGAAATCCGAATAAAGTATGGACTTTAGTTAATGTATAAATATTGGTTCATTAATTGCAACAAATACATTAATTAAGATACTAATAACGGGAAAATGGAGACTCCAGTATCTTCGTAATTTTTCTAGAAATCTAAAACTGTTCTAAAATAAAAAGTTTATTAAAAAATCAGATTAAATTTATAAATGATTTAAAATAAGGAATTTGGTATTCTAGCAAGTAAAAATGGGCAAGTAGTAGGTTCGGGATGCCTGTGTGTCAGTGAAATGCGACCTAGAGGGAAGAGGGATAGATAAATTATGTTTTTGTCTCTGGACTTTGGGACTTTTGAGCCTGTATCATATCCATGGCCGTGTGTCCATCAGTTTCAGCGGGGGGAGGACTGGGAATAATAAGCATCAGAAACAGTGTGGAATATTTATAAAATTGCTGACTCATTCAAAATGTATGGATGACCTGGCTAACGAGAATCCTTTCATGTGAAAAAGATCTCTGTGACACCTTCCTTTTCTTCAACATGTGGCAGTTTAGGAAGCCTTTTTACTTTATCCTTATTCTTGGGAGAACAGGAATTTTATAATCCATCTTCAGTATGCATAACTAAACCAAAAACCCAAACCCTCTACCGTCGAGTCAATTCCAACTCATAGTGACACTATAGAACAGAGTAGAACTGCTCCATAGGGTTTCCAAAGCTGCAAATCTTTATGGAAGCAGACTGCCACATCTTCTGCAGAGCAGCTGGTAGGCTAGAACCGCTAACCTTTTTGTTAGCAGCTGAGCAGTTAGCCACCAGGGCTCCTCAGTATGCATAAACATTGTTTTTTTCCTACCATACTGCTGTTTTAGCTTAAGAATGTAAATCATTACAATTAAAATTATTATTTCTATCACTAAAAACAGTCCATTGCAACCAATGTGTATATATAATGTATATAATGTATTTTATATACTTTTTACAAAGGGAAGATGGTACATTTGTTGTCTTCTTTCAGCTAGGATTTAGCATTTATATGAAAAATGTACTACAGACTTTTTCAGAATTTATCATTTTGTTATAAAAACTGTATCATGAAATATTTTGTAGATTTTTATGTTTTTATTGCAGCCAAAAATGTATTATATCTAAAGAAGTTTTACTCATTGACAAAATTTATCAAAGAAGAGTATAATGAGGGGGAATTGTAGAATCTGTCCTTGTGTTATTGTGTGCTCATGAGTTGGTCCCGACTCAAAACAACCCTATTCATACGGTCACTATGAATATCCTTTGAGGCTCTGAAATTCGGTGAAAACTTAGATTGCTCCAATGATTTACAACTGCCTAAAGGTGACTTTGTAGTTTTTCTGAGTTGTCAGTCCAAAAGAGGAAATAATGGAAGAGAAATATATACTAGTAGCATAAGGACAGACGGTGAGTGCCCTTCATGCTTCGGCTGCCTAAAACGAAGAAGGATCATTTGGCAGAAGAATAGATCACCTGACTTCGTAGCACAATAGCCCAGAATGGTGATAACAAATTGGAAAGTGAGGAGACTATGAAGTAGCGCTAGGACAGCAATAACAGTGGTCCTCACTGAGAGCTTATACTCCACGTATTGGTAAGCTTTCTGGTACCCTTACTAGAAGAAGTAAATTGCATCTATTTAAGCCCAAATTTCTCTCAGTAGAAAATTTGCAGTCATATTTTTACTAAAGCACAATATTGTTTATAAAAGTAATGATGTTCTCTGGCTTTTTTTTTAAAGTAAGTCTTTTGAGTCTACCACCCTGAAAAAGAGCGTTCACCTAGACTTTCAAAATGTTTTTCTCAATTATTTTTCTGTGATAAGACTTGATGTTCTAAATCATATTGTGCCACCAAGTTGTCTCCAGTATGAAACCTATATTTCAAGAAGGAACTACATCTTAAAAACTCAATGTCTTGCGTATCTAAAGTGTTTTTTTTTTTTTTTAAACGAGTTTTCCATCACCTTTGAATTTTTTGGTAATTTTCATTAGATCATTTAATTTTATAAATTGTATGTTTGCATGATAGAGATATATTTTAAAGAAACAGCTTTCTGCAAAATGAAGTGTCAACGTTACACTTTTCTGTTTAGATATGTTGAATTTAAGTAGATATTTTGAATATGTTACATGAGTTAGTAGTTTTTCTGGGGACAGCAACAGGGAAAGGCCTCATAGATGACTTAGAACTATACGTTTTGAAAGTGTTATAGGGTATAATCCAACTACATGACTCAACATTCTTTATTAAACATATTTGTTAAATATTATAGTGTTCTCTTTTCTTTGACATGAATAAATGCATCTTTTTTATCCCATAGTATTTTTTGAGCTCATATATATGTACAAGGCATCATACCAAGTATGTATGGCAGCAATTTGTAGAACATTTCCAGAGATCCTTGGAAGTCCTTGAGACCTTCTCAGGGAGTCCACAATGGGAAAACTATTTTCATGATGGTACTAAAATGTTATTTGCCTTTTTCACTCTCATTGTCTCACCAGTGTAGAGTATTCTACATCATTCTGAAAGCTGATGGGAATATATGATTATGTATTCTTGTGCTTTAAAGAGTTCTCAGTTTTAATTGCTGATCTGATATGATAAATATCAATAAGCATAACCCACAGATAACAAAAGATGTAGATACAAATATATATAAATATAACAAAAGTTCTTTGAGGTCCTCAGTAATTTTTAAAAGTGTAAAGGGGCCTCTAGACCAAAAAGTTTTGAGAACTGCTTCACTGTGATATACAAAGTTCAAGATACTTCTAGTAGATGAGTAAGATGAGATAACAGAGTATTACCATAAACATGAAATTGTGGTAAGAGTCAAGAGAGGTACAGAAAAAATGTTAGGGACTAGGCAAGTTTTTGAGAATATCTTAATTTTGGTAAATAATTACAACTAGTTATCAGCTAAATTTTTCTGTCTTAGTAGGCCCTGATAATTGCCTCATAAAATGAAACCAGAAATTAAACTGATAATTTTTTACTGTGCGTAAGAGCTGGTCAGGATTCTTTAGTAGATTTCAAAACAAAAATGTCTGTTGTCAAAAGGAAATTTGAGGCTTGATGACCAAATGAACTAGTTGCCATCGAGTTGATTGTGACTCATGGTGACCCCATGTGTGTCAGAGTAGAACTGCTCCATAGAGTTTTTAATGGCTGATTTTTCAGAAGTAGATTGTCAGGCCTTTCTTCTGAGGCCCCTCTGGGGACTGAGTTTTTTTTCTTCTTCTGCGTGCCCCTTAAACCTTTTTTTTTTTTTTTTTTTGCCATCAAGTGGATACCATTAAAGACCAAGGAATTTAATAGAATTTTATGTTACTTTTTCTGATAAAAGACGGCCTTTTGCCAATTAAATGAATACCGATTAAAGGCAAGAAAACAAAAGGATAATTTGACAGTATAAACTAATAAACCTGGAGTTTCTTCTACTATTAAATAATTCTCTGCTGGATAAACTTCAGTTGAATCCTGTGTGCATTCAGCCAGGTTACCTAAAACTTCTGTAGAACAGTGTGAAAAAATAATAGGAACTATGCAAGAACACAGTTATGAGTGCATTCTTAGGAGTTAGGAATGCATCTTTATACTTGAAATAAGTTTCATTGAGAAAGTTCATGAGAAATTTATATTTAAAAGCTAGATTCTTATCTCTGGGATTTTAAAAATAAAGTGGGTGGGTAGATGAAACCGGTTTGGTTATGAGTTAATAATCGTTGAACCTGGTTGATGGTTCAGTGGGGCGTTCATTACTCTCATGTCTACTTTTGTATATGTTAGAAAATTCCCCCTGCCAAAAAAAAAAAAGAAAAATGGAAAAGTAAGAAAAAACGGGGGATCTTAAAAAAATGGTAAGGGTAAAAATTGTAAACTCATCCAGAGAGAAGAAACGTTTATCATTGCAGTGTTGGAATCCTCAGACATGCTCAAAACTGAATTAAAAGGAGATTGGAGGGAAAATATTTGTAAGTAAAAAACTAAAGAGGGTAAGAATTGTCATGCTAAAGAACACATCAGATTGCCAGTGAAAGGTCATAGTAGTTTCCATAAAATACAAAGACCGAAAAGTTGACTGAAAGGATATTTGAAACCAAAGTTAACAACAGATTGTCTTGACAAACAGAAGAAGGCTGAAAAGAAAAGAGAAAAACATGAACTTACTGGACTGCAGTGTTAAGGGCCAGTTATACCCAGGTATGTCCTGAAGTCAGCTTGATTTAGGTTGGATTTTTTTTCCTTTATCACAGGATGGTAAAGAAGAGCATATGATTGATTTTTTTAGTGAACTAATAGTTATTGAGAAATAAGCTGGTATAAGAATTTTAAGAGAAGCGAATAAAGGGTGCTGAAACAGAAGGGTATTCTGTATAGTATAAATGACTGAAGATATGATTGTTTATAAAGATGATAGGACAAGAGTAAGACTAGAAAGTGGAGCAATAGAAATAAGGAAATGTTAAAACTGGTTGGCAGAGGATAGGAAAATACTGAAAGAAAGTCTGCATCATATAGTGCTGTCTTCACATCTTTTCTGCTGGGAGCATGTGTATTTGAGAAACTTGTGTTCATTGTAACTACTTGAGTGTGGAATTTAATACATAAACAAATATTGATAAGATTTTCCTTAGGTCATGGAATGAAGTAATGATGTTCATGATGATTTGCCTCTAGGAGCTGAAGGATGTGGACTGTATTTCTTAATAAGCTATAACTATATTATTCCAAGTGGGAGTTTATGAAGAAGATCGCAATTGTAGAAACAAGTATGAGTTATTTTAGAGAGAATTTTTATATTTGGCTTCTCACTATAAACCATGGAAGTGAATTTTCAGGTCTCTGACATGGAAGCATTATATTTTATGCTTTATTTGCTTTTCCATAGGAAATGATTACTACATACTTACTTTTTAAACAAAATACAGGTAGGTACTTTAGTTCTAATAATTAATGTTTTCATTGAAGTGAGTTATTTTTCTCTAATTCCTGCATATTCACATACCATTTCTAAATGTTACAAAAATTAACTTTCAGGAACCATTTGGAACGGTCAGCCGTAAGCCGTTGCAGCCATCGTGCTTAAATTGGTTTTTGTAAACGACTTGTGTGTGTTTCGTAAAATATGCTTTATTTTAAAATTAGGGCTTCCTGTTGCAGCTGTTCCAGGAGCTCTGAGTCCTTTGGCTATTCCAAATGCTGCTGCAGCAGCTGCTGCAGCTGCTGCTGGCCGAGTGGGTATGCCTGGAGTCTCAGCTGGTGGCAATACAGTCCTGTTGGTTAGCAATTTAAATGAAGAGGTTAGTGAAATAATTTTCTAATGTTTATCCTTTAACTTCATTTCATTCGTGAAAGTTTTTCATGTTTATATCATTTTGCACTTGCCTTTCTTTTTATGTACATTCATTAGTCCAAGTATTTTCTGTATGTTTCTATTTCTGAATAAAATCTACATACTTGTTTAGGTAACTTTATTTCCTTTATATCTATATATATATTTATTATTATTATTATTTTTAATTTAACTACCTATTTTTTCTAAGAAAAATATGGTGAAGTACCATAGTTTGGCTTTTTTATCTTTTTTGTTGTTCTCAGAAGCAAATGTGATCTAATTTGCAGATTTAACTGTAAAACAGTTTTGCCCTTTGCCTTTTCTAATTATTTGCTTGTTCATTTCATGCTTATGTGTCATTGCATTTTTTAAATCTTATTTTATGTGAACTACTCTAATACATTTTTCTTTGAAGGTTCTTCCAAAGATCTTGACGAGGCACTCTTCCAGTCTTTCTTAGTAATTTTTTTCTTTGCAGTTTAAATTAGTCATTGTCTTCTAAAAATATTTTTCAACTTTATTTTCCCTCCTCCCTTTCTTGTTAAATGAAATCTATTGCTGAGTTGTTTTCTTCAGTTGTACATTTTATGTCTGATATATTTTATTTTGATTGCTATGAAAGCTGGTATGAAATGTGGGAATTTCAATGTATCAGTTTTTGATGTCTGATTTAAATATTTGTTTCATTTTTAATTGGCCTCTGTTAATATGAACATTAAGCTTATTTTATCGTTTAATACTGTTGTCATTCACAGTTTGCATGCTAAAATGTTTGGATCAGAGTGCCTTTGTTTTCATTTTAAGACTTTTGCCTGCATTTCATAACCAGCCATGCTTATGCAGTTAAAGTTCAAAGTTTAAAATTCCTATGCATGCTTTCCTCCCCTATGTTGAGATGAAATGCTGTAATTTACTCTTTGATATAGATGTACTTTACCCATATTTGTCTTGGATGACTACATTTTACTCAGTTTTTCTTGTACAGTACATAAACCAACCATTTTCTGACCAAATTCCTGCATTTCCTATGTACTGACCTATATTTTATTTTTTTTTTTGTTCCCCAAATCCTTATTTTTTTCTTCTGCATTGCTGTTTCCCTTCCCCATTTCATCCTTCCCCCTGTGTGTTCACCTTCCCTTTCCTTGTCTTTTCCCAAATGCCCATCCCCCTCCCTGTCTTATCCTTTATTTTCCTTGTCCTTGTCTTCATTCCCTGTCTCCATTCCCTATGTTCATGCTTCTGTGCTTGAACAAATGTTCCTCGGACCAACTTGCCCCAATTAACCGCCTTGAACCATGATCCATGACCACCTCACCATTCTGCGGGAACCACCCTTCGTTATGGATGATCTGTTCATCTCCGCTCTTCCTCGACTCTTCTCTCTTCTTGTCTTACGCTGCTTGCTCTTCTCTCCTTCTAAAGATGGTTACGCCCCAAAGTCTGTTTACCCTCTTCGGTATGTTATTGTTAGCACTATACTTTTATTATTGATTTGATTTTTGTTTCACCTTAATTCTTATTTGTAGCTAGCACTTTGGCTTAAAGTTGAATAGTAAATCTTTTGCTATTTTTCTTTGCTATTTAAAACTCTCCATAGACACAAAATTTGTTTTAATGCATGCTGATTTATTTTGCATGGTCTTTAATTTAATATCATTCACATAGCTTTCAGGGTTTATCAAAAATTATTCTTTTCAAAATTCACTGTTCAAAATCTTGTTCTTCTTTATTCATTTGTGAGAATGATGAGATTGAATGAGTGATCATGTTGATGTCTGAATGTTTCATTGATATGTCAGAAAGATAATCTTTAGATGACTTGCACTTAAAATTAATTCCATTTTTGGATTACCTCTCTGTGGCTCCAAAAAAGGTGTTTATGGAGATGTGCAGCGTGTGAAGATTTTGTACAATAAGAAAGACAGTGCTCTAATACAGATGGCTGATGGAAACCAATCACAACTTGGTAAGATTATAATATTATCTATATCTAAAAATAAAGTGTCTTATGCCAGTAAGAAATCATTTGTTTTTATTTTCTTAATAGCCAGGGCTTCAATGTCATTGTAATTTTCATATTTTAATGTGAATGGTTGCAGTGATGAACGTATTTGTATTTTCCTGCTATCCTCCAACCGTTTCTAAAGTGTAGTCCACTGGAAAAAGGTTTGCGCTCCCAAAATTAAAATAACCATTTCACAACTAAGAATTACAACATTTATATTAAAGATCCTTCTTAGTGGTTTTCATTCCTGGTTTCTCCCTGTAATAGAAATTAACTCTTCATGTAGTCCTTAGAATCCTGATTGATGCAGTATTATTTTATCTAAAGTCATTTATAAGTATTTGGATAAACTGACGAATGGGAAGCTTCACATGGAAATTGTCTTTTAGAGAAATACCAGATTCTTAGAAAATGAAAAATCTGTGTCAAAACTGTTATTTAGTTTTTCTTGTAAACCAGCCATTTTCCTGACCAAGTTCCTGAATTTACTACGTACAGACTTTTTTTTTTTAGTCTCCAATTCCTAATTTTTTTCTTCTGCATTGCTGTTTCCCTTTCCCATTTCATCCTTTTCCCTGTGTATTCACCTTCCCTTTCCTTGCCGTTTCCCAAATGTCCATCCCCCTCCCTGTCTTAATCTTTACTATTAATCACTTTTGGAATCTTAAAATATACTTGAGTCAAGTTATACATATTATTACTTATATATATAATTGATGATTTTAATTAAGCATTTTATTTGGCATTATACATAAAGTCAAATCACTTATCTAGAATACAACTGTATTCTTACAATGCAATTAACTAAATGTCAGTATTAGTTTTTATAATTTCATTCATTGAGATTCAAGATTATGGTAACCTCTGACTGGCTGTATTCATATTGTGAGTTTTTAAATTTGCCAAAATAAAAAACGGTTGCCGTCGAGTCTGTTCCGACTCATAGTGACCTTATAGGACAGAGTAGAACGGCTCCATAGGATTTCCAAGGAGCGCCTGGTGGATTCGAACTGCCGACCTTTTGGTTAGCAGCTGTAGCTCTTAACCACTATGCCACCAGGGTTTCCTTAAATTTGCCAGTTTTGAAAGTAAGGATTGGTGTGTTTTTGCTGTTATATCCAAATAAGATTTGTATACAAACAGTACAATATACGGGACCAGTTTTAGGCTTTGGAGTCAGAAGTAAGCTTGACTTTCAGTGTTTCTTACCAGATATCTTGGCAGCCCAGACAAGGTATAAAACTATCCATTAGGCTCTCCATGTATTAAGTGGAGATACCTATCTTAAATGGAAGGTATCTACAAGCATTTTTCCTGTAATAGGTACCTGCTTATGTACACTTCTGTACTCTGGTGGGAATGGTCATTGCCATTGTTTTTATTTTCATTATAATAGCGTTTTCTAATGCTTCATAGTTAACAAAGCACTCAAATTTTTTTTTCTAATCACCATGTGAGTTGTGAGTGACATTACCCTCATTATAAAAAATGGATGCAGAATCGTCGTGGTTGAGATTTGCCTAAAATAGAATATAACCAAATTCTGCTCGCTTTTGTTTTTGTTTTATGTGCAACAGTTATTTTAAATAAGTGATTTTTAATTCATACTATTCTTATTTTTGTATACCTTTTACCCCTAATTTTTGTAAGATCTTTACACTAGCACTTTGATTTCTTACAGCAGGATTTACAATTTTCGGACTGTATGTTGTAGTAAATAACATTATTTCTCATTGCTGCTAGAATAGATTTTATTTTCTTTTCTTGAAGTACATGACCATGAAAACATGTATTCACACCACCAATACCTTTAGAACACACACACACTCAAAACCTTCACAAAATTAGAGCATGCTATTGAAAAGAATAAGTGAGACTAAATGAAATTTAATATGCCTTGTTTGTGGGCCCTGTTCTCATTCTTTTTGGTTTTCATGGGAATATATTTGGAAGCACTCAACTGTTCATGATATACCAGGCAGATGTGTTTATTTTTAAGAAGTAGCCTGAGAGAAATAAATGGTAAGGAAAATTCTTAAGAGGTATAGTTATTCTTAAATTTGAATGGGCTTGTTGCAAGTCTTAGAAGCCTTAGTAAATCATTGTTAAGCCAAAGTTTCAAAATTTGCAAACATTAAGGTGTTTTTTGATAAACTTTTAAAAAGTCTTTTTAATTGATAATAGTATTATTTTCTTAAATCAGATATTTTCTGAAATGATTTATAGATTCTCATCTTTAAAAAAGTATACTGATCTCCAAAATTTAAAATAGTGAATTCTAACAAAATGCAAAAAAACTAGTTTCTTATGATAAAGTAATTATCAAGTTTCTCTGATTCATATTTTCAAGAACTACTTAAAAATGACTCCAGCTGTTTTTAATGTGTAGCTGCCATCTCAAAAGTAAATTTACATAGTTCTTCTTCAAAACAGACGTTAACCTACAAAATTATATCTTATCAAATTGTACTGTAAAGTGAATGGAAATCATAAATTCTGGTGTATGATATTTGAACAGTTTTTAAGTATGTGTATATATTGGCTTTGAAAGTTGAAAACATACATAACTGTTCTCTAATCTCAGACCAGTTCATTCATTTAAAAAAATAACCCAACAGGCACTGTGCTACGTGCTAGGATAGAGCCAGGTGGTTCCTGCTTTCGTGTACCTTACAGTCTGAAGAAGGATGTAACTACTATAAATTGTGATGAGTTTAAGAGGAATTATAGAGTACTACATGAGGAATATTTAGTGAGGTTCCAAACCTTTCCAGCTGATAAAGGCCTTCCTGAGGACGTGACATTAAAGGATGAGGAGATTAACAGGAAAAGTTTAAGGAGATAGAAAATTGTTAGCAGTAGTGAGAACAACATGTACACAAGACTAAAGGTAAATAAAAAACTAATACTAAGTTTGAGGAAATAAATATTTTGTATAGCTGGAGCATAAAGTGGAAGGAATATAGTGCTAAGATACTGTAAGTTCCATGAAGGCTAGGATAGTGTGTAACTACTTTATTCCCAACACTAGCACAGTGAGTGGTTGATATTACCCATCATCAATAAATATCTGTTAAAAGGATGAGATATTTAAGAATCAGACTGTGAAAGGTATAGCCATGTTAAACAATGACTTTAGACTTTATCCCTATGGGTTTTAAGCAGGGAATGACATGATCAGATTTGCAATTAGGAAAGGTCAGTCCAGCTGCTTTAAAGAAAATGGATTGGAGAAAAGGTCCACTAGGAAGACAAATTAGGAGACTGGTTGAGTTATCCAGATCAAAAATGTCAGTGAAGAAGTAGAGAAAACATGAATTTAAGAGATAATTAGGAAAAAGAAAATCACAAGACTTGGTAGTTACAGTGTAGAAGAGAAAGGAGAAAAAGCATTAAGGATGACTTAAAATTTCTTTTTTGGGAATTAAGTATGATTTATTGAGATAATGAACACTTCTGAAGCAGCAGGATTGTTGAAGAAAAGATTTGTAGTCAAGATTTTCATTCTATGAAAGAATCCTTTTTGTTTGCCAAAATGTTATGTCTAGTGCAAATGAAAATTGAGTTTGTCATGGTTTATTTTAAAGTCATATAAAAATTCAGAGTTTTAAATTATTACTTTTAAATAAGGATTTGTTTTGTTTTGAACTTTGTAGATACTGTTTTTTAATAGATAATCTTTCTTTTTATAGCCATGAATCATCTTAATGGGCAAAAAATGTATGGGAAAATTATTCGTGTTACTCTCTCTAAACATCAGACTGTACAACTACCTCGAGAGGGACTTGATGATCAAGGGCTAACAAAAGATTTTGGGAACTCCCCATTGCATCGTTTTAAGAAACCTGGATCCAAAAATTTTCAGAACATTTTTCCTCCCTCTGCAACCCTTCACCTGTCTAATATCCCGTAAGTATTTAAGTTGAAGTTTATTAAAGGATATAAAGTTTAAAACTAAATATATAAATTTTATTATTAATCTTTGCTTATTTTTTCCTCCAATTTTCCTAGTCCTTCAGTAGCAGAAGAGGATCTGCGAACACTATTTGCTAACACTGGGGGCACTGTGAAAGCGTTCAAGTTTTTTCAGTAAGCAAGCTCTCTTGTCTTTGAATTAATGACTCGATAGAAGTACAAGTTTTCTTCAAGTAGTTTTTATTCTTTTTGTTTATAGAAGTTTTTGATTGTAGAATGAACAAAATTGAAATATTTAAGCTTTTCCTTTTTTTTTTTTTTTTATAAAGTGTCTAATTTCATAATTTTGTTTCAGAAGAGATCACAAAATGGCTCTTCTTCAAATGGCAACAGTGGAAGAAGCTATCCAGGCCTTGATTGATCTTCATAATTATAACCTTGGTGAAAACCATCATCTGAGAGTGTCTTTCTCCAAGTCAACAATTTAAAAAGGCGGAGATGAAGATTGGGAGTGAATCACATTGTTTGGTGTTATCACCTATTGACTGTTCAGAAAAGTGGGGACCAGAGTTTGATTTTTTTTGTTGTTGTTTTCATTTTTTTTTTTTTTCACGCTGTTATCATTCCTTGGTTATAAAATGAAATGGCATACATAAAGGCAGAGTTACTAACTGCTGTGTTTCATCTGTTCTATAGGGAAGCCATTTTTACTGTCTGTTTAAAATTTCAGTTGAATTTTACTTTTTTTTCAACTTAGTTGACATACGTGCCTTAAAAAGGAAAACTAGTGTTGCTATTGTGCATTTACTAGAAAAAAATTGGTTGTCTAGGGCACATTGTTACATGGGAATTAAAATATGTTTAGGCAGGGGTGTGTAAAAAGGTTAAGTTTTTTTTTTCTCCTGCTTGGAACTTATTTTTAATTATTGGCTTGTCACATTTCTTTCCATTTAATCAAATAATATATAGGATATTGAAAGAATAAAACAGCGTTTTTAGTTTTTACTACCGTAGGCTTTATTGCTTTAAAAAAAATAGCGAAAAAAATTGGCCTTTTGTATCTCACAATTCTGGTCTAGATTCAGTTATGAATGTAGGCATTAGTTAAAATTAACAAGATGCAGAGTATTAATTTCTTAAGACAACAAAGTGATTTCTGTAAGTTTGAACCCTATGTGGAAAGCATTGTGGAATCTTAACCTTTTTGTACACACTCTTGTGGGACGTATCATATAAATGTCAGCACTAAGTAATGTCTTGTTTGTGGCTGAATATTTTTCGTAGATGTTTTTGAAGTTGACATGACTTACGTGCATTTAAATATATATTGCCATCCTTAGTTTGTAATTAAGATTTGGAATATGGTTGTGGATTTCTGAGCATGTGCAGACTGGTCTAGCTAGTTCAGGAACTGGTGCATGTATTTTTCAAAGATAAAGAAAGTGTACTGCGAAAATTTGCAGGAAGATTAATTTTGTGGCAGTTTTCTAAAACTGACAACCAGGTGGGACCAAAGTTTATGTGCCTTTAGTCTTAATTTACCTTGCATTGTAATATTCAGTTTTAATAAATCTTCAAAATATTTTGTATTTAGGAATAGATCTGACTTTAATAAAAACATGGCTCAGAATCTACAGGTCAAATTAATTTGAACAGTTCTTGTCAATCTGAATTGTTGATTCTGTTTAAATGACCAATACTTTTTGAAATTGATGTACTTAGTTTCAAGATTCATAGATTCTGTTATCTATGTAGACAGAATGGTCATGTATATTTTCTATTAGTTGAGTTTTTACATCTTTAGAAATGTAAAATTCAGTATAGTTTGAAAGCGGCACAATTAAAAATTAATTTTCTAACAAAGTTGGGAGGTTTGATGGTTGTTTAATTTCCTTTTGTGTGTACTCTGCTTACCTCTGTAGCATGCTCAATAAACACTTCTGTAGCTCTGTATTCACCTTTTCTGTCTTTCTCTGCTGCCTTTTCTCTCTTCTCTTCTTTGTTTTCACTCCACTGTGCTTCTGAATTCATGTTTATTCTCTGCCAGGGTGGGAAAAGAGTAATAATAAAATTCTATGGCTTTATACCATAAATAAATCTAGATGCTGTGAAAATATACCAGCTGGTTTTTTTTTTTTTTTTTTTTTTTCATCATGAATTTATCACTTTAAAGATATTTGATTTGTTCTAGTTCATTGCAATATTTTTTTTTTTTTTTTTTAATTTGAAAGATGGTAACTGCTTTTCAGGAGGACACATATTAAACATTTCCCACCCTGTTATAATCTACTGCTTTAAAGACATAACTTTTATTGTAGCTTGTTAATTCTATCTCTTTTGTTGTTTTTTTGTTTTTTCAGTAGATTTATGCACTAATAGATCTTTTGGATTTGCCATGCTCTCTTGCTGCAGTTTTCATCTTTCATCTTTCGTGTCTGCTAATGATTTCCTGCTAATCTTAGACTACCTTATGAGCCTTTAAAAAAAAAACAAAACTTGATACTGTTATAAAGAAAGTAGCATATCACATATACTTTTTGCTTTGGGCAGGAAGGCAAATATTCAAGTGTTTAGTAGTAATTTATATTTTACAACTGGAGTTCTTACTTTTGCTTTTTACAGGGTTGCTATTAGGGTGTCCTGGTGGCACAGCGGTTAAGAGCTCAGACTGCTAACCAAAATGTCAGCAGTTGGAGTCCACCAGCTGCTCCTTGGAAACCCTGTGGGGCAATTCTCCTCTGCCCTATACGATCACTATGAGTCGAAATCAACTGGATGACAGCGGGTTTGGATTTTGGTTTATTAGGGTGCTATTTATTAAATATTTTTGGTCACTTTTTCTAAACTAGTATATGTCAGATAACTTTGGAACTATTCATGTTCCTTTGTTTTATTATAAAATATCTGACAATTATGCAAAATCCATGAATTAGAATAAAAGAATAAATGACACAGTATGAGATACATTTGACTATATTATACTTTATACAATAATTCAGTCACCTCCAAGAAATAGTAAATAAAAATTTTAGTTGGGTTTACATTTACGTCCAGCAACATGGAGATAATCTGAAAGCTAGGTGATTGCCCGTGTTTTTTCTTCTTAAAATAGCATTGTAGTACAGAACTAGCAACATGAAATTATAAGAAAAAATACTGTGGTTAATGAGTAATACTAATTTAGCATAGTTACTTTAAGTGAAGTTACTTTGATGAAGTTTAGGGTAAGCTCAGTTCTTTTGAGTGGTGGTTAGAACACTTGAAAAGATTTTTTTCCCCTTTTCAGATAGTTCCTTGTGTACAGGGTTGGCTTGGAATGAGAAAGTCCTGAGATGTGCAGGTAATCTGGGGTTGGTCCAGTTGCTGAGCTGGGAAGAGTTCCACGTATTTCCCTGATGGGGATGACCAGAAATGAAAGTTCTTCCTGCCCAGGGATGTGGCATACTACACTGTCTCACAGCATGGTCCAATACAGCCGTCCTTCTGAAACACCCAAGTTAGTGAAGTGGGAATTTTGTTGACATTGTAGAATACGTTAACCCAGTCCTTTGCACATAGTAAATTGCTTATTAAATGTTAGGTAGAAATAGTAATACCAACATCATTGTCATCATTACTACAGCTATATATCTCATAGTCTTCTCTCTACCATAAGCTAGCTAGTGAAGTGTTGTAAGGACTCAGCTGCTTTGTTAATAGAGGCCATACTATATAATACATATTATGACCTTCAATACTTAGAAACTTGATTTTTTTTCTATAGATGAGAGAAAACTGATTTGTTAAGATTTGCTTTGGAAATGGGTTTCAAAGCACCTGCTTAAAGAATAGATTTCATACAATTTAATGTGGAAACCTGATTTTAGCATTTGAAAATAGCTAAGAAACCCCTTGCTCAACCAGAAAGGGTAACAAGTCATTCTGTTAGGAATGCATTCGCTAACACTTTGAGGCATTTAGTTCAAAATTTCAAACAATGTAAAATACGTTGTGTGCTGTCAAGTCAGTTCTGACTCGGCAATCCTATAGGACAGAGTAGAACTATCCCATAGGGTTTCCTATACTGAAATTTTTGCAGGAGCTGATTGCCAGTTCTTTTCTCCCGTGGAGCCACTGGAGGATCAAACCTCCAACCTTTCTGTTAGCAGCCATGCATTTAACAATTGCATCACCATGGCTCCTTAACGTAAAGTACAGAAGAATCAAATTACAGTAATTAGCCTAATTTGTTCATGTAGTTCCATTTGGATCATCGTGTGTTTCCAGGAAAACGACAAATTTTTCTAAGCCTCAGTTTCCTTATTTATAAAACGGAGCGAATATATTCTGCTCCGTCTACCTTACAGGATTATTGTTAGGTTCAAATAGCATAATTGCAGAAATACTATGCAATTAGTACACTACTATGTAAGAAAAAAATAGTTACAATGTCCAGGTTTCCAGGCTCTTAACAGATTTGCCTATAAACTTAGGTATCCACCAGAGATATTACCCTAATATGTTTTACTACAAAGAAATAATTGTTAATATAAGTATCTTAAATGTTTGCTAGATGTGGAATGCAATTATATGGGTGCATCCCAAAGCCAAATGAAAGGAGACTTTGGATTTAACCTATTTTCTGTTGTATAATCAAGAACTATTTGATGGTCCAGTAATAAAATGCAGATACATATTTAATTAGAAACCCCTTAGCAGTGAGAATTTACATGCGTAAGTCTTTAAAAGTTGCTGTGAAACTTGTGGGTAAATCTAACACTTCAAGGCCATGAAAGGAAAAACACATATTCTCATGAGTAGCTCAGGATTTCGAACAAGATTTCCTGGGCTGCCTCACTAACCAAAAAAAAACCAAACCCGTTGCTGTTGAGTCGATTTTGACTCATAGCAACCCTATAGGACAGAGTAGAACTGCCCCATAGAGTTTTCAAGGAGTGCCTGGTGGATTAGAACTACCAACCTTTTGGTTAGCAGCCATAGCTCTTAATCACTACGCCACCACGGTTTCGTAATAACTAAAGTGAAGCATAAATCTGAAGAAAAATTTTTTTTCCCTCAGGAGGAAAGGGTACCAGAATTGTTTAGTGAAATTGAGTATACAGTATGTTTCTATTTTAGCTGAATATTTGTTTCTAGAAAATCTGGTGTAAGAATTCAGAAAAATCTTAATTTTAGGCCATAATATTAGAATGAGTGCACTAATTACCAAAAAATCTCAATTTTACAGATAATCTTTATTCTCTTGAATATATTTCCTTAATCTTTTTTAGTTTCAGAATTTGCAAATGAAAGTCAACATTTGAAGCTAGGTACCCACATAAAGGCAACATGAAGCAGTCAGATATACAGACAAGTATAGACAAGAATGACAACCTATGCATCTACCACTCTATCACATGTTCCATACTTCTATATGTAATTTTTAAGTAAGACTTTTTCAAAGAAAACATTGCAGGCTAAACTGAAATCTACGTACCTGGTCCTAATCGCAGTGTCTACCTCATTCCTTCCCCAGCGGTAATCTTTATCATGAGTTTAGTGTTCTATCATTCAGCGGCTGGTTTTTAAAGGAACTGTTTGAATTCCACAGCCTAAATTTATGTTTGTGCCTATTTACAAAGATACTGCAAATACTGTAATTACTCATGGTAATTAAATACCACAGTGTTGTTAGTAGCACACACTTTATAATTTTAAGATTAGGATGTTTGGACATTAATATTCTGCAAACCGATTGTGACATTTAATCAATTTTAAGATTTTTAACTCAGTTCCTTTTCAGAAAATACAGAATGAGTCGGATCGCTCATGTTTCTCTTAAAGTAAAATATGTAAAAAGTAAGCAAGGAGCTATTGTTAGTATTGTAAAAGCTGAAATTGTGTGTAAGATCCTGAAATACAAGTATACCCTTTCTAGCTCCACATTGTAACAAAACTTGCAACTTTAATCAAAGCCTGCCTTCTTTCCTTCCTTGCTTTCCTTCTCTTCCCCTTCTCCTTCCCTTCTCCCTCCCTTCTTCCCTCCTTCCGGCCTACCTGTCCTTTTTAAATTTCAGTGGACAGAGTATTTGACATATTTATTTTCATTGCTTTAACTGGTGTTGGTATTGTGTAGGATATTTGAGTCAAGGAATTTTAACCTTTTATTATGAAAGATTTCCAACGTACTAAAGTAGAGTAATATGATGAACCTCATTACTCAGCTTCAGTTACGAACTTATACAACCTTTGTTTCTTCCACCTGCTGCTTACCTCCCATATTAAGGCAAATCCCAGACATATTTCATCAAGAAACTTTTTGGCATCTTTTCCTTATAGTGTTTTATTCCTGATCATAGTCACTGTTCTTTAATAATATTTGAGCTTGCTTAGCTTGTCTCAGTATTGTAAAGGCAGTACCTAGACCAGCAGAAATTAGTATCACCTGGGAAATTACTGGACATACAGAATCTCTGGCCTCACCTCAGACTTGCTGGATCTAAATTTTGACAAGATTATTTGGATGTAAAAGTTTGAGAAGCATTGTAGTAGAACCCGTACTTTAGTACTATGAAAGTGAGCTTAAAAGTAGTCGTCCCTCCCTTTTTTTAAATTCTTTTTTCCCTAAGTGTGATAATTATTTTATTGGTAAATTTAAATACCCAAAGATATGTATTGTTAATAACACCAAGGAAGAACTGTAGAACTGAAAAGGACCCTAGATACCTATTTGTAACCTCTTGTTTTAAAGATAAGCAGTTTCAGAGAAAAACCAATAGCAACACATTTATTGTGCCTTGGCTGTAATTAGAATACAGATCCTTGGGTTTCCAGTCAGTCTTTGAATGTACTGTACCAAGGAGGGGAAATAGAGGCATGATGTTATTTATAAATTACAGCTACTGTAATCATGTTTTTAAATAATAATAGAAATCATGATTTTTTTATTTAGTACTAATCATCAAATTTAGCTTTATAGGGAAAGCACCTCCACATTGATTGATTTTTTTCAAATGACTGCAAATAAACACTCTAAACCCTGACTCATTTATTATGTTGTGTGGTATAATAAAATAATGCCTTTGGGTCATTTTAGTAAATGGACAGTTTTTCTACTTAAGGCTTCTTCAATCCCTTTCTCCCACCTATTGCGTTGCACAGTCTTAGAGTTGAAATATCTAAGCATTCTTGAGTGATTACTGATACTCTCTCAGAGTTTGTGCTGTGCTGTAAAATACAGATTTAGCTGTGCAATAGTATGCCTCCAGGGCCTAATCCCCACAGTTTTTAATGTTCTTGTGCCTAGCCATGTTCTCCACTGTCATGTCTTATTGTTAATGGAGTATTTCCTGCTTACCACCCCCATTGCTATCTCTAATCCTTGTTGCTGCTTTAGCTGTTTCTCTCTTCTCCATTTTTCTTTCATCTTTCTCCTCATTTCTTCTTTGCAATTACATGTCTTGCTCCTATGACTTGGATTTTATAACCATAGCCAACCAATTAAAGTATTCTTTTTTACTTCTGGTTAATGAACTGACATCATAGTGCATTGTATTTCTATTCAGGTGTTTTGCTATTTGTATTTTCTGGTTCAGGTTTAAATCCCTTTCCTTTTGTTTTGTTTTTTAACTTCTGGGATTATAACAGTTCCAGATGGTTGAAATTACTAAAAGTCTCCAGAAAGTTGAAGCATTCATGTATTTATCACTAGTGTATTCAACTCTACTACAATGGAGGGAAATTCATCAAATAATTATTTATTTACTGTTGGGTTGGGGAGAGTGATTAAAGAGCTCCTTTGAGGAGACTTATAAATTTTAAAGGCTAATTTCAGTTCATACAATAATTATTTCTAAAATTGAAAGCACGTGTTCAAAAGAATAATTTTACTTACATATTTTAAAAGATGTAAGTAAAAGCTGCAGAGAACGTAGTAACTGCTGTAGTTGTCTCCTCCCTAAGTTGGAATTTTATAATGTAAAATATAAATAAATATTTTTATACAGGAAAAAGCATAGGCATTCACATTAGACTGAACTGTATTCAGACCTTATTCTACTTACTAGCACTAGCTATGAGACCTTTAAAAGCCTTAATTTCCTTATCTGCAAAAATGTAGATATCTACCTCATGTTCACTATCAGGATTGTATGGCTCCCGGACACCCCTTTAGCTTAGTTCTGAAGTCACTCCTGAGATTCATCCTTCAGCCAAAGATTAGACAGGCCCATAAAATGAGACTAACTGGGCACTCCAGCCCAGGGGCAAGGACAAGAAGGCAGGAGGGGATAGGAAAGCTGGTAATGGGGAACCCAAGGTCAAGAAGGGGAGAGAGTTGACACGTTGTGGGCTTGGCAACCAGTGTCACGAAACAGTATGTGTATTGATTGTTTAATGAAAAAACTAATTTGCTCTGTAAACCATCTAAAGCAACAAAAAATTCTGAGGGGAAATAAATCTGAAATGTCATTAATAATTTTGTTGAGTCAGAAGAATTAATGTTGACGAGCAAAGACCCCTTTTTTAAAAATATTTCACCATTTAAGAAACTTACAAGCCTCATAGTAAATTTAAATACTACTTGCTATTAAGATAAAGTACCTGTTAACCAAAATTTATCTTTTAGATAATCCAGGAGAATTACGCATGCACTATATTTTGAGTTAAGGACCACACACAAAACCAGTCTAAAGATCGAAAATTCAACATACTTTACAACACCCATGTCTCTCTATATGCTATCTACCTCAGCTTACCACTTTATATAGAAAAGTCCTATGTAACTGAGTTTAATGAGAATTATAGGAAATCAAATAAGATTTATAATAGAATTTCCAAAAATATTTTTGTCAACATTTGTTTCTGATCACTGAATCACTATACTTACCAAGAACTCGAGTTCTTTACCAGTATCATATTCTCTTTCCCTCAAGTATATTCACTTTCTGTCCTTTATTAATGATTCTTAATCAAGGTGATGTATGGAGTAGATACAGATGTCAGATTTCAGTTTAGTATCTCCAAAAGACTGCCTAATTTTTGACCATATTTTAAATGAATTGTTATTGAGCAGAGGTAATTTAGTTGTAATTACTTTAATAGTGTTTGAGAGTGCCTATCTAAGCAGATCAAAGAACTCATATTTGTTCTGCATTTAATATATTTACTATATAAATTTCAACCATCCTGGTCTAACTCACATGTTCTAATACTTGCAAAATAAGTGGCAAAATTAGTCCATTTTTTTAAAAATTTTATTTTCCATCTCACTATTTCCACTAAATTCTAAGTCTAAACATACAATATACATAGGGACTAGTATACAGAAGTTCTCAACTTTTTTTTTTTTCAAGAGTAATTGTAATGTCTTCTGTTTGGATTGAATAGACGAAGTATATGTTTTAACACTAAAAGCAAACTATCCATAAAGTAGCTCTTTAAGCAAAGGAAGATAAAGAACTTACTTGAATCTTCTTGGTCCTGGTCCCTTATCCATATAACTGTTATCCCTGGCACAGTTTTATTTTACTTAAGTTTTCTACTGCCCTTCAAATGTAAACTTTTGTACATTGTTATCACAAGACCTAAATGCACTTTTGCACTAGAAAGCCAGAAAAGAAAGAGAAGCCAAAATGGATGTCAGAAGAGACTCTGAAACTTACTCTTAAGCATAGAGTGGCTAAAGAGAATGGAAGAAATGAAGTAAAAGAGCTGAAAGAACAATTCAAAGGATGCCTTGTGAAGACAAAGAGACATGAAATGTGCAAAGACCTGGAGTTAAAAAACCAAAAGAGAAGAATATGCTCGACATTTCTCAAGCTGAAAGAACTGAGGAAAAATTCAAGCCTTGAGTTGCAATATTGAAAGATTCTATGGACAAAATATTGAACAATGCAGGAAGCATCCAAAGAAAATGGAAGGAATACACAGTCACTGTAGCAAAAAGAATTGGTCAATGTTCAGCCGTTTCAGGAGGTGTCATATGATCCAGAACTGATGGTACTGAAGAAAGAAGTCGAAGCTGCGCTAAAGTCATTGGCAAAAAACAAGGCTCCAGGAATTGACGAAATACCGATTGAGATGTTTCAACAAATGGATGCAATGCTGGAAGCACTCACTTGTTTATGCCAAGAAATCTGGAAGGCAGCTACTTGGCCAACCTACTGGAAGAGATCCATATTCATGCCCATTCCAGAGAAAGGTGATTCAATAGAATGCAGAAATTATCGAACAATATCATTAATATCATACGCAAGTAAAATTTTGCTGAAGATAATTCAAAAGTGGTTGCATCAGTACATCAACAGGGAGCTTCCAGAAATACAGGCCAGATTCAGAAGAGGATGTAGAACCAGGGATATCATTGCTGATGTCAGATGGATCTTGGCTGAAAGCAGAGAATACCAGAAAGATGTTTACCTGTTGTTTATTGACTATGCAAAGGCATTCAACTGTGTGGATCATCACAAATTATGGATAACATTTTAAAAGAATGGGAATTCTAGAACACTTAATTTTGCCCATGAGGAACCTTTACATAGAAACAGTGGTCAAGAAATCAAATGACGACCAAATTGGGCAAATCTGCTGCAAAAGACCTCTTTAATGTGTTAATAAGCAAAAATGTCACTGTTTTGAGGACTAAAGTGCACCTGATCCATGCCATGGTATTTTCAATCACCTCATATGCATGCAAAAGCTGGACTATGAATAAGGAAGACAGAAAAATTGATATCTTTAAATTATGGTGGTGGCAAAGAATATTGAATATACCATGGACTGCCAGAAGAACGAACAACTCTGTCTTGGAAGAAATAACAGCCAGAATGCTCCTTAGAAGCGAGCATGGCAATACTTTGTCTGATGTACTTTGGACATGTTATCAGGAGAGACCATTCAATGGAGAAGGACGTCATGCTTGGTAAAGTAGAGAGTCAGCGAAAAAGAGGAACACCCTCAACTAGAAAGAGTGACACAGTGGCTGCAATAATGGGCTCAAACACAGCAACAATTATGAGGATGGAGCAGGACCAGGCAATGTTTCGTTCTGTTGCCATACGTTTACTATGAGTTGGAACCAATGCAATGGCACCTCACAACAACATAAACAATAAAGCTTTAGGAAATGACAAACTCAGGTTTAACAAAGCTTCAGGAGCTGACACATTTCAAGAAATGGCAATGGGAAAACCTGGATCTGATTTCCAGCAGGTCTAGATTTACAGCTGTAGAAATTTTTAAAATTTAGAGAATATTTTCTGTTAAGGCTTACATATGTTGAACTCTATATGCATTTGCTCACTTAATTCTTATGGCAATGGTGTAAGGTAAACACTAGTTATCAGAGGAAAATGAGTCTTACTAGATGATGCTACCAAGGTCAAATGGTAAATGGCAAAGCTAGAGCCCATGTTCTAACTACTAATTCTCCTAGTATAATAATCCCGGCCTGTAGACTTTATCATATGCCTCCGTAAATATGCATACTCTTCTTTTGACACGTGTATTCTTTATCCTGTCTCATTGCCCCGCCTACCTCAGGCTCTAGGGTTCAGAACCGAGGGATAGGACAACCAGGAAACGCTGAGTGTTTCCAGAAGGAGTGGGTTAGTTATCAGACACCAAGTGATGGCCTTTACTTTTGAGTCTTCAAGTTAGGCAGGTATATCAAAATCTCAACTCTGTTCTCTGCCTAAAAGGGATGTGTATGTCTGAAATAATTATATCCCACTGCTTCAGCTAAGCTAGCTGCTTTCTAGCACCATAAACAGGAACCTAGAGTTATGTTTTTGTTTGTGTTTCTCTTCCACCTCAGACTTCTCCCTCATTGCTCTCTAATGTCTATATATCCATCAAACTTCATCATTAAATCTCCTTTCTTCTGTAAAGCTTTCTTAGATATTTAGAGACCACATGGATTTTTCTCCACGCTATTAAGTCTATTACTTTATTCATTCAAAAAGACCTCTTATTACTGACTTCTGATTGCCAAGGATGCATCTTAATTAGTGCCTAAATTTGTGGTTTTCTAAGTGTGGTCCCTGGACCAGCAGTGTCAGTATCACTTGGCAACTTGTTATAAATGGAAATTATCAGGCCTTATCATAGCTCTACTGAATTAGAAACTATGGTGGTGGGGCCCAGAAATCTGTATTTTAACAAGCCTTCCAGATGATTCTGATGAATGCTAGAATTTGAGAATGATTGGCCTAAAGAACTCGGCCAGGACCTGAAAAGGCCAAGATGGCAGACTAGTCAGATGCACCACACCATCCCTCTGCAGCAAAGACCTGAAAAATCAAGTAAAACAGATACATATGTCAATCCTGTAACCCTGAACAGCAAATGAAGGGATAAAGAACTAGATCAAATACCAAATGGAAGAAGAAACTTACTGAAAACAGCAAACAAGAAAAGGCTGAGTGGAGGTGCCCAGACAACTGGTCCGGGACCATCTTAAGACAAAGACAGCTGCGATCCCAGGTGAGGTGCAGAGGAGACAACTTCACGGAATTCCCATCAGGACACAGAAACTGAGAAGACACACCTGAATTAAAACAAGGTGATGAGTGGCACAAGCTCCCCCATCCCGGCACCCAATCCACCAGGGACCATGGTATAAGTCCCCCCTCTTTTTTTTCTTCTCTTTCTCTCCCCACCCTACTTGGCCGTCCATCCCACCTTACCTGCCCACATGGAGCTCTGGCATGCCATCAGCCCTGCCCTGTCCCCTGAGTGCAGGCAGGGAATTCCATGCAGCTTCAGCCTTGCCCTGTCCCCCGTCTGAACAACTCAAGTGCAGGTAGGGAGCTCCATGTGGCTTCAGCCCCACCTTGTCCCCTGAGCACAGGCAGGGAGCTCCACACCGCTTCAACCCTGCCCTGTCCCCCATCTGAACAAGTCAAGTGCCAGCAGTCAGCCCCAGATCAGCTTACCCGGTGAATGCAGGCACACGTGCACTCCGATGCCTAGCCACCAGTGTCAGGGCCATGGTCTAGTGGTGCCTTCTACTTCCCCCAACCATCAGCTCCAGGGCCCAAAAGCCAGCAGCACACTCTCCCCCACATGGCACTCTAGCAGACAGTGGCACACCTTCCAAATGCTATGGGCTGGCAATATCTCCCCTACCTTGCCTCCTCCATCACCCCCACTATAACTGGAGGCTTGTGTTTGTTCTGGCCATCCCCACCCAGCCCAGCCAGCCAGGGACAATTGGTGAAGGTTCCATACCACTCACTTGGTGACTGACGACCCAGACACCTTTGACCAGAACACCTGGTAACTGGCAGTGTGCACACACAATACTCAACCCAGCAACCAGTGAGAATGCTCCCTGTACCCACGTACAACTGACTGGCTAGACAGACACACCATCTCAGCAGAAATGCCAGCTATATCCTCAGCTGTCCTGCAAGACCAGCAGCAGAAAACTGAGCTGTCACATCCAGTCACTGCCCCACCTACCCAGAGTCAGGTGTTGAGAGCTCCAGTACACCCAGACTAGTGACCAGAATAGCATACACACTCTGCCGACTCAGATATAAAAAAAAAAAAAAAATCAAGTTGCAGCAAACATACAATAACTCAATAAATATAATAATACCTTGATGCCTCAAGAAAACAGACGATAAAAAATCACAAAAAAAAGCAGGTCAAGATGATTCCAGTAAGTGACCAAAATAAAGAACCAGATAACCTTCCAGAGGAAGAAATGGTAATGGAACTACCTGAAAAGAAATTAAAAAGACTAATATACAGTGTTCTCCAAGAGAACAAGAAAGAGATCAAGGAAAACACAGATAAAACGAAGGAAAACACTGAGAAAGTAATGGAAGAATTCAGGAAAACAATACAAGAACAAAACAACAGGAGGTGGAGTCACCATGATGCTATAGACAGAAGCACCATGCTGTCCCTCTGCAGCAAAGACTTGAAAAACTAAGTAAACAGATACAAACATCAATCCTGGAACCCTAAGCATCAAATGAAGGGATAAAGAACTAGATCAAGCACTGAATGGAAGAAGAAACTGACAAAGAACTGAGAATGAGGAGAGCTGTGGAGTAGAAGTCCCTTTCCAGGTAACACTATGGATTTTCCATCTTGGAGCACAGCCACCAATGACCCCAGACAGGGAGTATGGGAAGGCAACTTCACAAAGCTCCCACTGGGAGACAGAGCACCAGCTCTGCATATCATATCCTCTCCCTTCCCTCCTTCCTGTCTGTGCCGTACACTGAGCACTGCACCCCTGAGTGGCACTGGCATGGACCCCAAGCCCCCATCCCATGCTGCCCCCTAGCCCTGCCCTCCCAAGTGCCGTGCCCGTCAATGGGACTGATGCAGACCTCCAGACCCCTGGACCCTGCTCTGCTGTGCTGCACTCAGACCCACCCAGCAGGCCCTAGTTAGTGCTGCAAATGAACCATCCCCACCCCTTCCCCCACCACTGGACCTGCCCTGCTGCACTATAGCTGAGCAATGGGCCCTGTCCACCTGAACAAGGTGGTAAGAACTATCATACCCACAGACAAGCAAGCAACAAAACACACCCTGCCCACCTGCCCAGACATAACCAAATAAAACAAAAAAGCAGGATGAAACAAACAAACCTACAATCAACAAATGAAGAAAATAATTTCTGAATGTCTCAGAGACAGCAGACAATATCAAAACATAAAAAAACAGGACATGATGGCTCCAGTAAGTGACCAAAATAAAACACCAGATGACCTTCTGGTAGAAGAAAAAGTACTGGAATTATCTGATAGGGAATTCAAAAGTCTAATATTCAGGGCATTCCAAAGATTAGGAAAGAGATGAAGGAAAACACAGACAAAATCATGGAAAATACAGACAAAATCAGGGGAAACACAAAGAAATGGAAGAATTCATGAAAATAATACAAGAACAAACTGTCAAAATAAATAATTAGAAATCATACAAAAATAGCAATTAGAAATCCAAAAGATAAACAACAAGATTTCAGAAATGGACAACACAATAGGAAGTTTTAGGAGCATATTTGTAACAGTGGAAGACAGGGTCAGCAAAATTGAGGACAAACCCTTGGATACCACTTTGAGGAAAAATCAGAGAAAAGAACGAAGAAAAATGAAGAAATCCTGAGAACAATGTGGGATACAATGAAAAGCAAAAATTTGCATGTGATCGGAGTTCCAGAACAGGGGGTTAAAATGGAAAATACAGAGAGAATAATTGTAGATTTGTTGACAGAAAACTTGCCTAATATCATGAAAGATGAAAAGCTGACCATCCAAAAACCTCAATGAACCTCATATAGGATAGACCTCAAAAGAAAATCAACAAGACATATCATAATCACACTCACCAAAACCAAAGACAAAAAAAAGAATTCTGAGAGCAGATTGAGAAAAATGAAAAGTCACATACAAAGGGAAAAGAATAAGACTAAGCTCTGATTACTTGGCAGAAACCTTGCAGGCAAGAAGGCAATGGGATGACATATATAAAACCTTGAAAGAAAAAAATTGCCAACCAAAAATAATATATCCTGCAAAACTCATGCTCAAATATGATGATGAAATTAGGACATTTTCAGATAAACAGAAATTAAGGAAATATGTCAAAACCAAACCAAACTTACAAAAATTATTAAAGGGAGTCCAGTTAGAGAACCAACAACATCGGACAACAACCTGAATCTAGGATACAGGAAAGCATAAGCCAGATACCAATCTAGGTAATGAACTCTCAAGGATAAAAGAAAACTATAAGACTTCAATAGGAAACCAGAGATGTCAATCTGTAAATGACAACAATGTCAGAACAATAAAAGGGAGAATAAATGATGTAGGTATAGATCTTTCAAATGGAAAGGAAGTCAAGGTGATATCAAGTTATAAAAGACTGGTTCACACTTAGGAAGATAGGGGTAAATTTCAAGGCAACCACGAAAAAGTTAACAAATCTACTCATCAAAATAAAGAAGAAAAGCATAAAGTCTCAGTATTCACAAAATCAACAACAATGAAAGAAATGAAAAGAAAATCTACAAACTAAAGGAACTCAGCACAGGAGACTAAGAGGAACAAAGAAAACATCAGCACCACAAAAAAAGCATTACAAAATGACAGCAATAAACTCAAACCTATGGATAATCACACTGAACATAAATGGCTTAAATGCACCCATAGAGAGTGACAAAATGGGTAAAAAAAAAATAACCTAACAATATGCTGTCTACAAGAGACAAACATTAAAGCAAAGACATAAATACACTACTGCAGGAAACCAAAAGAGACCTACATAAATGGAAAAACATACCATACTCATGGATAGGTAGACTCAACATTGAGAAAATGTCGGTTCTACCCAAAGTAATGTACAGATACAATACAATCTTGATCCAAATACCAACGGCATTCTTTAATGAGATGGAGAAACTAATCATTAACTTTATATGGAAAGGAAAGAGGCCCTGGATAAGTAAAGAATTATTGAAGAAGAACAAAGTGGGAGGCATTTGGGTGACTAAAAGACACATGAGGAAATGCTCACAATCAGTAGCCATTAGAGAAATGCAAATCAAAACAACAATGAGATACCATCTCACTCCCACATTACTGGTACTAATCAAAAAAAAAAAGAAAATAACAAATGTTGGAGAGGCTGCGGAGTGATTGGAATGCTTATGCACTGCTGGTGGGAATGCAAAATGGTACAACCACTTTGGAAAATAGTATGGCACTTCCTTAAAAAGCTAGAAATAGAAATATCATATGATTCAGCAATCTCACTCCTAGGAATATATCCTAGAGAAATAAGAGCTGTCACATGAATAGACATATGCACATCCATGTTCACTGCAGCATTATTCACAATAGCAAAAAGATGGAAACAACCTAAGTGCCTATCAATAGATGAGTGGATAAACAAACTATGGTACATCCACACAATTGAATATTATGCAATGATAAAGAACAATGATGAATCTATGAAACATTTCACAACATGGATGAATCTGGAGGGCATTATGCTGATTGAAATAAGTCAGTCACAAAAGGTCAACTACTGTCTGAGACCACTATTACAAAAACACATGAAAAGGTTTACACACAGAAAGAAATAATCTTTGATGGTTAAGAAGGAGGGGAGGGGTGAAGAAGGAAAAACACTAACTAGACAATAGATAAGTAGTACCTTTGATGAAGGGTAAGACAACACACAATACTGGGGAAGTCAGCACAACTCAACTAAGGCAAAGTTGTAGAAGCTTCATAAACAGATCGAATCTCCCTGACGGACAGAGTTACTGGGCTGAGGGCTGGGGACCATTGTCTTGGGGGATATCTAGCTCAATCGGCATAATATAGTTTATAAAGAAAATGTTTAACATCCTACTTTGGTGAGTAGCGTCTGGGGTCTTAAAAGCTGGTGAGTGACCATCTAAGATATATCTACTGGTCCCACCCTGTCTAGAGTAAGGGAGAATGAAGAAAACAAGGAGGCAAGGGCATGATTTGTCCAAAGAACAAATGGACCACAACTACCACAGCTTCCTGCAGACTGAATCCAGCACAACTAGATGTTGTCTGGTTACCACCACTAACTTCTCTGAGAGGGATCACAATAGAGTGTCCCAGATGGAAAATGTAGAACAAAATTCGACCTCACAAAAAAAGACCAGACTTACTTGTCTGACAGAGACTGGAAAAACCTTGAGAGTATGGCATCCGGACACCCTTTTAACTCAGTACTGAACTCACGCCTGAGGTTCACCCTTCAGCCAAAGATTAGACAGGCCTATAAAATAAACAATAACACACATAGTTCAACTAGGTATATGAGACTAAATGGGAGCCCAGGGGCAAGAATAAGAAGGCAGAAGGGGACAGGAAAGATGGACGAATGGAAACAGGGAACCCAAGGTCAAGAGATGAGAGTGTTGACACATCATGAGTTGGCAACCAATGTCACAAAACAATATGTATATTAATTGTTTAGTGAGAAATTAATTTCCTCCATAAACTTTCACCTAAAGCACACACACACACACAAACTCATAGAACAAAATGACAAAATAAATAAACAACTAGAAACCATACAAAAACTACAGCTAGAAATTTGAAAGTTTAACAGTAAGTTCTCAGAAACGGACAATTTAATAGAAGGATGTGGGAGGAGAATTGAATTACTGGAAGAGAGACTTAGCAAAATTAAGGACAAATCCCTTGACATCAACTTGTTGGAGGAAAAATTAGAAAAAAGAATGAAGAAAATGAAGAAAGCCTAAGAATTATGTGGGACACTGTCATGGATTGAATTGTGTCCCCAAAAAATATGTGTATCAATTTGGCTAGACCATGATTCCCAGTATTGTGTGATTGTCCACCATTTTGTCAACTGATGTGATATTCCAGATAAACAGAAATTAAAAGAATTTGTGAAAAACAGACCAAACTGACAAGAAATATTACAGGGAGTCTTTTGGATACAGGAGCATCAACATCCGACACCAACCTGAGATTAGGACACAGGCCAGTGTCAGCCAGATATCAACCCAGATAAAGAATCCTCATAAATAAAACAAAGTTAAAGACTGAATACAGGGAACCAAGATGTCAGTCTGTAAATGATGACAACAAAACAAAAAGAGGGAATAAATGGTGTCTTATAGAACATTCATACGGAGAGGAGGACAAGGCAAAAACAAGAAGTAAAAGACTGCTTTAAAATTAGGAAGGTAAAGGTAAATTTCAAGGTAACCACTAAGAAAGTTAACATACCTAATCATCAAAATAAAAAAGAAAAACATAAAGTCTCAGTATTCACAAAATCAACAACAATGAAAGAAATGAAAAGAAAATCTACAAACTAAAGGAACTCAGCACAGGAGAGTAAGAGGAACAAAGAAATCTTCAACACCACAAAATAAAACAAAACACAGCAAAATGCCAGCAGTAAACACATACCTATTGATAATCACATTGAATGTAAATGGCTTAAATGCACCAGTAAAGAGACAGAGAGTAGCAGAATGGATAAGAAAACATGACCCATTAATATGCTGTCGGCGGGAGACACACCTCACACGCAAAGACACAGATATATTAAAAATCAAAGGATGAAAAAAATATATCAAGCAAACAATAACCAAAATAGAGCAGGAGTGGCAATATTAATCTCTGATAAAATAGACTGTAAGGCAAAATTCACCATAAAAGACAAGGAAGGGCATTATATTAAAGGGTCAATCCACCAAGAGGACATAACTATAATAAATATATATACACCCAATGAAAGGGCATCAAAAATACATAAAACAAACTGTAATAGCGTTGAAAACAGTTATAGACAGTTTCCACAATAATAGTACGAAACTTCAACAATGTTTTTGGTGAAGCACAGAACAACTAGAAACTCAACAGAGATACAGAAGACCTAATTGCCACTATCAATCAACTCATAGACATATACAGAACACTCCACCCAAGAGTAGCGAAGTTTATATTCTTTTCCAATGCACATAGATCATTCTCAGAATAGACCACATTTTAGGCCACAAAGCAACCCTCAACAAAATCCAAAATATCAAAATAATACAAAATATTTTCTCTGATCACAACACTATAAAAATTGAAATCAACTAATGGACCACAGCTACCAAGGCCTCCACTGGACTGAGTCCAGTACAGCTAGATGGTGCCCAGCTACCACCACTGACTGCTCTGACCAGGATCA
>NW_004443994.1:13337016-13384435 GCF_000243295.1 Trichechus manatus latirostris
ATTCAACGGCATATCAAAAAAGTAATACATCATGACCAAGTGGGATTCATACCAGGTATGGAAGGATGGTTCAACATTAGGAAATCAATCAATGTAATTGACCACATAAATAGAACAAAAGAAAAGAATCACATGATCATCTCAATAGATTCAGAAAAGGCATTTGACAAAGTCCAAAATCATTCCTGTTAAAAACTCTCAGCAAAATACAAATAGAAGGGAAATTCCTCAACATAATAAAGGGCATTTATGCAAAACCAACAACTAACATTATCCTCAATGAAGAGAGATGAGACTGAAAGCATTCCCCTTGAGAATGGGAACCAAAAAGGATGCCCTTTATCATCACTGTCATTCAATGTTGTACTGGAAGTCCTAGCTAGAGCAATAAGGCAAGAAAAGGAAATAAAGGTCATACAAATTGGTAAGCAAGAAGTAAAACTATCCCTGTTTGCAGATGATATGATCCTATACATAGAAAATCCCAAGGATTCCACAAGAAAGCTACTTAAACAAATAGAAGGATTTGACAAAGTAGCAGGATACAAGCTCAACATACAAATATAAGTTAGATTCCTATACAACAATGAAGAGAACTTTGAAAAGGAAATCAGGAAAACAATACCATTTACAATAGTCCCCCATAAGATAAAATACTTACGAATAAATTTAACCAGGGACATAAAAGACCTATACATAGAAAACTACAAAACACTACTGCAAGAAACCAAAAGAGACCTACATAAATGGAAAAACATACCATGCTCAAGGATAGGAAGACTCAACATTCTTTACCGAGATGGAAAAACTAATCACCAACTTCATGTGAAAAGGAAAGAGGCCTTGGATATGTAAAGCAATATTGAAGAACAAAGTAGGATGCCTCACACTATCTGGTCTCAGAACCTACTCTGCAGCCACGGTAGTCAAAACAGCCTGGTACTGGTACAACGACAGACACATAGACCAATGGAAAATAATTGAGAATCCAGATATAAATCCATTCACCTATAGTCAGCTGATCTTCAACAAAGGCCCAAAGTCCATTAATTGGGGAAAAGACAGTCTTTTTAACAAATGGTGCTGGCAAAACTGGATGTCCATCTGCAAAAAAATGAAGCAAGACCCATACCTCACACCATGCACAAAAACTAACTCAAAATGGATCAAAGACCTAAATATAAAATCTAAAACGATAAAGATCATGGAAGAAAAAATAGGGACAACACTAGGAGCCCTAATACATGACATAAACAGAATACAAACCATAAATAACAATGCACAAACACCAGAAGAGAAACTAGATAACTGGGAGCTCCTAATAATCAAATACTTAGGCTCATCAAAAGACTTCACCAAAAGACTAAAAAGACAAGCTACACACTGGGAAAAAAATTTTGGCTATGATGTATCTGGTAAGGGACTAATCTCTAAAATTTATAGAAAACTTCAACATCTCAACAATAAAAAGACAAACAATCCAATTAAAAATTGGGCCATGGATATGAACAGAAACTTCACCAAAGACATTCAGGCAGCTAACAGACACATGAGGAAATGCTCATAATCATTAGCTATTAGAGAGACGCAAATCAAAACTACAGTGAGATACCATCCCACCCCAACATTACTGGCAGTAATCAAAAAAACAGAAAATAACAAATGTTGGTGAGAGTGCAGGGAGATTTATTGGAACTCTTATATGCTGTTGGTGGGAATGTAAAATGGTACAACCACTTTGGAAAATGGTATGGCACTTCCTCAAAAACCTAGAAATATAAATATATGATTCAGCAATCCTGCTCCTAGATATATTCCCTACAGAAATAAGAGCTGTGACACAAATAGACATATGCACACCCATGTTCACTGCAGCACTATTCACAACAGCAAAAAGATGGAAACAATCTAAGTGCCCATCAACAGATGAATGGATAAACAAACTGTGGTACATATACACAATGGAATACTATGCAATGATAAAGAATAATGACAAATCTACAAAACATCGCACAGCATGGATGAATTTGGAGGACTTTATGCTGAGTGAAATAAGTTGATCACAAAAGGACAAATGTTGCGTGAGACCCTACTATAAACTAACAACAAAAGTTTTACGCACAGGAAAAAATTTTTTTTAAAAAAGCACTCTTTGATAGTTACCAGGGACTGGAGGGGGAAGGAGAGAAAAATTACCAATTAGACAGAAAAGAGGAGTTAATATTAGTGAAGGGAACAGCAACACATTATATGGGGGAAGTCAGTACAACATGACCAAGGCAAGAGAGGACACTGATAGGAACAAAAAAATAAAGGGCACCTATGGTAACTACTACAGCTTAGACAATCCTGCAGCAAGACTATTAACAAACAATAATTTGTGAAGTACAAATAGGTAGACAGATACACCAAGAAGTGTGGGAGGATGTAAGGGAACACACCCACTGGCACAGATAAGTTTGGTGGTAGATATTTCTTCATACACGATTGTAGGTGTGGCTCATATAGAGCAGTAAGTGGTAAAGTCAGGGAAACCTCTTAGACATAACCAAACACCTTGTGGGATAAAGTTCCTAGGCTAGAAGACAAAGGACCATAAACTTGGGGAGAATCTACATCAGTCGGCACAACATAGTACGTAAAGTCAATGTTCTGCATCCTACTTTGGTGAGTAGCATCTAGGGTCTTAAAAGCTTGTGAGGGGCCATTTAAGATACAACTATTGATTTGTTCCCATCTGGATCCAGGAAGAGTGAAGGAGACCAAAGACTCAAGGGAGCAATTAGTCCAAAGGACTAATGGACCACATGAACCACAGACTACACAACCCTAAGACCAGAAGAATTAGATGGTGCTTGACTACCACTACTGACTGCTCTGATTGGGATCACAACAGAGGGTCCTGGACAGATCAGAAGGAAATTGTAGAACAAAAAAATCAAATCCACAAAGAAAGACCAGGCTTGCTGATCTGACAGAGACTGGAGGAACCCCCAAGACTATGGCCCTAAGACACTCTTCTGATCTGGAAATGAAGCCATTCCCAGAGACCGCTTCCCAGCCAAACAATCGACAAGCACATAAGATAAACAATAAAACCCGAGACGAATGTATTCCTTAGAATAATCAGTTATAAGATAAGAAGGCAGGAAGGGGTAGATAATCAGGACGAAAGAAAATGTGGAAACCAGGGCAGAAATGGGGAGAGTGCTGACATGTTGTGGGGAATGAAATCGAGGTCATAAAACACCTTATGACACTTTATGGGAAACTAATCTGCTCTGTAAACTTTTACCTAAAGCACAATTAAAAAAAAAAAAAAAAAGAACTAGGCCACTGATTATCCCAACACCTGTAACCATGTTTGCCCCTAGGCCTTTGACCACCCAGTATTTCTGTTTTTATTGACTTCAATGCAGTGAGTCCACAGTCCACTCTGCGTTTCTCTTTGCAGTGGCCTCCATTTCCGCCAAGGACCTATTCTTGTGCCAGCTTCAACATCTATAGCTCAGACCACTGATTTTCCAGCGCCCCAGCCTATACTTGCTTATAAAAAGGTCTCTGTGGACCTGCTCCATCCAACTTCCAACACTTCTTTGGGCCTCATCACATTATTAATAGCTAATATTTAAGAACTGCTATATGGCAAGCTCTATGCAAAGTACTTTATATAAACAATTTCCAAAGTCACACAGTCTATGAGTGGTAAAGCTGGAATTCTGATGCAATCTGTCTCTAGAACCTATGGATAGAGAGGACTTTGCTTACCATGGAGTGAGGAGCGAGGGGTCCAACAAAACACTGCCTTCGAGTCGATTCCAACTCATAGTGACCATGTAGGACAGAGTAGAACTGCCCCCATAGGGTTTCCAAGGCTGTAATCTTTATGGAAGCAGACTGTCACGTCTTTCTCCCGGGGAGCAGCTGGTGGGTTCAAACCACCAACCTTTCGGTTAGCAGCTGAGCGCTTAACCACTGTGCCCGTAGGCTCCTTAAGAGGTCCAGAGGCCCAGTGAAAAGATCAGGGAGAAAGGGTGGTGGTGCGAAGCTGGTTCAGAGAAGAGACAATACAGAAAAAGTCTTGGATCACTGCCCAAGTGTAAGTTCCTCCAGTCATTTATCTTCTACCATACATTCACTTCTATACTCTGGACCTCTTAACGAGCCCTGCGGGCACGGTGGTTAAGCGCTCAGCTGTTAACCAAAAAATTGGTGGTCTGAACCCACCAGCCTCTCCCCGGGAGAAAGATGTGACAGTCTGCTTCCGTCAAGATTACAGTCTTGGAAACCCTATGGGGGCAGCTCTACTCTGTCCTACACGATCACTATGAGTCGGAATCGACTTGACGGCAGTGGGTTTGTTGGACCGCTCGCTCCGCACTCTATGGTAAACAAAGTCCTCTACAACCATGCAGTGTTTGTATAGTGCCTTTCCACTTCCTTGTCTTAACTAAAAGTTGGTACTCCTCATTTTATACGCATCCCACAGGGTTAGAAGATAAGATACTCTTTTCTCTCAACTGCTGCTTCTCATTGTCCTTTACTCTCAAATTAAAAATTGCTACTATTTTGAAGTGTTTGTATCTGACTCTGCTCTCTTCTGGAGGCAAAGGGTTAAGAGCTCAGCTACTAAACGAAAGGTTGGAGGTTCATGTTCACTCAGAGGCACCTCAGAAGAAAGGCTTGGCAATCTACTTCCAAAGAATTAGCCACTGAAAACCCTATAGAGCACAGGTCTATTCTGACACACATGGGGTCACCATGAGTTGGAACGGACTCAACAGCAACTGGTTTATGTTCTCTTCTACCCATTTTCATCTCTACAATCTAGCAACCTTTTGTCACACCTTCACATTCATCAAAGACTTTTGTACTTGGCTTTTTTTCTTATCACCCCAAGTTCTGGCATTGTCCTGACTGATTTCCTGTCCATATTCTTAACTTATAGAATACTTTCTCCTTAGAGTCTCTTTCTCTCCTAAATGCCCGTGACCCACCCTTCACACCACTTCAGTCATCCCTTCCCCTGGCAACATCCGGCTCTTTATATCTTCCAGAACTGCTTTACCTGCGAAAATTTGAGCTTCAACAAACATCTTGTGGGATTTTTGTCTTTTTATCACTGCTGTGTTCCCAATGCCTAAAACAGTATTTGGCACATAAAAAAACCCATTGCCATGGAGTTGATTCTGACTCATAGCGACCCTATAGTACAGAGCAGAACTGCCCCATAGAGTTTCCAAGGAGCGCCTGGTGGATTCGAACTGCTGACCTTTGGTTAGCAGCGATAGCACTTAACCACTATGCCACCAGGGTTTCCGTTTGGCACATAGTAAGTGCTTAATAAATACCTGTTGGATTCATTAATTACAACTTTCAATTTCTCAGTCACAGTATACCCGATTTTTGAGAAAAAAGAAAAAAAGAGCCTGAATTCCCTGAGGCCTCCTGATTTTTCAGCCTAGTCTCAAATCAAGAACTGATCATCTAAACCACTCTCTCACTAGAATCATTTTCTTTGTGCTTGTCTACTTATGCCAAACTTGTCCAACAAATCCCAACCCAGGTCAGTATCAAAATCTATATTCTGTGCTTGAATCGCTAAATGCAATTGAACAAAATCTTACATCCTTGCAGATTAGCTCAACTCATCTGATTCCTCAGCAACATTTTTTAACCATTTTAAGAATCCGGGTCAACTCTCTGCCCTATTTCCCTTAGCCTAAACATATTTCCAACTTCACCTCTAGCAAATGCTCATATCACTGAACTGAACTTCACTTTTTGTGCCAT
This sequence comes from Trichechus manatus latirostris, assembly GCF_000243295.1. Lineage (NCBI taxonomy): Eukaryota > Metazoa > Chordata > Mammalia > Sirenia > Trichechidae > Trichechus > Trichechus manatus. The sequence goes on from NW_004443994.1 coordinate 13,342,810, forward strand.
GTTTATCCTTCTGCCTATAATGTCCTTGTTATTTTTCTCTTTCCTAGCCTGCTGATTCATACTTATCCCTAAGACTGAATTGTGTTACTGGAATCCTTCCCTGATTTCTTAGTCTAGACTTGGTAGTTTGTGCTCCACTAACAAACTTTTTTTTAATCTCTATCACTGTGCTTGCCAAATCTGTTCAATTCAAGCAAAAATGACCCACAGCCCAGCAAAGAAAAGCATAAAACAACCGTATCACCATGATTATAATACAGGCGTATATATATTGCACTATGAGAGCACATGGGAAGAATAATTAATGCCATAGAGGAAGTGGCGTTTGACTAGAGTATTGAAGGATAAGTAGTCATTTGCTAGAAGGAGAAATGGATAAGAAGGGCATCTTAGGTACAGTGGAAGGTATGTGTAGAGGCACCAAGGAACGGAAAGACATACGTTTAGCTCATATGGATAACTGAGTATTGCTGGAATATAGGAGGTAAAGGAGTATAGAGTGGGAGACAGATAACACTTCAAAAGTTGGTAGGTCTTTTCCGTCATGCTGAGGATTTTAGTCTTCCCTATACATAGAAATTGTGAGTATTTAAATAAGGGCTTTCCATGATCAGATTTTTATTAGAAAGATAACTGATAAAAATGATAAGGATGGTTTGTAGCGAAGAGAGCCTGGAGGTATCAAGATCTGTTGAGACACTCTTGAAATAGCGCAGGCAAAAGATAATGCTATGAATTTAGGCAGTGGTAACGGAGAGAGAATTTGAGAATATTTCAGAGATAGGCTTGGGGACTAATTAAATAAGAGGGTGTGAAGGAGAAGGAAGAGTTGATGACCAGGGGGTTAAGCTATTATTTGTATTAGGAAAAAAGGTAGGAAAAGAGGTAGCTTTTTTAGTCTGGTTTTAGAGAATGGAAGATTGTGAATTACACATCAGTTTCAAGAACGGTTAGAGCATCCACTTAGGTTGCAAGCTCATATATGAAGCACAGAAAAGAGGTGAGAGTGGAGATTATGTTCGGGGAGTCTTTTGGCCATACCATATAGATAATATTTTTAAGTAATGGGGTGGATAAGACCATCCACAGAGTGGGGAGAGACTTGTATTTTTATCTATTTCATATTCTATCAGTCCTCTGGGTCCAAGTAGACTGTGTGCTCATTGAGGGCTGGGAATGAGTCAAATTTTGCCTGCTGCTAAGAGCCCAGCAGAAGAAAATGATACTTTGAACACGAATAGGTATTTGCTTAAGAACTTTTCCTCCTCTTTGCTCTTTTATATTTCAAGTACTTTTCTTTCTTGGCGTATGTAGTCTCTGTTCAATTCAGCACAGAGAGTAATTTGGAAAGTAATTTCTGGCAAGGTGCATAATATAATGAAATTCCACCACAGGGAAAAATTTGAATGCTCAGTGGAACTTACTACATAACTCCAGACACAGTTTCACCTTAGAGATTTTTCAAGAGCATAGAAAAGTCATTTTTTTGAAAAGTGATGTTAATGATGTATTGTTACTCCTATTGTTCTGCTTTGAAGCTTAAATATATGCTAATCAGAAAGGCTACAACATATAAATAGGCCTATGTACTGTATTGTTTTCACCAAATATATGATTATAATATCAGTGCTTATCCTGTAATGATATAAATTACTTATAGATATACTATCATAGAGAAATTACATAATTCTCCATCTACACTTACACTCTATATAGATATGCTGACTCTATCTATATTTGTAGGTACTTGTTAAAATTTTATTCCTTTAGATTTGGACTTTCTTGTATATACACCTATCTGGCTTATTGTTTTTTTTTTTTTCCTCCTCCTTTTTTACACACTCTCCTTGTTCCATTAAAGTCTCAGAGTTAAATAAGTAATTTCCTAAGATGTCCTTTGTCAGACAACGTTATGGAAATTATTGGAATATCATTGCTAAGCCAAGTGAGCCATTTAAAAATGTAAATAATTTGCAATACCATGAATCTAGCTGATGAAGAGCAAACTTAATGCTGATTGATTTATTAGAATCTTTTCCTGATTAGTAATTGCTTCAAAAATCTTATTTCTATGGTTCAGTTTATCACTTTAGTGCCAGTTCTTAATATATATCTGTATAACTATCAAATCTGTAACAACCATTTCACACCATTAGTTATCCCATACTTTTCCAGCCAATAGCAGAAGGTAAATAACTGTACATTTTTCACAGTTATTGGTTACTCATATTCAGTGTGTGGCTGATATTATTAATAATCTGATATATAAAATATTTTAAAACTTTGCATTGGCCCTACTCAGTATTATGTTTTTCCCAGTGTTATGAATTGAACTGTGTTTCCCAAGAACATATGTTGAAATCCTAACCCCTGTTCCTGTGGATGTAGTCTAATGTAATGTAATATAATTGCCTTCTGTAACGCATTCTAATGTAATGTAATTAATCTTTTGAGATCATACCAGTATAGGGTGGATCCTAAACTTAATCACTTCTGAGTTATATAAAGAGCAGCGGAGACTCAAAGAGATACTTAAAGACTCAGGGGGAAAACAGAGGCTATCTGACCCTGACCAATCAAACCTATTGCCATCGAGTTGATCCCGACTCGTAGTGACCCTAGAAGACAAAGTAGAACTGCCCCATAGGGCTTCCAAGGAGCGGCTGGTGGATTCAAACTGTGAACCTTTGTTAGCAGCTGTAGCTCTTAACCAGGGCGCCTCTGACCATGACAGAGGCAGATAAGTCTACAAGCTCTGAAACTCCAAGGATTGTGGGTGCTAGAAGTTGAAATAGACAAAGAAGAACCTCCCCGTTGAGCCACATCCTGAATTTGGACTTCTAGCCACCTGAACTGTGAGGAAATAATTGTTCTTGAACGCCAGCCACTTGTGGAATTTGTGTTAGAGCAGCGCTAGGAAGCTTAGACACTCAGCCTGTTATATTTTTAAATACATATCATGGTACCAGAACAACATTCAGGTTACAAACTTTTAGCTTGTCAACCATTTTTTAAAGCGTCAAATAAAAAAACAAATAGGGAATTTGATAGTGAGAAGCTTTATTCAGAAAGAAAAGGGGGAAAAGGACTATTTCAATAGGGGAAGGGGTCTATTGTAATAAAGAGAACTGTCTGATTATAATATCAGCTAGCCTCTCAAGAGTTATGGAAAAAGTATTTTCTTTTATAGAGACAGAGAGTAAACAAGGCTAGGAAAAAAACCAAAACCAAAAACAAAAACCCAGGTGCGGGGAAGTGGGATGAAAAGGTGGAGTCTTTGGATAGTAAGTCAGGATGTTTTACCTTGAGGCCAACCTATTCTCTGAGAGGAGTACTTAAAGAGGGGAGTGTGTAGACTCAGGCTGAGGGTGGGGCAAATTTCAGGGACTTGGGGGCAGGAGAGAAGCTTAACCAAACTTTGATTAACAAGCACTTGTTTCTGATTAAGGAGCACTGGTAGTGTAGTGGTTAAGTGTTTGGCTGCTAACCAAAAGTCTGGCAGTTTGAATCCACCAGCTGCTCCTTGGAAACCCTATGGGGCAGTTCTACTCTGACCTGTAGGGTTGCTATGAGGTGGAACTGACTTAATGGCGAGGGGTTTGGTTGTGGTTTCTTTTTTTTTTTTTTTGGTAGCGCAGTGGTTAAGAGCTTGGCTGCTGACCTTTGGCTGCTAACCAAAGGTCAGCAGGTCAAACCCACTAGCTACTCCACGGCAGAAAGATGTGGCAGTCTGCTTCTGTAAAGATTTACAGCCTTGGAAGCCCTATGGGGATAGTTCTACTCTGTCCTACAGACTCACTCTGAGTCGGAATCAACGACAGTGGATTTCGTGGGTTTTTTGGCTTGTTCCTGATTAAACAGTGTTGTTACTCACTAAAAAAAAAAAAAAAGACCATTGCCGTGGAGTCGACTCCAACTCATGTTACTCATTTAAGAGGCAAGAAATGGGAGTTTGGAGAGTCTTTGTCTGGCCTGGAGCCCTTGTGGCGCAGAGATCAAGAGTTCAGCTGCTAACCAAAGAGTTGGCAGTTTGAATCCACTAGCCGCTCCTTGGAAACCCTATGGGGCGGTTCTACTCTGTCCAATAGGGTCGCTATGAGTTGGAATCAATTCAACAGGTGGTGCAAACAGTTTGCACTCGGCTGCTAATCAAAAGATTAGCAGTTTGAACCTACTCAGTGGTGCCATAGAAGAAAGGCCTGGTAATTTGCTTCCCTAAAGATTATAGCCAAGCAAACTCTATGGAGAGCAGTACTACTCTGTAACACACATGATCACCAAGAGTCGGAATTGACTAGATGGCTTGGTTGTTTTTGTTTGGTGTTTGACCTTATCATAGGTAAACAAAGGAGCATCCATGAGTCTTATCTAAGTTATGCGTGAAGGGTGGTTATTTGCAGTAAGCCATGTTGCTGAACACAAAGGTTGGGGAATTTCTTTCACCATCACTGTCTTCCAGAATCACAGGGTTCAGGTAAATGTTGAATTATCAACATTACTTTAAAGGAAAAGAGTTATACTCATGATCTTGAGGCTTTCTGAACTTGAATCTGTCTGAAATTCACAAACGTGATTATAATTTCAAGAAGTACCACCTTAAAGTTGTCTTATTATTGTAATGAAGCTGCTAGAAATTTCACTTATTCTTGAGCTAAAATCTTTGGAAACCTATTTCATCATAGGAAATCAGTTAGTGCTAAAATACTGCTTTGACTCTGGGGTTCAAATGTATTCCTGTATCTCCTGAGAAATGCCTATCAGTCAGTCATAGAAAGTTTATTGCCTATTATATTTATTTTTTAATATAAATTTCAATTTAGCGCTCTCTAAAGATAAGGACTCTGTGTATTGCTACTTCTATCACCTGTGTATCTTCATGTATTTAACTCTATCAGGAAGTTTGCCATATCCTACATAGCATAGAATTTGGTTGTATAATGACAGTGAAAGGATTTGAGTAGAATACATATTAACAGAAACATCTATGATTATGGTTGATTTTCAACCATCCATTTAATGGAGATAAGAAATATACTATGTGTTTTACAGAAAATCCAGGGTGGAAAGGGGGAGTGTGCTGTCAAATAAATTTTTGGAAGAGAGACTAGCTTGAATTGTAAACTTTCACTTAAAGCACAACAATAAAAAAAAAAAGAAGAAGAAATATACTATGTGTTTTATAAGAATGTTTTCCACTTTGGAATTACATGACTGTGAAGATATTTTGGCAGGTACTGATGGCGAGTCAAATACTTGATATAACCTTGAAAATGTTAGGACAAATCAATTAGTCAAGTAACAACAAATGTATGACACTGTTAAAACTGTTCACGAGTAGCTCAAAATCTTATGTACCATTTTGTTTAAAAAAAATTTCTTTCATGAAAACATAAACCTTACATTTTTATTAATTTCTCAAATAGTAACTATTTTGCTTTTAAAAAAATCCATACTTAAGAAATGATTTGTGTGCTGTTATCACTACTTTTAAAGTACTTTATTTTTAAAGAGAGTAATCTCACATGTTTCAAAACTTAGAGGATAGACACCAAAATATTATAACTAAAGTATCATCTCTCTTTGTGTGTTCCTCTTAATACTAAGTCTTAGAATGAAGGCAGTTTTTTTCACTATTAAACAGAATGTAAGAAGTTCCAGGCTTCACAATCCACCCCTTTCATCCTCACATACCCTTTGGTAATGGGTCCTTGCTCTTATAAACTGCTGCATTATACGAGTGCCATGTAAGGGCCAGAAGTTCCCTGAATCAGGACCAATTACCATGTGGTCTTGACAAGACACTTAAAACTTCCACCCTCACAAACTGAACGTGAATGATAACGTTTCCCCTTGAGAACTGCTTGCTCAATGACACTTTAAATTCTTATTTCTTAAAGTTTCTCCTTTCTTCCTGACTTGTAAACAGTTTGAAGCTATAGTGAAACCAAAAAAGCCAGGGTGGATACATTTAATGGCTTCAACTGGGCCTTAGCTACAGTTTGAAATAAATGGTTTCTCAGTGAACAATTTTATTTTTAGAGCTCTTTAGTTTATTCTCTTGAATATTCTGTTGCTCGCCATGGCCTAATACTGCGCTTACTTAACGTCCAGCACCCTGAGCGGCTCAAATGGAATGAACACAAAGTATGCAGAAACATTTCAGTATACACATCCCCCATCTCATCCTGTTCTTTCTCTGCTGAGGCCTGCTGTATTTGTTAATTTTCATCTTCAAAGGATTTTTCCGGACAGTTGGTGATTAATCTTTATAACCCCCTTTAGAACTGTTTGCATTATCCCTCTTTTATGGGTGAAGAAACTGAGGTAGACAAGTCAGAAAGTTAAGAGACTTGCCAAAAGCAAAAGAGGATGTTTTATGAGAGCTGAGCTTAAGATAGCACCATCTTTGCCCAAAGTTCTGTGCTCACAGTTCTCCTGCTCCATGAAAAATACTTGCCATTTAAATATCTACATTTTGCTAACAGTAGCAGAAATAATGCTGACAAATGTTAATTAAGCAGCCACAAGATGATTAAAACACTGGTAGCGGCTTCCCCAGCACGAGTAAATCTATTAACATTTTCTTATTGACTCTCGGATGCCTCACTGTGATCTGTCTCCATGAGCTGAAACAAAAAAAAATTTCTGATCAAAGGGATTTGTCCCGGGGGGTGGGGGATCAACCTTGCCAGTAGATACTCATCACAAGGCTGGTAGGGAGTGAAGATGCTTATCTGATGGCAGCCAGAAATGACAGCATGACTCTTAGGAAGGGATTTGTAGTCAAGAGCAGTAATCCTCTGGTGTCAGGTGAGCGCTAAGGCGGCCCAGCTCTTGCAGTTACCTGCTTCTACTATTTCTCTAATAAAGAGTTATCTCTGCTCATGGTTTCAATAGACGTGGCCTCTACAGCTACAAGGAGTCCCGTATTCCATGCCCAGCCCCAGGAGCCTGTAGCCACCAGATGCCAGGTGAGCTTGTGGGTGTGTGGGGATCAAGTCAGGTTTTCCATTTTCTCCTCATCCTGCACGTTCTTTCTCTGCCAAGTTGGGGACTGGCTTCATTACTTCCACCAAGCACAGAAGCTGGCTGAGTGTTCTCAGTGTCCCCATCCAGGGGTTATTTGCCTCAGCCTTTTTCTTTGCATTTCAACAGGTTAATACCCGGCCTCTTTGCTTTCTGCTCTCTCCTCCCATTCTTGGCAATGGAGCCACAGAAACTCTTCCTTTTCTCTTTAAAAAAAGAAAAAACAAACCTGTTGCTTTCAAGTCAATTCTGACTCATGGGGACTCCATGTGTTACAGAGTAGAACTGAGCTCCATAGGGTTTTCTTGGCTGTAATCTTTATGAAAGCAGATTGCCAGGCCTTTCTTCCACAGAGTTGCTGGTGGGTCTGAACAGCCAAACTTTACGTTAGTAAAACCAAAAAACCAAACTCACTGCCATTGAGTCAATTCTGACTCATAGCAACTCTGTAAGAGTAGAACTGCTCCCTCAGGGTTTCCAAGGAGCACCTGGTGGATTCGAACTGCTGACCTTTTGGTTAGCAGCTGTAGTTCTTAACAACTATGCCAAAAGCTTTCCTTAGATTAGTAGTTAAGTGCAAACTGTGCCACCCAGAGAACTTTTCTCTTTAAAGACAACTCTCAAAAACATTGTTGGATGAGAGCCCCATTTATTACCCAAGCTTTTTTTCACCTCTGGGCTCTCCTTTTTTTCACTCGAGCCCCTTTTCTGTGGTCTCATTACTGCCACAAAGAATTTAGGTTCTATATTTGGTAGATTAAAAAAAACCAAATCAAACCCGTTGCTGTGGAGTCAATTCTGACTAATAGCGACCCTATAGGACAGAGTAGAACTGTCCCATGGAGTTTCCAAGGAGTGCTTAGGGGATTCGAACCACCAACCTTTTGGTTAGCAGCCATAGCACTTAACCACTATACCACCAGGGTTTCCATTTGATAGATAGGTGGCCCCAATTTGTATGCCAGGGGTTAACTCACAGCCTAGCTTTCTAGCATCTCTTGAGGAGCAGGAATCTTTTCTAGGCTCTTTATGGATGCATTGACTTTTAGAACTGTAAACATCCTTCGAGAACAACAGCTAACCTCATTTTGCAGATGTGTCTAGTCTTAGCAGCAAGCCTTGGGCACCATTAGAAGAAACAAGTGCTATAGCAGCTGCTATAGAAAGGATGAAAAAATGCTAAACAAGGCTTTCTGCTGCCCCTAAGATAAAATAGGGATGTGAGGTCCTTTTCTGCATTAATCTGAGTCCACCACATTCTTTTATGAATAAGACTCCAGAAAGCATATACTTAGTAAGCCATTGTCATGAACAGATGAATTTACCTGGGAATAAGAGACCCTTCCTCCCGCTCAGTGCTGCGAGTCAGAATTCCTCAGTAGCCTAGGATACTCCTGCTCCTTTAGATATGTTTCTTTCAACACTTAAATCCTCTTGAGCAAGGACTGAGAGAACTGGACTCAGAATCTGAATAACTTGATCTCCCTTGACATTTCATTCTCAGACTCGACTCTATTAAACAGAGAACTTCAATATTTACTGAGTATTCTGCACCAGGCACTATATTAAATACCATGAGTCAGGGACAGAAAGGAACAGTACAAGGGATGGTCTCAATCTTCAGGTTGCTCATGGCCTGGAAGAAGAAGTATGTATTTGAAGAAAACATTATGATGCAAATTCCTGACTGGTTCTATGGACAATTTTCTCTCTCAAAAGGTTAAGAAAGCACTGAGTGGAACCAGTGCTTTGGATATAATTGGGAGACATGGACAAGGAAGAGTAATTAAACTCACATTTTATTTTCCTTTCAAAGAAAATCATCTTTAATAGAAAAATACTAGATTAGCTGTTGTTGTTAGGTGCCGTCAAGTTGACTCTGATTCATAGTGACACCACGTGACAGAGTAGAGCTGCCCAATAGGGTTTTCTTGTCTGTAATCTTTACAGAAGCAGATAACCAGGTCTTTCTCCCACAGAGCCACTGGGTGGGTTCAAACTGCCAGCCTTTCCATTAGCAGCCACGTGCTTAACCAGGCAACTAGGGCTCTCAGAATTTACAGGTGCAACCCTCAAATGCTATTTTTATTATTTAGTCATTTTTGAGGAATTGAGAAATCGCTGAGAGATGCCCCCAATTGAAGGCAATAGTCTTAATTAAAAAAAAAAAGGTGCATTTTTCAAACTATAAGATATTAGCTTAATGGTAGTCCAGGACAATGTTCTAGAGTAATCAAAAAAAAAAAAAATTGCTTACAAATACTTAGAAAAGGAATAGCAAGTAACAGGAGTCAACTTTGTTAATTTTGAGTACATCATGCCAAACTCACCTCGTTTCCATTTTCTACATGGGCCCACTACATTGATGCATCATGAAAACTCAGTAGACATTGTGTATCCAATTTATTTGGGGACAACACATGTGGTTTTAGAGATGCAGTTGTAAAGATATTGCAAGAACATTAAAAATGCTCAGAATATAGACTTTCAGAGCTCTTACTTCAGGTGTAATTAAATTTCCATGTATTTGCACTGTCCTAGTGTCCAATCAACTGAGAGCCATCTTGCAGCCCAGAGGCTATTAGAGAGAACCCGGAGGTTACATTTTAGTTATTTATTCACTTTATCTCATGCTATCCTCTCTCTCAATTCTTCAACCTTTCCATTAATCTGTTAGCCTGTCTTTAGACTCTGTTTGCTTTAAGTTGCTTTTCTCAAACCCTGGGACTTGATTAAGGAAAATATCCATGCAGTTCATCAAAGCCAGAGAAAAAGCCAAGCAGTCTTTCAAGTATAATGTAAGCTTTTACTTTGCCTCCCTATTTCTTAACTAGGACAAGCAGTGGGTATGGGCCTCGGAGGAGCTCTGTTTGACCTTGGCTTGGGCCTGGCTGCCTTCAGAAAACAACATGGACTCGGGGTATAGATTGTTATTTGATTTTGATGACACTGTATCAATAACATTCCAATTTTTTGTGCCGTGGCTCACATTGTGGATGGCCTTTGGTTGTGCACCCACTCTCCTGGTTATTCCCAGATAATAGGTTAAGGCAAGGATCAGACTGGGTGCAGTTTGTGCATAATTTTTGGCAGCCTAGTTCTAAGTCCACCTTTTCCTTTTCCACTCAAGAGAACGTGAGTTGAGGGGGAAATTTATGCTATTAAAGTGATATACTTTGATTCTGGCCTAATATTTATGAAAAATCTAATAATCCCTATACCCTGGAATTTATTAAAAGTGATGAATTACTTACAGCATCTCATAACTGATGATACCACACAACTGGTCGTGACTCCAGTCCCCAGAACAGGACTAGATCATAGTGATACGACCAAAGGATTAACACTTTGTGATGGTTAAGACTGTGTGTCAACTTGGCTGGGCCATGATTCTCCGTGTTTTAATGTAATCACTCCCATGATTCAATATACTGTGAGTAGCCAATCAAATGAAAGGGAGTCTCCTTGGGGGTGTGGCCCAAATCTGTATATAAGCAGACGTTCTGGCTTTTTGCTCTGTCTGGATCCTGCGGCTGCTTCCTGTTGTCTCATCTCCCATTCTTGGGACTTGAGCTGTCAGCTTATCTGCCAAACCTGGGATTCACCGATCTGCACAGCCTGTGAGTGGGAGCCCTGCTCTCCAACCTTCCGATCTTGGGCTTGCCAGCTTCTGCAGCTGTGTGACTTGGGAGAGGCCTCTACCCTGATCTACCGACTTGGGACGTTCTAGCCTCTACAGTTGCAAGAGCTGTTTCTTTGATATAATCTCTCTCTCTATGTATATTTATACACTTTACTGGTTTTGCTTCTCTAGAGAACCCAGCCTAAGACACACGTAAATACAAATAACTTACTATATTGGAAGAAAAGTCAGTTCTTTTGTACCTCTGATTGAGCATGTTCCAGGCAGATTGGTGAAAAAGGTCAGTCTTTGTCTTTAGCATTTCAGATCATTGTACCTGAGATTAAAAAAACAAAACAAATGTACAAAATTTCTTTAGTTTAAGTACTTAATACCTTTGTTTGCTTTTTCTTCCTCGTGTCAAGATCTACGTTCATTAAAAGGTCTGCTATCCGTCATTAACACCCTAGTACAAATTTAAGTCAATTTACTTTGTCTTTCCAGTAAAAGTATATTGTCTGAATTTTTTGGCCTTATTTCAATTGTACAATTAAAGTATTTCTCTTCAGTGGATATAATTTTAAGTACCTGCCCTAAAACCGGACAGTTTAAGACTTTAATCTGGAGGTAAGATGAGGTCTCCTTAGCATTTTTTTAAATCATAAAAAATAGGCAGCTGCAAAGAAAGGTAATGTTGATTCACAGTCTCCACTGCTAGGTGCTTTTAGAGTTTGCTGGCCTAGATAAGTTATCCCTTTCCACTGCTAGAGTAATCCCTCACTAAAGGGCCCATTGCACTGAAATTTAAAAAATGCCCTTCTTTATAGGAAGAACAGTTTGATTTAAACCCATTTTTACAGACTAACTCTTTCAGATAAAAGTATTATAAATTGGATAATACAACCAGACCTCAATGTGCAAGAAAAAAAGAAAAAGAAAAAAGATTTATGTCAACCATAGCCCATAAATGGACATAAGATATTTCTTCAGTACTTCTTTTATAATCCTATCTACATCATTTCTGACTTAGTTAAATACAGGTAGCAAGCATCTAATCAGGGGTTTTGTTTTTAATTAAAATTTAAGGCTTGATACCATTTCTGTAGAGGGAAAAATCTCCCATTGACTAATCTAAGCATTTAAATTCAGTTTAAAACAAACCATATCCCTGGTTATGAGTATTTGCTGCATTTCAAGTTATTTAATTTGAAAAGTCAAATCGGGGATGATAACCACCATTTAAAATAACAGGGTCTAAAATAATACCAGAGACATTTGTGAAGAAGACAAATAGAGCATGGAATTTAAGGGAATAAGTATCAAAGTTTTCTTTCTGTTGTGTGATTCTCAAGTCTTTGGGTCCAAGTGATTTCTGAGGACTCAGGTTAACATAAATAAAGGGATTGTTTTACCAGAAGGGTTTTTTAATCTGTGGTGCTCTGCTCTCTGTTTAACAGAGTTATTGGAGTTCCTGGGTGGAGTAAACGGTTAACGCACTTGGTTGCTAACTGAAAAGTTGGAAGTTTGAGTCCACTGAGAGGCGCCTTGGAAGAAGGACCTGGTGATTTGCTTCTGAAAAATTAGCCATTGAAAACCTTATGGGGCACAGTTGTACTCTGAAACACATGGGGTCGCCATGAGTTGAAGTCAACTCAAAGGCAACTGTTTGGTTCTGAACACCTACTCTGTGCTTCAGCATTGAGCTTGTTGGGGAACTAGAAGGACGACCTGGTTTCTGTTCTCATGGTGCCAATATGAGCTTCCTAAAACACAAATTTGATTCATTAACTCCTTTCTTAAAAGCCCTTTAAAGTGTCTCCCACCTTTGCTCAGAAACCTTTTCACACCTGTTCCCTACCTGTCCCCCAATCCCCATCTCTCATCCCTCACATTATAGGCTGACACTCATCCCTTTCAAAGCACCTGCCACGTGTTTTCTGATGACTTTTTACAGATTGTGTTCTGCCTGCCTAGAAACCCTTCCTTGACTTGTCTGCCTGAATAATTCCCTCCATTTTAAAAGAGTAAATATAATCTCTTTCCTCTCCACAACTTCATCCCTTGACTTTCCTTGATTCAGTCAACTAGGGCATTTATTCTCTGCTTATTGTCTCAAGAAAAGCAGAATGCAGAAGAAAAAGAAGTCAATCTTTGCCTTTTGATTTTGAAAAGCCTTAGGCCCTCAGGGGAAGAGACGCCTTGGATTTGGGAAAATAATGAAGCATAAAAGCAGTTTTCCCGCAACCACAGATGAAGCCACTAGAGATGAATCCTCTTCTAGTTTGGAGAGGGAGGAGTTGGAGGAGAAATGAGGAATGAGTAAGGCGTGGGGGTGAGAGGAGTTGGGGAAGACTAGAAAAAGTCAGGGCAAATGGGGGCAGGGAGAAACGGAACTTGGAAGGGTTATGTGGGCTTCAGAGCACAGGAGGCCATGCCTCTGCCCAGAGGGGAGCAGCGCCCCCTTGAGGGAGTGGGTGTGTGCTCCACCTAAGCAGAGGAGCCCAGAAACATCCCCCCTCCTCCCTGTTCAGAGACCTGTGGCCTCACTGAATAATCTCATGCAGAGAAGTGACATAGGATCTTGTTGTTGACTCATGAGGACCTCATGTATGCAGAGTAGAACTGTGCTCCACAGGGTTTTCAAGGCTGTGCACCCACGGGATTTTAGCACCATAGTTTCCCACAGTGCAGTAGCAGCGGCAGAGAGGAAGTGGCAAGAGGGAATTGCTAGATTTGAAATGACCTTTTGCAGGATATGAGGGATGACCTGGGTGTGATCTGCATGGACCAACCCTGAGGAGCAGGTGAGATGGATGTCTCCTAGGCACTGCAGACATTCCCCACGTGTGGAGGCAACCTCAAATTGACTGAGATGACGTTTCCACAATCTGGCTAAATGGGCACTCGAGATAGAAATTGAGTTAAAAATAATAATAAAATTCAATGTTTTGCACATTGGAATTTGTAGGCAGAGAATCAAACCCAGTACAAGTCTTTAAGATTCAGTTCAGACATCATTCTTATGAACCTGATAAAGCTCCTTGGGAAAGTTGTTGTTGTCAGGTGCCATCGCACTGGTTCCGACTCAGTGACCCTATGTACGACAGAACCAAACACTGCCTGGTCCTGCGCCATCCTCACAATAGTTGTTATGCTTGAGACATTGTTGCAGTCACTGTGTCAATCTATCTCACTGAAGTTCTTTTTCGCTGACACTCTACTTTACCAAGCATGATGGCCTTCTCCAGGGACTGGTCCTTCCTGATAACATGTTCAAAGTATATGAGACGAAGTCTTGTCATCCTCACTTCTAAGGAGCATTCTGGCTGTACTTCTTTCAAGACAGACTTGTTCATTCTTCCGGAAGTCCGTGGTGTGTTCACTATTCTTCGCCAACACTGCAATTCAAAGGTATCAACACTTCTTTGGTCTTCCTCATTCATTGTCCAGCTCTAGCATGCATATGAGGCAATTGAAAGTAACACGACTTGGGTCAGGCATACCTTAGTCCTCAAAGTGACATCTTTGCTTTTTCAACATTTTAAAGAGGTCTTTTGCAGAAAGCTCTCAATAATTGGTGAATTTTATTCCGATTTGTCTTGTTCATCTCTGTGTACAGGGTACCTGGCACAAGGCAGGCACTCACATAAGCTCGCTGAATTGAACCATGATCTATGATCTAGTTAACAGAAAAGACTGGCACATGTAAAAAACTATATTTATAAATTATGTACTGCTTTCTATATGTAAAGTGGTACCCATTCTAAAAAACAAAAAACCTGTTGCTGTCCAGTCGATTTGGACTCATAGTGACCATATAAGATAGAGTAGAACTGCCCCAAGGAGGGACTGGTGGATTCAAACTGCCAGCCTTTGGGTTAACTGCCTGAGTTCTTAAACCACCTTGCAACCAGGGCTTCAAGAGTGGTACATAATCTTTAAATGCAATAAAAATACAGAAGAGAGGGAGAGGTCATTTTTGTTAATTGTCTACCTCCCTAAAATGTGAACAGCAGGGATCAAGAAAGTTTGCTCCACAAAGAAATCAGATGCCCTTATTCAAAGTAAGAGACCAAGTATCTCCTATTTCCTGGCCCTGTGCAAACTGTGGCTGTGATTCCCGTTTAAAGGATGTACGATAATTTTCTGTGGTCCTCTGTCCAAACGTTGATCTAAACACCTATCAGAATTCTTTTTTCTTAGCATTTGGTTAAATTTGAAAATAATAGTTAGAGGGGCCACTGAGAAATGCTGGAAAATGTCATAGTGGAAAGCGTTAGTGGCTCCTACAAGAAGACAGGAAGCCAAAGTGTCCCTTGTACAGGAGAAAGGAAAGGGAAGACTGTGGCTCACAGAAGGAGGAAGCAGGAAATCAGCAACTCCCCCTTGAAGTCACCAGCCATCCCTCTGATGTGGAATCACAGGTTACCTCTCCTCCCCTGCATGCTGCTGGGACGCTTGATAGCTTCAGACCACAGAGCGGGATGCTGGACTCCTTGGGGAGGTCTGTAGCTGTGACTGCCAGCATCACTAAGGAAGACAGCACCAGCATCACTAATCAGATACACGAGCAGTGTCTTTATCTGCATGAGGTAAAAAATTAATTGGAGCACAGACCCACCACGAAGGTGTGAGACAGCCAAAAGGGTGACTTGATATATGCCACACTTGGCTAGAAAAAAGAAATTCTGTAAATTAATTGGCCAGGCAAGAAGGAAATGAAATGTTCTGTCTAATCTAACAATTCTTCCCTTTTACTTTCTCTTTACCCCTGTTTCCCTCTCCTTCTCCTCTCTTTTCTCACCAGCCACCCCTCCTCAGCCCTTATTAGACATTCATCTGTTGAGTGGCCTTGGGGCTACCACAAGTTAGAAGACTATTTCCAGGTAAGACACAAAAACTCAAAAACTTCAGTGGGAACCAGAAAGGAGAAATGGAAAAGATGAACTATTCTTGCCAGAGGTCCTACCTCTAGAGAAACAGAATTGAGAACTCTTACATAAACTTTAGTGATATGAAAGGACCATGACTATGGAGAGTGGTGGCATCTATTTTGTTCCACCGAGGTCAGAAATGGGATTAATAGACAAACTAGAGTGGGATGGGGAGAAGGGTATTGGGGAAAACGTCTCGAGTTTACAGGGAGGCACTGAGACTCAGGGAACTCAGATACTATGGAGACTCATTTCAAATGGCTTTATGATTTTTTTTTGTTTTTTGAGCACTGTGATGTAGACAATAAATAGGTTTTCTCATTTTCAGCACTGTTGACATTTTGTGCTGGATAATTCTTTGTTGTGGGGGGCTGCCCTGCACATTGTAGGATGTTTAGCAGCATCCCTATCCATTACCCACTAAATGCCAGTAGCATTTCCTTAGTTGTGACAACCAGAAATGTCTCTAGACATCGCCAATGTCCGCTGGGTGGCACAATCGTCCCTAGTTAGGAACCATTGCATTAGAGGGTAGACTAGTTGACCACATACTGACATTTTTAGCCCTGTGGTTTCTGGAGTCTAGAATAGAGCACAAAACTTGACAGTGGACTAACGATGATCTTAGATTGTCCCAAGTTCCAGAGTAGAATGACTTGCAATTTTATACACCACATATAGAGAAATTTCTCAACTTCTCTGATTATAAAGGTGCACTGACAGTATTCACTTGGGGATGCATTTCTATTTAAAACAATTTTTTAAAAAGCCTAAGGAAAAACAATGTGGATATGCCAGAGAGGTGGATATCAAAGGGAGAATACAAACAGAAGAGCTATTTCACTTCTGTTGTCAAAAATGGCAAGCCAATCCATAGAGATTTAAAATACTACAAAATTCACTTTAATGACAAATGACACCAAATGCCCGTATGGCCAAAGAGAAATAAAAATGAAGATGAAGAGTTGAATTGAGGCCACAGCAATACCTAATCACAGCCCATCATCTTATACCCATCCAGCCACTGACTGGGGACCAGAGCTCTGCTTCCCACTCAAGGAACTCAAAATTGTGCATTAGCTGCTACCGTCTTTGGAGTCTATACACACCAGAGAAGAGCATTTGAACTGGGTTTGAAAATTTAATAAACAATTTGAAATAAACCTGAGATAAACTAGTGAACTCAGACAGGTGGACACATTTTGAGAGTGACAAATAAATAAGCATCCAACTTCAAGTAAACACCATGATGGGCTCTAAGAGAGGGAAGTATAGATATTGCGTTTAAAAAGCAGAGGAGTGGGGTTAAAACACCCGACACTGGAATGGCGGATAAAGCAGCCTTCAGGCTCTTAACTAAATGGTGTGTGTCCTTATAATACCTGCATTTTAGAGATTAAAAAGAAGTTGCGACATTGTAGTCCACTTTGCCCTTTCCACCCTGGCTGTTACAACAGTCCTCGTGCTTTTGTATTTTTCCCTGGGCGCTTGACCCAGATCACACAACACACCGAGAGGTTAGAGAAGTATTGTCTGAAGAATAATGAAAGTTGGTGGATAAACTGGGATGGCTTACAAAGAGGAAACGAAGAGTGGTTATCCTCAGGGTAACACAGGTCTAGGAAGGGGATCATGTGACCTTCAGGATGTCGCCTGAGCCCACCATTACTACCCAATCTCTTTCATGACTGACCTTGAAAAGAAGGTTAATGTGATATTGACCAAATTTGCGAATAGCACAAAGCTTACTAGTATGGGAGATAAAGAAGACGACATATTACAAACACAGCAGGATATAGATAACTCAGGGCACCAGTTGAACAAAAGTGAGATGAGGCTTAATATAAAGACATGCAAGATAACATATGCACCTGAGAGAAAATAACTCTCCGCACAGATTCAAATTACAGGGGTATTACTCAGGAAGCTGTCGTGCTGAGTGAGATTTGGGGAGGACGGGGGATAACAAATTGAGTAGGAGTTCACAGTGCAATGTCATTGCAAAGAAGGGCAGTGCTACATTGAGATGTGTAGATGTTATAAAGCAATCTTTGAAAATCCAAGGGGGGATGGAGTGTTGCTTTACACCATGTCTGTAAAATCTCACCTTGAACTCTCTGCTGCCCTGACTTTAACAAAGACGGCAATAGGACAGGAGATACAGCAAAGATAGTCATTTGAATGCTATTCAAAATGATGCCCAGGTCTCCCTAGGAGAAGCAGAATTGTCTTCTCAGGCCAGACAAACACATTTATAACAAAGTTTTCTCATGATAAGGTCCTCTTGCTATTATGTTTCCTTTAATGCCTTTTTGACTTTCAGGAAGGGAAAAATAACTACTTAGGGGGAAAAAAAAAAGAAAAGAAAGGAAGAATGAAACAACCATATAAATTCCTTTTAGAGAGCAGAAAAAAAAGGGTGTTTCACATGGTCAGCAATATTTAAAATCAAAACCAAACCAGTTGCAGTCAAGTTGATTTCAACTCATAGTGACCCTATAGGACAGAGTAGAGCTGCCTCATAGGGCTTCCAATGCATTCTTCTAATGTGGACACTGGTACTTAGTAGATATGTACATGCAATTTATTTAATCTCTGAGATTCAGTTATTGTATTTTATTGTGCTTTAGGTGAAAGTTTACAGTGCAAATTAGTTTCTCATTCAAAAATTTATACACAAATTATTTTGTGACATTGGTTGTAATCTCCACAACGTATCAGCACTCTCCCCTTTCCACCCCAGGTTCCCCGTATCCATTCATCCAGTTTTCTGTCCCTTCCTGCCT
Source organism: Trichechus manatus latirostris (assembly GCF_000243295.1). Taxonomy (NCBI): domain Eukaryota; kingdom Metazoa; phylum Chordata; class Mammalia; order Sirenia; family Trichechidae; genus Trichechus; species Trichechus manatus. Next base: position 13,361,178 of record NW_004443994.1, read on the forward strand.
TCTCATCTTTGCTTTTGGGCAGGAGCTGCCCATTTGGTCTCGTATACTTGATTGAACTAAGAAGCATGCTTCTCACGTGTGTTACTGCTTGTTTTACAGGCCTGTCTAATCTTTGGCTGAAAGGTGAACTTCAGGAGTGACTTCAGTTCTGAGTAGCAGGGTGTCTGGAGGCCATAGTTTTGGAGATCCCCCCAGTCTCTTTTAGACCAGTAAGTCTGGTCTTTTTTTGTGAATTTGAATTTTGTTCTAAATTTTTTTCTAGCTCTGTCTGGGGCCCCTATTGTGATCCCTGTCAGAGTGGTTGTTGGTGGTAGCCGGGTACCATCTAGTTCTTCTGGGCTCAGGCTGGTGGAAGCTCTGGTTCATGTGGTCCATTAGTCCTTCGAACTAATGTTTTCCTTGTGTCTTTGGTTTTCTTCATTCTCCTTTGCTCCAGATGGGATAAGACCAATAGATGTACCTTAGATGGCTGCTTGTAAGCTTTTAAGACCCCAGACACTGCTCACCAAAGTAGGATGTAGAACATTTTTTCTACGAACTCTGTTATGCCAATTGACCTAGATATCCCCCGAGATCATGGTCCCCAGCCCAAGACTCAGTTTCTTATCAATTAAATGGGAATTATAAAAACTACTTTACAAGATTATTATGAGAATTAGAAATAATGTGTGAAGCACTTAGAAATTAAGGCATGATAAATGTTTAAACTTTTGGTGACTGATTTGTGGTTGAGGCCATAAGGAAAAAAGAATAAAAGTCTTCTACATTTTAACCTGGAGTGGATTATTATATTTCAAACACACAGGATAAGAGGAAGAGTTATTAGCTTGGCAAGGTGCTGCCTGACACATTGCCACTGAGTCAATTCTAACTCATGGCAGACCTATAGAACAGAGTAGAACTGCCCTGTATAGTTTTCAAGGAGTGGCTGGTGGATTCGAACTGCTGTCCTTTTGGTTAGCAGCCGAGTTCTTAACCATTGTACCGCTAGGGCTCCAGCAAGGTGCTAATACTGAGTTTTCCCCATGTCGAATTTAATGAGATGATAGAACACCTTGACTTTTAACTTTGCCAGAATTTGCGTGTTGAGGTTTTTTTTAACTTACTGCTGAATTTGGTGAAAGTAGAGTCACAAAAATAGTACATTTTTATAAAAATTCTGAACCTAGTTTTCAATACTGAGAGAAAAGTAGAGATGTGTTAGCATTTCTGTGGAACAGATTGTGAACATTTTGATGGGGCTAGGTCAAAGTGAAAAAGAGCGCAAGGCTATGATTTCTCATCTCATTTGGTCCACAGGCATTATGTTTTCATAAGTACATTATCCAGGTAAAGTTATGGAATTGCTTGTGCTCAGTTCATAAAACACATTTAATTTCACACAAACAATGCCGATGTTCCATGGCAAATCAAAGGTGTGTGCAGTGGGGGAATTTGCTTATGGGAGTATCTAGTTAAATAAATAAGCAAAACAGTAAATTAACAACAATCCAAATAGAGCATGTATCCAGCATATCTGGGTTAGGTCTGTGGCACCATAGCATTGAGATTTATTGTGTCTTTACCTTTAATGTCAACAGAATGCTACCAGTTGTCATTCCATTGCCTATAGCCACAGGAACAAAATATGACTATCTGGTTAAAACAGCCACTGTGTGATGCATCTTTGAATGCTCATTTACTCCATTTTCTCTCCATTCAAAAGAGATTTTTACTTCTGTCATTCAAATAATAATTGCTTCTTAAACTTAAAATAATATATTAAAATTTAAAATAGAATTAGCATCATAATGCCTGGCATGTACCTAATTTTACTGATGATAACAAGTTAATAAAGGAGAGAAAGGTTAATTTTAATGGTTGCAATCATTTTTCCAATCACTCAAATTTATTTTCACACTTTAATATTCTAGAGCAGGGATTGGCCAACAATCTCTGTAAAGGACCAGATAGTAAATATTTTAGGCTTCACATGCCATGAGACAAAATCTAGGATATAAAGGAGATTATACAAGCAAGAGAGCAAGCAAAGATGGGGAAAGACTGATGCCAAGCCACATGGAGAACTCCAAGGAACCAGGAAACAGAGGCTGCAGAGAAAAAGACCTTCCCTTAGAGCTGACACAGAGAGAGAGACTTCCCCTAGAGCTGCCACCCTGTATTTATACTTCTAGCCTCGTAGACTGTGAGAAAATAAATTTTATGTATATTAAAGCCATCTACTTGTGGTATTTCTGTTATAGCAGCACTAGATAACTAAGACACACGGGGTCACCATGATTCAGAATCAACTCCACAGCATCTGAAAAAAAATTGTCTCCTACAGGTTTTCCCTTGCTTCTCTGACACCCAGTGATCTTCCTTTCTGGGAATTGCTGCAGAATGTGTTGACCGCATCTCTCTGGCACTTATATCCTACACTCATAGTATTGGACACCTTTTCCCATGGGAAGCAGAGTAATACCCCAGACTCTGGGGTAAGACTCCTTGAGTGTGAATTCTGGATGAACTGGAATTCATTAGTGGGTGATCTTTAGCTACTTACTCAGCTTCCTCGTCTATAAAATGAATAATAGTATCTACTTCATAGGGTTATTGTAAAGACTAAAGGAGTTAATAAATGCACATATTTAGAAGAGTACATGACATAAAGTACTGATATAAATGTTGCTATTCTTTGATTTTTTAAAAAAATATTTAAAAATACAAAACCATTCTTAGATTGTGGACTGTACAAAAACAAGCAGTGGGCTGGATTTGGATGGTGAACCATAGTTTGCTGAAGTTTTCTCTTTCCCTTAAATGATCATTAGCTTTCTATTAAAATAGAAGTCTAAGAGCCATAATGGACCTTAAGCTGTTGTCAAAACTAGCCCACTCATTGTACAGCTAAAGAAATTGAGACTCAACAGTGAACTGACTTGATCTTGCCCACCTAGCCCATTACTGACAGGTCCCATGTTGGAACCTAAGTCTCTGGGACTTTCTACATTCCCAAATCACAAGGTACAGCATGAGTTGGGTGCTGGGAACAGTATGGTGGGAGTCGACCTGAGTTAGGATTGGTGAGTTCGGACACTTAAGTCTTGCTTAAATGGGTCATAAAACCAAAATCAAACAAAACCCATTGCTGCTGAGTTGATTCCGACTCATAGCAACCCTATAGGACAGACTAGAACTGCCCCATAAGGTTTCCAAGGAGTGCCTGCTGCATTCAAACTGCTGATCTTTTTTGGTTAGCAGTTGTAGCACTTAACTACTGTGCCAACAGGGCTCCAGAGAGAAGAGTTACATATTGCAATTCCAACTTCTCCCTGGATTCTAGCAGTTGTGAAAATTTAGGAATTACTCCTTTGGACTAGGAGAATCCAGGGAGAAGGTGAAATTAGCAATATGTAACTCTTCTCTCTGGTATAGAATCCAAACTCCCACAGAACTCCAACACTGATACTTTAGAAAAGAATCTTGTTTTACCTACCTAATTCTGTAACGCTCACACTGAGCCAACTCAAATCCATTGCTGCCGAGTTGATTCTGACTCATAACAACTTGTAAGACAGAGTAGAACTGCCCCATAGGGTTTCCAAGGCTGTAATCTTCCTGAAAGCTACATCTTCCTGCTGTGGGGTGGCTGGTGGATTCAAACCACCAACTTACCAGTTAGCAGCCGAGCTCTTAACCACTGTGCCACCTGCTGGCCTTCTTTATACTGAGCAGAGGAGGACAGATTGGTGAGAAAGTAATGGTTAGTAACTTTATATAATTTTCCCTCTTTCACATTTGGAAGTATGATGGGCTGCATTGACCAAGTCTCCCAGACAGTCTCCATGGGTCTTAGTTTTTTGACCTGACATGCAGAGACAGAGCAGAAACGAATAAATGTTTGCCAAGTAACTTGAAGTCCTACAAGAAAGCAATTTCATCTGCCCAAAGCATTTAGGTTATGGATTGCAGTCTCAGAATTATATTTTTAACCAAGTAATATTTCACAGGGATAACATAATCACCTAATGAAGTCGGTTGAATGTTAATTATAGAGAGGTATTGAAATGCACCAACATGATTTATTTTGTCTGAAATATCTTTTACTCTTTCATAGGATGTAATTTAGAGAGCATTGTGCCTTCTGCATAACATTCAAAGTCACTTTGGCCCTCCACAAATCCTGTCCTGCTAGAAGTAGATTTAAATTAGTGCATGAGGTGTAGAATTTTACCTACAGAGATTTCTGAGCATTACTGACTTAAAGATGGGCAGGGGTAACTGTTTCTAGGGAAAGTATTAAAAATACAAAATTTGTCTACACTGCTCTGACATTTCCCTTGATAAGAATCCCTTATTTTAATAAATCACATATATGTTTTTAACGAAACACATTTTGAAGAGAACCTTTGTATCTTGTAGAAGCATCATTTACAAAACTGTTTTCAGAATGGTGAATTTTAGTGGTAGCATATCTTTTTTTTTTTCTTTTCACTATCAAAATTCAGAGGAAGATCAGGATTATTTTTAAAGGGTTTTGATAACTAATATTTAATGCCTCACTAGGTACCAAATAATAGCTAGTATTTACTGAATATTTTTAAATAAGTTCAGATATATTAACTCATTTAATCCTCATTATAACTCTTTAAGTTTCTTCACTTTACAAATGAGGAAACTGGGACTCAGGGAAGTAACATTGCTAATGAGTGGTGGAACCAATGTCACATTGTTAGTAAGTCACATTGCTAGCAAGTGGTGGACATGAGAACCAAACCCAGACAGTGTGATCCAAAACATTGTTCTTATTCACAATGCTATACCATTTTGCCAGTTTCTCGTGCCTTTCCAAAAGTATTCCAAAGACTTTCTTCACTCAACAATCCTCAATAGTTAATCTTTCTGATCATATCCTCTTATTTCTTCACTTCATCTCATAATCTGCTTTACCTACGTTATAATAAGAGCCAACACTTAGATGGTGTTAGATAGTTATTAAGCATTTTCATATAATATTTTTGTTATGAAGTGGGTTTTATTCACATACCCATTTGGCAGATGAAGAAAATGAGGTTCAGAGAGGTAAAGTTTCTTGTCCAGGGTCCTTCAGCTATGAGGAGGTAGAGACAAGATTGAAACTAAGTATTTTATTTTTTCTGCTATGGAATAATGCCTTTATTCCAGCACTAGAATGTACTCTTCAATAGAAAAGAGAATTGTACTATGGGTTACTGTGCTTCAAAAGGCATGGAATGGAGCAAATGTCACAGAAATTTGAAATCAAAGGAAGCTGTAACTAGAAGCTAGTTTATGTAGTCCCATTTTTTCATACTGTGCTCTTGGGAGCCCTGGGTTGCCATTGGACATCCTTAGGAGTCTGAGGGGTGTGTGGGGTGGAAAGCCTTCCAGCTTTTCCATCAGTCAGAGAAGATCCACTTTCTTCTCTTGTACACATTGAACTTTCACTAAATATTCTTTTAGAAACTGTATACTCCAGCTTTAAGAAAAGTCTAAAAACCATTGCTCAAACAAACAAGCAAAAGAAAAACAGAAATGAAGAATCTCCTGCTCTACTCCAAACCTCAGACAGAGTAAATCATTTTCCCAAAGTCACACAGCTCATAGCAGCATAGATCCAGAAAGACCTATAACCCAGTTCTTCCAAGTCCCATCCCAGGGATCTTTCTACCACACCATGATAAATGCTGCCTTTCTGAAGAAAAAAGTCACTTAAACGCCCATTACAGAAATGACAAACTGGGAGCCAGAAACAAAATCTAAGAATAAAAGTAGGCCAAGTGCTGTTCTGAGGTCTGAGGAGGCCATTTTAGCCTACTCAGGCACTGATTCAATTTTTCGTTTTGGCATCTTTTGAGCTTTCTTCTTTCTCATGTCCAGGTACAACTCTTCTTCAGGAAACTCACTACAGACAATTATCTACTCAGGGAAATAAATGAGGCTCTTTTTAATGGTGCTCCTTACCCTGCTATGCAGCAAGATAAATTAGAATTTATCCCCAAAACGATTTACCAAAGACATGAAAAAAATAGACTTTAACATCACACATAGCCCCAGGTAAATGAAAAATAAAACTTACACTTGATAAGCATGGAAAATAGAACAATCAACATGTTAATAACAATATAATGTAATAAAACACTTAATTTACCAGAATACTCAGGTAAGAGTATTGAGTATTGAGACTACCAAAAAGTGATTATTTTTGCCATTACTAAAATGTTTGATGTAATTTTACTCATTCTTAAAAGAAAAACTAGAATATTCTTAAAGCAGATTATTTGATGATTTATAATATTACATTGCTTAGTAAGGCAAAGCATCAGCCAAAAAGAGGAAGACCCTCGACAAGATGGATTGACACAGTGGCTGCAACAATGGGCTGAAACGCAGCAATGATTGTGGGGATGGCACAGGACAGGGCAGTGTTTCATTCTATTACACACAGTGTCACTATGAGTTGGAACTGACTCGACACCACCTAACAACAACATTACATTGCTTCTGGATAATCATTTTCAATATGAACTCTCACTTAATTCTATAAAGGTGAAGCAAACTGGATAAAATAAAGCTTATTCCAAAAAGCTTTTTTATTTTTCTAAAATTTTCAATTACTTCCACTTCTATTAGAGAATAAACTGGTATTTTAATTTCCCTTCCACTTAAACAACTAAAAAAACTGGACACAATATACTGAACAATTGTTTTCACATTGGATAACAAGTAGAGCAGGACTGTGGATCCTAAGAAAAGGAAAACAAATGAGGTTATCACTACATTTGTCACAAATTTCCTCCTAGAGGCATTTTCCATACTGTGGTAATAGGAAAGGGAACACAGAGCACTGAGAGGTCACTGAATTGTGGAGTCAGAGATTAGAGTTCAGAGAGGCTGAAGAAGTTAGAGTTTGTGGAGACAAACACTGGAGAAGAGAGAGTTACCCAGAGTAACAGCTCCAGAAATATACATAGGAGCCCACTGTGTCTTTGCTTGAATACTAAGCAGCATGTTCATATGATGAAGTTCTATTAGAACAAGTGAAGAACTAAACAGGCTATAACACAAACAACTCCTAGACCTCAAAAAGGGCTGGGAAATGTTCAAGTTATGACTAGCTTAGTAGAGATATCACTTTGAACACCTGAAGCATTCAACAGTGCATCGAGAAGGATCAGTCCTTAATAGCAGTGCTAACCCAGACCTAGAGTAAAGGCTGTCCTAGACTTGCCCTAACAAAACTTAAAAAAAGTCTCAGAAGGGTCAAACTTAAATGCCTATTAAACAAAAATTCAACACTCTTGAAAAGAAGAAAACAAAATCCAGATATACAGCAAACTAACATTTACAATGTCCAACATCTAACAAAAAATTACTGGCCATGAAAAGAAGCAGAATATGACCCATAGCTAGAAGAAAAATCAGCTAATTGAGACAGAGTTGTGGTTGGTAGTCTGAGCGGGTAGAGGCATACCCAAATTGTTAGGCAGCATGTCAGAAGTGAGGGTGTCGTGGGGATTTCCAAGCTTGCAGCTGGTGTTTGAAGTCTTGGGCAGACTTGGTAGTCTGGTGCCTTTTAATTTTGACATCTGGCCTAGCTCTGGGTGGTTAGAGTCAGAGGAAGATGTGCAGCATGTATAGTTGGTGTCAGAACAGAAGTGGAACAAAGGGGAAAATAATTGATATTGGACTTGATTGATCCCTACAGTTTGGTGCCAGGATACAATCAAGGATCACATCTTGCATTTAGTTGTCTTCTGTCTCTGCTCCCAGCTGTGCTTTCTTGGTGATAGGAGGTCCCTCTGTCTCTCTGCTTGCTTCTCTATTTTATATCTCAATAGAGATTGACTCAACATACAACCTAATCCTATAGATTGAGTCCTGCCTCATTAACATAACTGTCTCTAATCCTGCCTCTTTAACATCATAGAGGTAGGACTTACAACACATAGGAAAATCACATCAGATACAAAATGGTGGACAATCACACAATACTGGGAATCATGGCCTAGCCAAATTGACACATATTTTGGGGAGATATAATTCAATCCTTAACATTCCCGTGTTTGACTCCCAAAAAATCATGTCCTTGCCACATGTAAAATGCATTCACCCCATCATATCATAGCAAAAGTCTTAAATTAACTCCAAGTCCAAAATCTCCTGGGACAAAATTCCTTTTCATATGTGAAATCTAGAATAAAAGTTATCTGCTTCCAAAGTACAATGGTGAAACAGGCACAAGGTAGACATTTCTATTACAAATGGAAGAAATTAGAGGTAAAGAATGGATAACAGGCACCAAGCAAGTCAGCAGAACACATTACGTTAGCTCTCAAGCCTTGAAAATAATCCTCTGTTTTTTGAGACCATTTATGCAATGTCTCTGTCCTCCAGACTCTGGGTATTGGCCACATTCTCTGGAGTCTGGGTGGAGGTCCCTCAGCCCTAGACTTCAGCTCAACCTTTCAGGCCTACTGGAGTGACAACTCTGCTCCCTTGGATTTAGGTGGCTCCATTCTCCTAGACTGATTGCAACCTCACCCCCTTGGCCTTGGCAGGCCCTGTTCTTCTGTTCCTTGGGCATGGCAGCCCTGCCCCCTCAGCTTTGGGCAGCAGATCTGGCCCCATCCTGCTGGCACTCCTAAAAGGCAGTGCTACACTCCTGAACCGAGTTGGTAAAGATCTGACTCTTTGAAACCTAGGAGGCTGTGGGCCCACCCTTTGAGACCCCAGAGGCCATGGCTCCACACTTTGAGACCCCAGTGGTTGTGGCCTTATCCTTTGAGACTGAGGCAGCTTTACTTCCTGCGTTCCTTGTCTATTCAGCTTCTGCTTTCTGGTTCCTTGGCCTCTCGGCCTGTTGGGTCTGCCCGGCTGGGGCAAGCTCCAAAGCTCTTTAGCTCCACTGATAAGTACCTGGAGACACCCCACTCCACCAGTAAACTTCAGCCAGAAGGCACTCAGCTCTCTTGCTCCATGGGTTGGCTCCAGCGCTGTCTCACACTGGTCTCCTGGTTCTGCTGCTGTCGTTTCTCTGCTGCTGATTCTCGCCATCTGTGCTGTCTCCAGGGTAACAGCTCTCCTCACTTCCTTCTGAATCCTCACCAGAATTGTCTTTGACGTCCATAATTCCACCAACAGTCTCTTCAAGACAATCTAGGCTTTTACTATTAGGCACTTTAAAACTCTTCCAACCTCTGCCCATTCACAGTTTCAAAACCACTTCCACATTTTAGGTACGTGTCAGAGTAGCACTCTACTCCCCTGCTACCAAATTCTGTCTTAGTTATCTAGTGCTGTTATAACAGAAATACCAAAAGTGGATGACTTTAACAAAGAGAAATTTATTCTCTCACAGTCTAGGAGGCTTGAAGTCTGAATTCAGGGTGCCAGCTCCAGGGGAAGGCTTTCTCTGTCTGTCAGCTCTGGGGGAAGGTCTTTGCCATCAATCTTCCTCTGGTCTAGGAGTTTCTTAGTGCAGGGACCTCAGGTCCAAAGGATGCACTCTTCTCCCAGATCTGCTTTCTTGGTGGTAGGAAGTCCCCCTGTCTCTCTGCTCACTTCTCTCTTTTATATCTCAAAAGAGAATGACTCAAGATACAACCTAATCTTGGAGATTGAGTCCTGCCTCATTAACATAACTACCTCTAATCCTGCCTCTTTAACATAATAGAGGTTAGGATTTACAACACATAGGATAATCACACCAGATCACAAAAAGGTGGACAACCGCACACAATACTGGGAATCATGGCCTAGCCAAGCTGACACACATTTTGGGGGGACACAATGCAATCCACAACACACACTATATATACATATATATATGTATATATATATATATACACCATATGTGTACATATATATATATACATATATACACACACACCATATATATACACACTATACATATATACATACTATATATATATATATATATACATACTATATATATATATATGTATATAAACCCGAAATACCAAACCCGTTGCTGTCGAGTTGACAAGAGTAAACTGCCCCATAAGGTTTCAAAGGAGTGGTTGGTGGATTTGAACTGCCAACATTTTGATTAGCAGCTAAGCTCTTAACCACTTCCCCACCAGGGTTCCATGTATGTATATATACATATATATACACACACACACACACACACACACACACTATATATATGTATCTGGTGGAACTATATGACAATTAATTGCGGATGTCTTGCTACTTCCTGTAAATACTTCACTGTGTATCTTCTAAGAATAAGAATATTTTCCTACATAAATAAAATTCAGGGAACTGAACTTGATATAGTACTATTATCTAATATACAGTTCATATTCAGATTACTCCTTTTGTTAGAAAAAGCTAGGATACAATCAAGGATCACATCTTGCATTTAGTTGTCTTCTGTCTCTAGTCTCTTACTATAGAGCAGTTCCTTATTTATTCATTCATTTTCATCTTTCACAGCATTGGTATATTTTTTGAATCCAGGCCAGTTGTTTTGCAGAGTGCCCCTCAGTTTGAGTTAATCTATTTCTTCATAGCTAAACTCAGGATCCATTTTGTTTACACCTTGGTAAGGAGCGATGCATGGGGGATGCTGTGTCCTTCTCAGGGAAGCACAATAAGAGGCACCTGATGTCAGTTTGTCCCATTATCAGTGATGTTACGCTTGATCATTTAGTTAAGGGGGCAAATTTATTTTGTGATTTGCATGATCCATGCTCCTTGTTCTGAATGTCTCCTAGTGTGTAGATACTTAGGGGTATAGAAGACATAAGTTTTTAGTTACTTCCCAGACGAGTAGGAAGGTAAAGAATTCTTCTCTTTGGCTCTTTCCTCTCAGAAGTTTGTTGCCCACTGATTGCACTAATAGAGCTCTTATAAACTCAGCAGACGGGAGACTGAGTAAAGCAGAAAGCACTTCTGGGTCTGAGCATAAGCATTCTGAGCAATGCCAGGAAAATCATCACTTCAAACAGACTGTCTAGTAGAGGTGGGCTTTCCTGGAAGCTTGTTTCTTTACTTTGGATCCTACTGTTTGTCTAGATATTTTACTTGAAGTGTTGAACTGCACGAATTTCCAGAACCAGGCCAGGATACAGTCCAAGTTTGCAGCATTTCCCACTCACAGAACTTTCTCTAGCTACTCTGATGGCCTGAATCCAGAACTCAGCTTGGATTACTATTTTTACTTTTTCTGAAAATCTCTGGAAAATACAAGTTTTCTTAAATAGTAGGGAAAAAATGTAACTCAGTGAACTAGAAAAATTTGTGGACACTAGCTCTATCACAATAGGAAGTTTTATTTCAAAGAGGGAGGTAGAAACTACTCAGTTTTACAGAAACAGTAGTCAGATTTTCCTGGGAGTGTTTGGCTGAATAGCTATGGTTAAGAACACAGTTTGGGAGTTCAGTGAACTAGCAATTTCTAGCTCCTCATCTAACTACTTTTAAGTCTGAGCTTCCTCATCTGTAAAATGGAGGTAATACATATTTTCTTCACAGATTATGAAGATTAATTAGACAATGTCTTTGAAGTGTGAAGAGCACTTCTACATGTAGTCATTTCCAGGTATGTAAATACCAAGAGTACAATATGGTTTTTATTATAAATTTTTGTTAGTTCATGTTGAGTTGATTCCAATTCATGGAGACTCCATGTGTGCAGAGTAGAGCTGCTTCATAGGGTTTTTAAGTCCATGACCTTTCAGAAGCAGATTACCAAGCCTGTCCTTCAAGGCACCTCTGGGTGGGTTTTAACCATCAACCTTTCAGCTAGTAGTCAAGCAGTTAACGGTTTGTTCTACCCAGGGACACCTTTTATTATCACGACCACCATCAATTTAGAGTAGATATCACAAGAATGTGGATGGGGTCAGGATCCAGACTTTGATAACTAAAAACAAACCCATTGCCATTGAGTCGATTCCAACTCGTAGCAACCCTATAGGACAGGCTAGAACTGCCCCATGGGTTTCCAAGGAGCTGCTGGTAGATTCGAACGGTCGATCTTTTGGTTAGCAGCTTGAGCTCTTAACCACTGCACCACCAGGGCTCCTTGATAACTAAAGCATTTCCTAATTTGAAGATGTATAATAACTAGTGACATTAAGCATTAAAAAAGCCCGCAGTTTTAGGGAAGCAGAATGTGACTGTTTAGGGGAAAGAGAATGCGTTTTGAAATCGTACATCTTTACCAGACATGTGCTTGGACATGTTATTTAACTCTCATCCCTAGTTTCCTAACCTCTATCATTTGCAGGGTTGCTGTGAAGATTTGAACTCATGCATCAGGAGGTAAAGAGGAAGGGCAACTGCTGGATCCCTGGGCCTTTTTCTTCACAAAGTAATAGAACTTCAGACCTCCAAGTCTCCTGTCTTCTAGAATCTAGAATCATCCTGGCGGAGCATTAGACAGGGCTGCCCACCTGCCCCTTCCAACAACCAATTCTGTGCTAGATTTAGGAAAACAAAGTGACATAAACAGTAGATTATTTTGCCTGAAGAAATAAGCCATTTTTGCCCTGCAGAGTACCTAAGAGTTCCTTAGACTTTTATGTCCCACCTTATCTCCAATGAAATAATTGTATTCTCTTGTTGCTGTTGTTATTAGGTGCCATTGAGTTGGTTTCAACTCATAGTGACCTTACGTCCAAGAGAACAAAACACTGCCTGGTCCTGTGCCATCCTCACAATCTTTGCTATGCTTGAGGCCATCGTTGTAGCCACTGTGTCAATCCATCTCAATGAGGGTCTTCCTCTCTTTTGCTGACCCTCTACTTTACAAAGCACAAAGTCCTTCTCCAGGGTTTGGTCCCTCCTGATAACATATCCAAAGTACGTGAGACAAAGTCTCACCGTTCTTGCTTCCAAGGAGCGCTCTGGCTGTACTTCTTCCAAGACAGATTTGTTCATCCTTCTGGCAGTATATGGTATATGCAATATTCTTCACCAACAACATAATGCAAATGCATCAATTCTTCTTCTGTTTTCCTTATTCATTGTCCAACTTTCGCATGCCTATGAGGCAGTTGAAAATACCATGGCTTGGGGCAGGTGCACCTTAGTCCTCAAAGTGACATTTCTGCTTTTCAACACTTTAACAGGGTCTTTTGCAGCAGATTTGTCCAATGCAATACTTCATTTGATTTCTTGACTACTGCTTTCATGGGTGTTGATTGTGGATTCAAGTAAAATCAAATCCTTGACTACTTCAATATTTTCTCCATTTATCAGGATGTTGCTTATTGGTCCAGTCGTAAGGATTTTTGTTTACTTTATGTTGAGGTGTAATCCATACTGAAGGCTATAGTCTTTGATTTTCGTCAGTAAGTGCTTCAAGTCCTCTTCACTTTCAGCAAGGAAGATTGTGTCATCTGTGTATTGCAGTTTGTTAATGAGTCTTCCTCCAATACTGATGCCTCGTTCTTCTTCATATAGTCCAGCTTCTCAGATTATTTGCTCAGCATACAGACTGAATAAGTATGGTGAAAGGATACAACCCTGACACACACCCTTCCTCATTTTAAACCACGCAGTATCCCCTTGCTCTGTTTGAAGGACTGCCTCTTGGTCTATGTACAGGTTCCACCAAGCACAATTAAACGTTTTGGAATTCTCATTCTTTGCAATGTTATCCATAATTTGTTATGATCCACACTGTTGAATGCTTTTGCATAGTCAATAAAACACAGGTAAACATCTTTCTGGTATTCTCTGCTTTCAGCCAGGATCCATCTGACATCAGCAATGATACCTTCTTTCCACATCCTCTTCTGAATCCGGCTTGTATTTCTGGCAGTTCCCTGTCAATGTACTACTGCAACTGCTTTTGAATTATCTTCAGCAAAATTTTACTTGCGTGTGATATTAATTATATTGCTCAATAACCCTTTCGTCCCTTTTTCAGTCTCTAGGATTTATTGGGAAGCTGCTTTCCCACTGACAGTGTGTGCTGCTGCAAACACACATAAAGAAGACTTTATGACCATTTGAAACCGAAGAAACAGGTATGTGCCACAAATTACTGTTTTTACAGGGTATTATCTGAAGTGTCTGAATTTTTGGTAAGAAAAATAGAAATTTCAAAAATTTTTGTTTGTTACACATAGGTACCAATAGATCCTGGTGGGGACTCTGAAGTATAATTACCTACTACCTACCAAAAATTCAGGCACACTCACTGGTTCAGCATGCTTCCATTAATGAAATCACATGATTTTGACAAAAATTCAAAGCAGAAAATAATTGCGTCACCAAACGGATAATTTCTGCATTCTGTTGGATAACTTTTCTTTGGAATGGACACAGAAATGGATGTCTTCCAGTTGGTTGGCCAGGTAGCTGTCTTCAATATTTCCTGGCATAGACGAATGAGCACCTCCAGTGCTGCATCCGTTTGTTGAAACATCTCATTGGTATTCCATCAGTTCTGGAGCCTTGATTTTCACCAATGCCTTCAGTGCATCTTGGGCTTCTTCATTGTATCTTGGTTCTTGATTATATGCTCCCTCCTGAAAAGGTTGAACTTGGACCAATTCTTTTTGGCATCGTGACTGTGTATTCCTTCCATCTTCTTTGATGCTTCCTGCATCATTCAGTATTTTGCCCATAGAATCCTTCCATATTGCAACTCGAGGCTTAAATTTTTTCTTCAGTTCTTTCAGCTTGAAAAATACCAAGCATGTTCTTCCCTTTTGGTTTTCTAAATCCAGGTCTTTGTACATTTCATTATAATACTTTGTCTTCTCTAGCTGCCATTTGAAATCTTCTGTTCAGCTCTTTTACTTCATCATTTCTTCTATTTGCTTTAGCTGCTCTATGTTCAATATCAAGTCTTCCCTTATAAACTTTCAATTGTGGAAGAAAGTCTGCTAGCATACATTGCCTTTCCCAGTGGATAAAGATTAATTCAAGTTGTGCTTACAAGAGGTATTCAAGAGGAAAATAAGATTTTAAACTTGATTCTCTGATTTTCTGGGCTGTGGTCAGCTCCCAGTGGTTCAGTGATTTGAGAATAAACACACACACACATACACACACACACACACACACACAGGGTTTAACTCTTACTATTTGTGTGAAAATTAATTATTTTACAGATCTAAATATTTGAATAATAGGATTCTTTAACGTTCATTGCTCATTGTATATGGAGAATTATATATAAGTAGGTTCCTAATAAACGTATCTCTTTAGATTTTTACAGATGACTTGGATAGAGATAAATCATCTAAGTATTTATTAAGCACTTATCGATGACAAAGAAATATTCTAGGTATTAAGGAGTAAGAAGAAGTTATGAGACATGGCCTCTATCCTCAAAGAACTTGCTGTCTAATTGGAAAGAGAAATACATGCAAATGGAATGATAACTGAAAATCCCAAGTAGTAAAACCTAATGACCAAGTAAACACACCACGCTAAGTGCTTAAAAGGACAAAAAGAAAAGTTAAGATAACCTCCAAGTGGAGTGATCAAAGAAAGCTTCGTGATTAATAGGTAACATTTATCGAAAGCTAGGCACTTTTCTAAGTGTTTTACACATTTTATCTCACACAATCCTTACAATAACCCCATTAGACAGATGTGTTCTCCTATCTTACAGGTGAAGAAACTGAGGTACAGGGAAATTAAGCACTTAATGAAGGTTGCACAGCTAGTAAGTGGAGGTCCTGGATGGAAGCCAGTCAGTCAGATTGCAGAACCTGTGTGCTCTTAGGTTTTACACCAAAATACATCTTGAAAAGGGTAGAATTCAAGCTAGACATTAGAAGATGAGTACAATTGGAATGGAAGACATTTTAGATGGATTAGTGAGCTCACAGGCCCAGGGTAGGAAAGTACAAGTTATTATTATTTTTTTTCATGAGTAGTGTGTTTTAGATGCAGTTAAGAGTTCCGGTAAATTGGGACTAGATTCCCACGTATAAAAAAATGAAGCTGGGTCCATACCTCACACTATATATGAAAATTAACTAAAAATGGATCAAGGACCTAAATGTGAGAACTGAAATCATAAAACTCTTAGGAGAAAACATGGGGGTAACACTTTGGGACTTAGTATTTAACAATGGATTCTTAGATATTCCACCAAAAGCACAAGCAACAAAAGACAAAATAGATAAATGAGACTTAATCAAAATTAAAAACTTTTGTTAATCAAAATTAAAAACTTTTGTTTATCGAAAGACTCAACTAAGTGAAGAGACAACCTACAGACTGGTAAAAAACTGGGAACTATGTATATTATAAGGATTTAATATCTAAAATGTTGAAAGAATGCCTATAACTTAACAACAAAAAGACAAACAAATTGAAAAATGGACAAAGAACTTGAATAGACATTTCACCAAAGAAGAAATCAAATGATCAAAAAGCACATAAAAAGGTGCTCCGTAGTCATTAGGGAAATGTAAATCAAAACCACAATAAGATGCCACTTCACACCCACTAAGATGGATACGGAGCCCCGGTGGCACAGTGGTTAAGGCCTCAGCTGCTAACCAAAAGGTGGGAAGTTCAAAATCACCGGCTGCTCCTTGGAAACCCTATGGGGCATTTCTACTCTGTCCTTTAGGGTTTCTATGAGTCCAAATTGACTCGATGGTAATTTTTTTTTTTTTTTTTAGGATGAATATAATTTTAAAAGACATACAATAACAAGTGTTGGTGAAGATGTAGAGAAATTGGAACCATCATTCATTGCTGGCGGGAAAGTAAAATGGTGGAGCTAGTTTGAAAAACAGTTTGGCATTTCTTCATAGAGTTACCACATGACCCAGCAATTCCACTTCTAGGTATATACCCAAGACAATTGAAAGCAGGAACAGAAACAGATAGATGTACAGCAGTGTTCACTGCAGCACTGTTCACAATAGCCAAAAGCTGGAAACAGCATAAATATCCATCAACAGATGAATGGATAAACAAAATGTGGAACAAATACAATGGAATATTCTTCTGCCATAAAGAGAAATGAAGTCCTGATACATGCTACACCATGGATGAACCTTGAAAACATTATGCTGAACAAAATAAGTCAGTTACAAAAGGGCAAATATTATATGATCCCACTTATATAAAATATCTATAATTGGCAAAGTATAGACTCTGAAGTTTATTAATGGTTAGGAGGGGTAGAAGCGAAGGAAAAAGGAGTCATTGCTTAGGGAGCACTGAGCTTCTGTTAACAGTGATGGAAAATTGGAAACAAATAGTGGTGATGCAGAACAAGATGAACATAATTAATGTCACTCAATTGTACATGTAAAAAATGTTGAAATAGCAAATGTTTATATATATATGCATATATATAAAACAACTTGAAAAAAGAGTTCCTGTAAGAGTGATAAAAAGAAGACTGAGAAGAGAGAAATCGGGGTCCCACTGCGGAAGTCTTTACATGTCAGGTTTAGAAGAAGATACCTTAATTCCATGATTACTAGGGAGCCGTTAAATGTTTTTGACATCAGTTAAGATTTTGGCCTATTTTTATCCATATTCCTCAAGAAACCAAGAAAACCTAATTTCTGTCTGTGTGAGGTCTATGTTGTTGTTGTTAGGTGCCGTTGAGTCAGTTCCCGCTCATAGTGACCCTATGTACAACAAAATGAAACACTTCCTGGTCCTGCACCATCCTCAAAATCGTTGTTATGCTCGAGCCCATTATTGCAGCCACTGTGTCAATCCATCTTCTTTTTCACTGGCCCTGTACTTTACCAAGCACGATATCCTTCTCCAGGGACTGATCTCTCCTGATAACACGTCCAAAGTATGTGAGACGTTGTCTCGCCATCCTTGAGTCTAAGGAGCATTGTGGCTGTACTTCTTCCAAGACAGATTTGTTCATTCTTTTGGCAGTCCACGGCATATTCAATATTCTATTCTTCACCAACACCACAATTCAAAGGCATCAATTCTCCTTCAGGCTTCCTTACTCAATGTCCAGCTTTCGCATGCATATGAGGTGATTGAAAACACCATGGCTTGGGTCAGGCGCACCTTAGTCTTCAAGGTGACATCTTTGCTTTCAACACTTTAAAGAGGTCTTTTACAGCAGATTTGCCCAATGCAATGCATCTTTTGATTTCTTAACTGCTGCTTCCATGGGTGTTGATTGTGGATCCGAGTAAAATGAAATCCTTGACAACTTCATTCTTTTCTCGGTTTATCATGATTTTGCTTCTTGGTCCAGTTGTGAGGATTTCTGTTTTCTTTATGTTGAAGTATAATCCGTACTGAAGGCTGTGGTCTTCAATCTTCATCAGTGAGTGCTTCAAGTCCTCTTCACTTTCACAAAACAAGGTTGTGTCATCTGCGTATCATAGGTTGTTAATTAGTCTTCCTTCAATTCTGATGCCCCGTTCTTCTTCATATAGTTTCCCCATAAATCCTACCCCTAACTCCTCCACCCATGGTGCCTCTCATTTACTTTCTTTTTCTGCCCGAGACAAACAGGGCCATGCTAATGTCCTCATTCTTGACTATTTCAGTCATTGCCCTACTTTACTTTTCTGTAGCATTTTTTGATACCTGACCAGTGTTGTGGGTTGTCTCCCCCAAAAGAGATGAAGTCCTAATCCCTGGTACCAATGAATGTGACTGTCATGGATTGAATTGTGTGCCCCCAAAACCTCTGTCAAATTGGCTGGGTCATGATTCCCAGTATTGCATGATTGTGTACCATTTTGTAATCTGATGTGATTTCCTTATGTGTTGTAAACTCTATCACTATCATGTAGTAAGATGGATTAGCGGCAGTTATACTGAAGAGGTCTACAAGATTAGACAGTGTCTTAAGCCAATCTGTTCTGAGATATAAAAGAGAGAAGCAAGCAGAGACACATGAGGACCTCATACCACCAAGAAAGCAGTGTCGGGAGCAGAGTGCATCCTTTGGACCTGAGGTTTCTGCTCTGAGGTGTTCCCAGACCAAGGGAAGATTGATGACAACGAGGACCTTCCTTCAGAGCAGACAGAAAGAGAAAGCCTTTCCCTGGAGCTGACACCCTCCTAGACTGTGAGGAAATAAATTTCCCTTTATTAAAGCCACCCGCTTATAGTATTTCTGTTAAAGCAGCACTAGATGACTAAGACAGTGACCTTACACCTACTCCTCACTTATTGGCTGACTGTCTTATTATCTGACATTTCACATTTATGACAACAGTAAAAAATCTACTATCCGATTACTTTGCACATTAATGATGTATGTCTAGAAATAACAAATGCTGAGGTGCAAGGCAAGCATAATGCTGGCTGTGATGGTTAAGGTTCTGTGTCATCTTGACTGGGTCATGATTCTTAGTGGTTTGGCAGATATATAATGAGGTAATTTGGCAGTTATGTAATCATGTAATCCTCGATTTTGTAATCTGATGTGGTCACCCTCCATTTTTGCATAACGCCAATTTTTGCATAATGACCTGGGTGTATTTGGAAATAGGATCTTTGCAGGTATAATCAAGTCAATGCGATGTCATACTGAATTAGGAAAGAGGGAAATTTGGAGACACAGAGGCATACACAGAGGGGAGAAGGCAGTGTGATGATGGAGGCAGAGAGTGGAGTGATGAACTGTAAGCCAAGGAATGCCAAGGATTGCTGGCAACCACAGAAGCTAGGAAGAAGCAAGGACAGATTTTTTTCTCAGAGCCTTCAGAGAAAGCATGGCCCTACTGACAACTTGATTTTAGCCCCCAGAACTAAGAGAGAGTGAATTTCTGTTTTAAACCACTTGGTCTGTGGTACTTTGTTACAGCAGTCCTGGGAAACTAATGCAACTACTTTCTCCTGTTCCGGAACATTATCCTTCCTTGGCTCTTGTGCCAGCATAGGTTGTCCTCCTATTTCTGAAGTCACCCGTTCCTGTTCTTTTGTTTTGTTTTTTTGCGTGTGTGCTCTTCACTTTTGCCAAACCTCTAAATGTAGGTTCTGTCTTCAGCCTGTTTTTCTTCATTTTCTCTTCCTACCCTTATTGCTTGTGATCTCTTCCTCCTCCACAGTAGAATAGATGACTCTTAAGTCTATACTTCTAAGGCTGACCACTTTTCTTGGCTGTAGAGCTGCCTGACCAGTAATTCCATCTACTAACCATTGCCCAGGAGACAAATGATCTTTCTGTTGTTAAGCCCCAGAACGACTTATCAGATTTTGAGGTCTTCAAGCTCAGCCTTTCTTCATTTTCACAAGCTCTAGGGATTTAGCTCACTTCATTTTCCTCTTTAAATCTATTGCCTCCCTCTCTCTTCCATGTGACATTTTTTTTTTTTTTAAACACCATTTCAAAAAGTGGTTGCAAATAGGATATTGCTAAGTTTCTTCTTTTGTCAATGTTTGTGAATTCAGGAACACAGGCCTTTTTTCATTTTAAGGTCTGCATTACACAGATGCAGCTTGGGATAACAAACTTGGAGGTTACAGAAGTTAAGAAACCTTTCACAGTTTACACTCTTGTAGTCCTTACCTTTCAACCAACATGGAGCTACTACTCAATGTTCCAAAACAGAGCCCACACACATTACTTCACTGCCTTTATACCTACCTATTCTATATAAGGAGCCCTGGTGGCATAGTGGTTAAGAGCTCGACTGCTAACCAAAAGGTCAGCAATTCAAATCCACCAGTCACTCTTTGGAAACCCTATGGGGCAGCTCTACTCTGTCCTATAGGGTCGCTATGAGTCAGAACTGACTTGATGGCAATGGGCTGCTGCTGCATGCTATATAAACTAAAACCAAAGCTGTTGCTGTGTAGTCAACTCTGACTCGTAGCCACCCTATAGGACAGAGAAGAACTGCCTCATAGAGTTTCCAAGGCTGTAATCTTTATGGAAGCAGACTTTCACATCTTTCTCCTGAGGAGCGGCTGGTGGATTTGAACCACCATCTTTTCCATTAGCAGCTGAGCACTTAACCACTGCACCACCAGGGCTCCTTACTTATGCTGTACCTCCCTTAAATGCCTTTGTAGTCCACATACTGTCCCTTAAATGCTTATTATATACTGAGTACTGTGCTACATGTGGGTTATAGATACATTAGTTCACTTCCTCATGGAACCTATAGTACCGTTTTGACATCGTGTGTATTTGTCTGTTTGACTGCGTTAGTGTTTCATTATGTGTGTTACACTTTGTCCACTCATTTCCCTCAACTGTGCTGAAAGAGGTAGGTCACATATTACGCACTCCTCCCAAGAGCCTTCTTTTGTAGGTTAAGATATAGTTCCGAAAGAAGTCTTGGGATATACCTCAAATAAGTACCTACTATATTTCACTACCTGGCTGCCCAATACATATATTCTCTTTTTCTTATGCATCCTACATACATTCTCATTTTCTTATGCATCCAGTTCCAAAGATGCCTCAACTTACCATGATTCTACAATTTATAGAGTACATAAAAAATTCACCCAAATCTAACTCTCTCAATATTCAATAATAAAGGAAAAACAATACATTTATAACAAAATGTCATTTATTAGTGGTGGAAAAAATAAGGAAACTGCAGGCCAACACCATATGATTAGACAAAGGCCATTGTTCCTTGCTTAATGGCCCTTGCCCAATCATATCCTACATCCTCTGGATGGGATAGATTATAAGATCCATGATAGCAACAGAAACATTCATGGGAAATAATTTGTCAGCTCTCTTTCTTGGCATTATGGTACTTTCCTTGGCCAGGAAATCTGACTCCCTGGCCCTGGTTGGCTAAGTGGTTTCCTCTAGCCCGTTGTTCCCTATGGGCACCTCCTTAATAGAGCACTAGTCATAATTTCCGGGTGTACGTATGTATTTGGATCCTCAGAGCAGTTCAATTCTTGGTGATGCAGATGATCATTGTACTTTATCCTGGTTTTAACCTGGGTGGCTGACACTCCCAGTCATTTTGGATCAAAAACATAAGCCACTACTCTCTAAGCTTAGGATTTTTCCTGATGCTTCAACCCTCTTGAAACCTCTCCATTCCTTTTGGAAATTCCATTTAATTTGTGAAAAGCCAATTCTAGGGATCTCTGCCTCTCAAGCCATCTTCCCCAATCTCTGTTTACCAAGCTAATTTGTTTGCTTATTTTGAGGATCCAGCCCACTTGCATAGGATTAATCTCTGCTATTTGGGACCTGTTCATCCATATTGCATGTTGTTCTGTGCTTAATGGCCCTTTTCTCAGGGCAGGGATGAAGAAAAATGGATACAGAAGAAGCAAATGGAGCTTTTTCTTGCCTAATTTTCCTTTGTCACATCACCAGTGCCTGCCCCGGAAATTCCATATCTGGACGTAGAATAAGGAGGTAGAATGGTATTGCCTCCCCTCTATTCCCTCTTTCCTGACCCAGTGTGTATATAAGGGAGAATATAAGTTTAGTTTGGATGTTTTGAATTTGAGTCTGAAAGAGAATTTCCAAAAGGAAATGGTTTGAAGATAGTTTGAAATAAGAAACTAGGCTAGAGGTAGGAGATCTGGGCCCACGAGGTAATTTTCCAATCTACTTTCAACTGTTTTATGGTTGAAATCCTGAGCATACTGAGCTCAGCGAGGAAGTAAATCAAGGGAGAGAAAGAGTGCTGGAGAATCAAATAAGGCAAGTAAATAAACATACATTGTACTTACTAAAATGCCATAAAATGGTGTTAGTTTTTTGTAATTATATGTTACTGTATTTTCGATGAAGGTTTACACAGCAGTTTTGGTTCCCATTCAATAATTTCTACACAAGTTGTTCGGTGATATCGTTGATATTCTTCAGAAGACATGAACATTCTCATTATTTCTGTTCTGGTTATTCTGTTGTTGGCTTTAATTTTAATTATCATAATAACTATTCCTATTAAAAATAGGAAGGGGCGTGACTAGATACAGAAATAAATCAGTTATAAGGTAAGAGGAGGATACGAAAGTAAAAAGCAAAAGGAGGAGAGTGTTTCCAGCAAAGAACCTAGTATCAAATGTATCAAATGTATCAGAACAGTCAAAGATGCTGACGGACGGAAAGGCATGGGATTTAATAAACAGGAGCAATTGCCAGTAATGATGGTAGGGGCAAGAGTCAGACTGCAGGAAGTTACGATGAGAATGAAGATCAGGAAAAGGAGACATTTGTTTATATTGTTGACATAAAAATGAAAGGATGGGAAAAACATACCATGCTCATGGATAGGCAGACTCAACATTGTGAAAATGACAATTCTACTCAAAGCAATTTACAAATACAATGCAATCCCAATCCAAATACCAACAACATTCTTCAAAGA
>NW_004443994.1:13385388-13403446 GCF_000243295.1 Trichechus manatus latirostris
GTCTGGGGTCTTAAAAGCCTGTGAGTGACCATCTAAGATACTCCACTGGTCTCATCCCTTCGGGAGCAAGAGAGAATGAAGAAAACAGGATAGAAGAAAAAGATTAGTCTGAAGGACTAATGGACCACAGCTACTGAGGCCTCCACCGGACTGAGTCCAGTACAGCTAGATGGTGCCCAGCTACCACCACTGACTTCTCTGACCAGGATCACAACAAAGGGTTCTGGACAGAGCTGGAGAAGGATGTAGAACATAGTTCTAACTCACAAAAAATAGACCAGATTTACTGGCCTAAAGGAGACTGGAGAAACCCCAAGAGTATGGCCCCCAGACACCCTTTTAGCTCAGCGGTGAAGTTATCTCCGAGATTCACCGTTCAGCCTGAGACTAATGAGGTACAGTAGTCTAGTGACAAGGGCCAGAAGGCAGAAGGGGACAAGGAAGCTGGTGATAGGGAACCCAAGGTTGAGTAAGGGTATTGTTGATGTGTTGTGAGATTGTTAACCATTGTCATAGGGCAACATTCGTAGTAACTGTTAAATGAGAAACTATTTTGTTCTGTAAGCCTTCATCTTAAGTGAGAATAACAGCACAACTGGAAGAGCGTAGTCAATGTCACCGAACTGTGCGTGTAGAAATTTTTGCAATGGTGTATCTTTGGCTATGTGTATTTTCACCAAAAAAAAAAAAGGTTGAGGAGTTAGACGGTTGACATGTTGTGGGGTTGTTAACCAATGTCATAAAACAATATGTGTACTATTGTTTCATGAGAAACTATTTGTTCTGTAAGCCTTCACCTGTATAAGTACAATAAAAAAAGAAAAAATGAAAGGATGATGTTGATTGGTAACTAGAAATTGCATTAAAATGAAACAAAAATGTTTTATTAAAGAGGGGAAACAGGTATATTTCACATTAGAAGGGAAGGGAAGAGATGAAACTAGTGGTGAGGAAAAGATTGAAGTGGTCTAGGGTAGTGAGGGTGGAAGGTGAAGTTACAAATGAAATAGGAAGGAGTATGAGAGCTTTCTCAACCACTGCTCTTGGTCTGAACTCAGCCAGAGATGGTGTGTAGCCCTCCACACGATACAAGAACTTGCTCTCTTTCAGCTCTAACTAGCTGGATAGACTTTTCCTATCTCTCTAGTTAACAAATTCTGTTATTTCTAATATCATTTGAAATGTTTTCTACCTTGCTTTGGCATTCCATGTACGTTCTATTTCCATGAACACCTCACAATATGATATACACATGTTGTGCCACATAGAATTATGTCAGATACATACAAATAGGGTGAAACAATTATGAGCTTCATGCCCAGAAATGCAAGTACTGAAGAAATGGAACGACTACCCTTATTCAATGCTTAAATCCTATGTGAGAATAATTTGTTTCACAATTGTCTGTAAGTTTTTGTGATGAACTGCATCAGAAATACAAGTGGATACAACAAGCAATAATTTATTCTTTTTAAGGTGATGGTTTTAAAAACAAAACTATTTTCCTGGATTGTATTCCTCGAAGTGGTATTTTGTTGTTGTTGTTTTTAGTTTGTTTGTTTGATTTCCTCAGGTTCAATTAAAAAAAAACCAAAACCCATTGCCGCTGAGTTGATTCCAACTCATAGCGACCCTAAAGGTCAGAGTAGAACTGCCCTGTGTGGTTTCCAAGACTGTAAATCTTTACGGAAGCAACTTGCCACATCTTTCTCCCATGGAGTGGCTACTGGGTTTGAATCTGACTTTTCAGTCAGCAGCTGAGCGCTTTGACCACTGTGCCGCCAGAGTTCCCTCTCAGCTTCAGTAGACCTTACAAAATCAACTTCCAATTCAATTATTATCACCCTCCTCCTGCCTTCTCCCCAGTGTCAAAAGATGTGACAAAGACTGAGATTTTGGTTTAAAAACAGAGTGTAAAATTAAAGCATTTTTAGAGATTATCAGAAGACAGAGTATTTTAATAGCCCTCTGTGATTTTTGTGCAAACCGTGTGGACATTGGAGAGTTAAACTCGGTTTAACCTTCCAATTATAATTAGAATTGAAGAAAAAATACTGGTCAATACTGTTTTTTCTCCCCTTGGGAGTATGAAAAGTTTGCAACAGGAATTAAATTTTGGGATGGAGCACAAAGAAGTTACTTGGAAAAAAAAATTAATCATAACCTTAATGATGATTTGATTTGGGGGAAAGACAGTCTTTTAAATAAGCTTTTTACTTAATCCACCCGAATCCAGCCTTCTTTTGTGTGATCACCACAGGGGGGCTTCAGTGTGGCTTGTTATTTTCTTGTGTTTGTTACTTCATGACTTTGTGATATTTACATCAGTGCCAACGACCAGAGAGAAGAATTCGCTCACTCTCTTCTTCCTCACACTCTGGATTGATTCATACAAACTGGTGCAGCATGTAGAAAAGGTTTCATTAATTTCAGACAGGTTATGGATTGAGGAAACATATAGGGTGTTAATTGAAAATATCAGGTTGTATGTGGTCTCCTTCTTAATTTCCCAGGCTAAAAGCTTGCTGAGTTTTTTCTCTTTTGTCACATAATGCATGTCTAGTGTTTTTTCTTTTTTTTTGTTAATGAACTTTGGCTTGCTGAGTAGTTGAAGCGTCATACTGAAACTTGTCTTACGCCAAGTTATTATAAAGCTTGTGATTGTGCGAGTGTTTTCGTTTCTCTTCCACGTCTTTTATTAAGGTTATTGAGGTTGCAAAGGTGAATTCAGGTGCAGCTGAATGTGAGATATTTCTGGGGTAAAATAGCTAAAGGTATGTCATAGTCTGTTTCACAAATCTCTTTTTGTACAATTTTATGCTGAAAGATGTCTGCGATTCTCCATTTTATAGAACTATGTCCTACATTCCTCAGATATAAGGTTGGAAAAGATAATGCTTCTTGACCAAGTGGCTGTCATATGCTCGGAGGTAGACCTTGATAAATCATCATGAAAAGATGAGAGTGTGTAGAGTAACTTTAAAGATATCCATATAAAGGGCTATGAATGTGTGTGTGTGTTTTAAAACTGCTTTTGCTTTATTTCATTTGCTGGTCTCTGAAGTCCTCTCTGTGGGTATATTATGTATTTTCCAGAAAGTAGAAAATTTTGATAAACTTTGTGATTACTCAAACTGTAAAATGTACAGTAACCATTACGTTTACTCATTTTTCATCTTCTGAAAGTAAATAATTGAAACAGCTACATATTCAATACAGTTTGCACTGAAATGAACCCCTAGGGAACTCAGCAACTAGGGCTCCTGAAAATCTCCAGTTTGCATTCTAGCTTGTGGCACTGCAGCCATTTCACCCCAACAGGAATCATTAGTTCTTAGAAAGCTGACAGGATCCTCTAATTCTATGGAATTATTTGTCTCATACAGGGCTGTGGACATCCAGAAACGATGTTCTTTCACCATCTCCTCTGTTCATACGAGTACTGTGATGGGCTGAGAGGGAGCCTGTCTCATGTCCCTTTCCTCCTTCTTTCCCCAATCTGCTTCCCTTTCTTTGAATCACTCCCATTCTTTGTTACTACCATGGAAGCAGTTCTAGTCTCTCATCTTCCTTTTAGTTTCTGTTTTAGCCCTAAATCCTACTGGAACTTTCTGTGAGGCAAAAGGAGCGACTCAGGTGTCCTGTGTTTCCCACATATGCAGTTCACCTCCTCGAGGATCGCTCATGGGGCTGCCACTTTACTTACTTATTTTCAAAAACAAAATTATTTGTTTTAATTATTAAAATGATACGTGCTTATGGCAAAAACACACAAAAACAACATTCACCCAAATTAGAAAAAGTAAAATGACAATTACCCAAAAAGATACATGCTAACATTTTCATAAACATCTTTAAAGATCCCTCTAGGCCTATACGTGCACACGCACAGACATACACTTCACGTAAAGAGGATTATGTTATTCAGTAACTTGGCTTTTCACTTAATAGCAGGTTGTGAACATCTTTCTCTGTCAATAAATGTAACTCTAAATAATTGTTTTTGATGGCTACATAGTATTGAAGAGCATGGGTGTCCCATAATTCATTTAACCGAATAACAGTACGAGTGTTTCCAATTTTCCCTTCTTGAACAATCCAAAACCAAAATCAAACCCATTGCTGTCAAGTTGATTCTGACTCATAGCAACCCTATAGGAACTGCCCAGAGTAGAACTGCCCGATAGGGTTTCTAAGGAGTGGCTGGTGTATCTGAACTACTGACTTGTTGGTTAGCAACCATAGCTCTTAACCACTGTGCCACCAGGGCTCAGTGTATATCGTTATATAGACATCTCTGTGCACTTGTGTGACCTTCTCCACAGAAGACATCTCTACAAAGGAATTGTTGCACCAGAAGGTGTATTTTAGGAGTACATCCAATTTGCGTGTAAGAGAAAAGACATGTAACCATGGCTTATCCAAGTAAGGCATTTGTTTGTCTCTGCTAACAAGGAGTCTAGAGTATGGAGTTCAGGCCTCCAGCAGATATCCAATGAACCAGATTCATTTTTCCCTTTCTGTTCCACCATCTTTAGCATATTACTTTGTTCCTGTTGGTTGCAAAAGACTGCTTCACCTCTGGACATTGCATTCCCATTTCAGGCAGGCAAATAGTAGGGGGAGGTAACAAAGAGGAAAGGGAAGCATTCTGTCTATATCAGGGAAGCAAAATTCCCAGAAATCCCCCGTAGATTTCTATTTTTATGTTACTGAGAAGAATTGCCTCAAAAGGAAACCTCTGAGAGGAGTTTGGATTATTTTTAAAGCCTAGACACAAAACCGCTGAGTAAACGTTGGAGCTGTTTTAGTAAAAAACCAAAACCAAACCCATTGCCATCGAGTCAATTCCGACTTATAGCGATTTTATAGGACAGAGTAGAACTGTCCCATAGGGTTTCCAAGGAGTGCCTGGTGGATTCGCACTGCCGACCTTTTGGTTAACAACCTAACTCTTAACCACTACGCCACCAGGGTTTCCTCTGTTAGTAAGGAGGCTGGATATTGGAAGACAGCAGTGTCTGTTAGAAAGGTTCTGCACATGAAGCATTCTGAACACACTATAGTTAACTGTCTTCCAGAAAGATTGCACCAATTTACCCTTCTCACATGTTAGGGTATGTGCCTGCTACTTTTGAAAGTAGAGGACTAAGGACAGAGTTTGTGAGTGACCTTTGTTCTTGCATTTTCATGGAAAGAAACATCCGCCTTCTTAGTTATCTAGTGCTGCTATAACAGAAATACCACAAGCGGGTGGCTTTAACAAATAGAAACTTATTTTCTCACAATTTAGGAAGCTAGACGACCAAACTCAGGGTGCCGACTCTTCAGGAAGGCTTCCTCTCTCTGCTGACTCTGGGGGAAGATCTTTGTCTCTTATCATCTTCTGTTCTTTGGCTCCTTGGTGGTCTTCATGCGGCATGGCATCTATCTTCCCCCATCTTGGCTTACTTGATTGCCTCCTGGCTGAATCTCCTCTTTATATCTCAAAAGAGATTGATTTAAGACACACCCTTACACTAATACTGCCAGGTTAACATAACAAAGAAAATTCCTTCCCAAGTGGGATTATATCCATGGGTATAAAAACCAAAAATTGATTCCGACTCATAGCAACCCTATAGGACAGAGTAGACCTGCCCCATAGGGTTTCCAAGGAGCAGCTGATGAATTCAAACTGCCAACCTTTGGGTTAGCAACTGAGCTCTTAACCACTGTGCCACAAGGGCTCCAACCACAGGTATAGGGATTGGGATTTACAACATAAATTTCGGAGGGACAGGATTCAATCCGTAACACCTTCCTTCTAGTGAGGAAGATCTCTGGTTACCAGACACGGAGGCAGGTCTGTTGCCACATTGTGTCAAGTTTTGATTATTTGCACCTAGAAATAATGACACAACGGTCTCCTGCCTCTTATCATCAGCATCCTCAGTACAGGCACAAAAGGCATCCTAAAAGGGAGCTGAGGCAGAATTAAGAAGGTATGGGTTGCCAAAAGTGACTTTCTGGGCTTATTGGTGAGAAGTTGAGGGGTGGTTGAAAGAAACATAGGGAAACTTGAAAAAGTGTTTTAGGGATCGGTACAGGTTGTCTTTCTCGCTAATGCTAAACATTTTATTTAGGATTCCATTCCTTTCCACCCACTGAAGAGGCTTACACTGTATTCTTTTATTTATATCATTGTTTCTGTTTTGCATATATAAGAATAATGTATATTATAGAAAATTTGGAAAAACATTAAAAATTCACCAAAGAAAATAAGTTATCCATAACCACTTTAATATTTTGGTGCATTTTTTTCATACATATGTACATATATCTACACACATATGTACATAAATGTAGAATCACATTGTATATTTAATTTTGTATCCAATCTTTGCGCTTTATTTTATGAGACTTTTCCGGTTAGTAATTATTCTTTAAAAACACGATTTTAATGTTTACCCAATATTGAATTGTTTGATATTACATTAATTATTTTTACTGTTTGACTTTAATTTTTCCCCTTATTTTTTTCACATTATTAAAAATCTTATATTAAGCATCCTAAACTATAAGTCATTTGTCATATGAGTTACTGCCTCAAAGAGTAGAAGGTGTTTTCCAACTCTAAATGTGTGCATATATTTTCATATTTATAAAATATTATATAATACATGCAAATTTTGCAACATTTTCAGAAAATTTGTGCTAATTTGCATTTCTGCTGGCAACATATGAACCCCTCTCCCTTCCACTTTTGCCATGCTAGATCTTTGCTAAATTTGTTGTCTTGCTGTTTTTCAGATTTTAATTTCCATGATTACTATTGAGCAGAAGTTTTTTAAAAAAATATGTTTATTGTTGTGAGGTTTAAATGACATAGCATGTCTGCATGGCTCCATAACTCGCTTGGCCCATAGAACAAGTTCACTGAGTTATCAATCACACATACATGCATACACACACACACACGGTAGCTACTAGATTGAAACCTAGTATTTTCTGAGTTTATTTTTGAAATGGCTACGTGATATTCTCCTACATGATTGTTTTAACCAGTTTCCTTTGATGTACATTTAGGTTGTGTCAGTTTTTTTCTATATGTTATACATTGCAAGCATTGTAGCAATGAAGATTCTTATGATCAAAATTTTGATAGATTCATGATTATTAGGATAAATTCATAGAGTTACTGAAATCGCTTATTTAAAAGATACACAAAATTTTGGCCTTATATGTGTTCCCAATTAAAATACTTCAATAATCTCTTTATAAGTGTTCATCACATATTTTTTTCCAGAAAATTATTCATTTCATTGAGGTTTTCAGATGTATTAATATTCCTTTATAATAATGATAAAAATCTCTCAATGTTTGCTCTAGTATTTTGTTTCTTTCCTTCCATTTTTGTTACATAGATTTTAAAATAGTATTGATGTATTTTGTGGAAGACAAATTTTGTTGTTTATGATTAATTCTATTTTTTCGTTTTTAAAGTAATTATACTATTAGTTTTATTTTTGCTTTTTGGGAGTTGATTTGTTGTTGTTTTCTATTTGCTGAGTTGAATGATTAAATTTTTTGGTTTTTGTATTAATTTTTTGTTTTGTTTTCAAAGTCACTCATTTATGGTGTTATGTTATTTATTAATTTTTTTTGCCTTTGCTTTCCTTCAGGTTCATTTGTTATTCTTCTGACTTCTTGCATTGAAAGCCAACAAATCAAGATTTAATGATTACTTAGGGATATGAAGTTAACTTTTAATACAAAGCGAGCTGCCTCCCATACTTTTGTGTGCAAGGTTCTCATTTTCATTATTTCTAGAAAAGTTTAATTATATATCATTATTTTCTTTCAGTTTCCTTCACTCCTTATGGAGTGTGTTCTTACATCCCTGGGATTTTAATTAAAACATCTATATTATTATTTTTCTTTATTATAATTGGAAAAATTGTCTTTAAAATTTCTATACTTGAAACTTGTTGAGGTTTTATTTATAGTTTAGTATGTATTCAGTGTTTGGAACTGTTCCATGGATGTTAGAAAAAAAGTAAATTTTATGCTTTTTAATTAATTAATAAATCTTGTTAACAAATCCTATTGATCACATTTTTGAACCACCTATGTCATATTTTTTGGCATTTTAATCTTCTGCAGATTAACAAGGGCTTGTAAAAGGTTTTTATGATTATATTTCTGAAACTTTCTCCTTCAATTTTCAAACAACTTTCCGTTACACTTTTCTTTAATACCAAGTGACCATCCATCCCACTCCTTTAATGCTTTGTGTTGGCCTTGCCTTCTCTTTTGTTTCATATTAACATTGTTGCTCCAGGTTCTTCCTTCCTCCTCCTTCTCATCTTCCTTTCTTCTTTATTTTTTTGGCATTTGAGGAATACACCTTTGACCATTCTTTTTTCTTTTAATCTTTGCAGTTAACAGCATATAATCTATTTTTATTTATTGTCAAATTTAATATTTTACTTTTTCAGTCTCTTTTGTGCTTTCTAGTTTCTATTTTTCTGTCTTTTGATAAATATGTTTTCTTTACTATTATTTTCTTTATTGATGTGGCAAGTCTAACCCTGTTATAAATTCTACCTCTGATTACGTTAAGTTTATCAAATAAATACCTAATATTCATTTCTCCATTTATTAGAATCAAGAACTGTGGGGATATATGCCATTTAAACATGGCAGTACTATTGACAACTGCAGCCCCCACAGGCCTCTATGCTACACAGCATGTTGAGACTTGTCTCCAACATGTCGAGACTTGTCTCCAACATGTCGAGACTTGTCCGGATGTGTTCTCCCAAACCCTATTGTCCCTTTACTGATTGACTTGTTTACCTGAATTCCTTCTCCCTTGCCCGCATTCAAAGCCCATTGTTTTGTTAATTGCCTTACTGATTGCTGTATTGACTATAAAATAAACTCCTGGGACTGAAGTGGGGGTCGACTCCTCAGAGTGACCCTCCTGGCCCCACTTCTCTGTAAGAGTTGTGCAGTTGGTTACTGTCTTCGCCGTCCCGATTACCGTCGCCGCTGCGACAAAGAACAAAGCAGAGATAGGCTTCCTCCTTATGTGTTGAGGGATTTACCGTGACTGCATTTCTCTTCCCCAGTGTGATCTTGGAAGGCTAAATGTACAGATACTCTGTGTGTGTTTAGGCATCATTTTTGTCCATAAAAAAATTGTAAATCTATTTGCAGAAATTATATTAGTTGGTTTTAATGCTACAACTTTCCTATTTGTGGTTCTTGATTTTGATTCATCTCTCAGGAAGTGATAACATCTTTGAGTAATTTTTTCTAGAGAGATCTGTAAGTGGCATAATCTGAGAATGTCATTCTGGTTTATTGTCTTTAGGTGTTTATTGTTGCAGGAAAAATTTGAGGCTGGTTTGATTTTTATTTTTCCTAAGTTGGAAGCCTTGGTATTTGTAGGATTTTTTCCCCCTATTATATTAAAATTAGCTTTAATCATTGAGATGTGGCCAGGTATGTGTCCTTTTTATTAACCATATCTGGAGTATGGTGAGTTTTTCAATTTACATACTGTAGGTTTTTTTTTTTTTTTTAACCTGAAAGTTTACAGAACAAATTAGTTTCCCATTCAACAAATCGTACACAAAGTGTTCCATGACTCTGGTTGCAATCTCCACACCGTGTCGACACTCTCCCAATTTCTGCCCTGGGTTCCGTGTTTCCTCTTTTCTGGTTTTCCTACCCCTTCCTGCCTTCTCATCTTTACTTGTGGGCAAATGTTGCCTTTTTGGTCTCATATAATTGTTTGTTCTACACAGCATGTTCTTCTTGGGTGTTATGGTTTATTATATAGGCCTGTCTATTGCTTGGCTGGAAGGTGGTTTCCGGAAATTTTCAAGTCAGAGGAATGTCTTAGGGCCATAGTCTCAGAGGTTCCTTCAGTCTCTATTAGGCTAGTAAGTCTGGTCTTTTTTTATGAATTTGATTTTTTGTTCTACATTTTTCTCTCACTCTGTCTGGGACCCTCTACTGTGATCCTGGTCAGAGTGGTCGGTAGTGGTAGCTGGGCACCATCTAGCTCTTCTTGTCTCCGGGTTGTGTAGGCTGTGGTGCCTGTGGTCCGTTAGCCCTTTGGACTAATTTCTCCCGCGTCCTTGGTTTTCTTCACTCTCCCTTGCTCCGCACGGGAAGAGACCACTAGTTGTATCTTAGATAGCCACTCACAAGATTTTAAGACCCCAGATGCTACTCACCGAAGCAGGATGTAGACCACTGTTTTTATGCACTATGTTATGCCAATTGACGTAGCTGTCCCCCAAGTCTATGGTCCTTAGCCTTCAAGTCTAGTATGTTTATCCCTCAAGGTGTTTGATTGTGCATAGAAAGTTTCCATGACTGTGCCCCTTGTGTGTTCTACTGTCTATATTAGCATATATGCGATGGTATCTCACTGAAGTTTTAATTTGCATCTCTCTAATGGCTAATGATCGTGAGCATTTCTTCGTGTGTTTGTTAGCCACCGAATGTCTTCTTTGGTGAAGTGTCGGTTCATGTCCTTTGACCATTTTTCAATTTTTGTTGTTGAGGTGTTGAAGTTTTCTATATATTTTAGAGATTAACCTCTTGTCAGATATGTCATAGCTGAAAATTTTTCCTAGTCTATAGATTCTCTTTTTATTCTTTTGGTGAAGTCTTTTGATGAGCATAGGTGTTTAATTTTTAGGAGGTCCCATTCATCTAGTTTATCTTCTGCTGTTTGTATATTCTTAGTTATGGTTGGTATACTATTTATGCCATGTATTAGAGCCTCTAGGGTTGTCCCTATTTTTTCTTCCAATGTAGATTTGTTTTTACCTCAGGAAAAATTGCTTTGAATACATCTTTGATTATTGTATCTAATGATTATGATGATGGCTAGCATTTATTGAGTGCTTAAAATAGCCACATTAAATAACTTATATGTAGTATCTAATTTGATGATACCAAATCCTATTATTATTCTCATCTTAAAGGTAAGGAAACTGAAGTGTGGGAATGTTAATTAACTTTCCCAAGGCTCCACATGTAGTAAATAACAGGGAGTTTGAATGTCTGTGTCACAGATTGAATTATGTCCCGCAAAAAATGTGTGTATCAGTTTGGCTAGGCCATGATTCCTGGTACTGTGTGATTTTCCTGTATGTTGTAAACCTGCCTCTATGATGTTAATGAGGGAGGATGTGTTAGTAAGGCAGGACCTCATCTACAAGACTGGATTGTGTCCTGAGGCAATCTCTTGAGATATAAAAGACAGAAGTGAGCAGTGAGATAGGGGACCTCATACCATCAAGAAAGCAGTGCCGGGAGCAGAGCGCGTCCTTTGGACTGGGGTCCCTGCTCAGAGAAGTTCCTAGTCCGGGGGAACACTGAACAGAAGAAGGCCAACAGAGAGGAAAAAGCCTTCCCCTGGAGCTGAGGCCCTGAATTTGGACTTTTAGCCTACTTTAACTGTGAGGAAATAAACTTCTCTTCGTTAAAACCATCCACTTGTGGTATTTCTGTTATAGCAGCACTAGATGACTAAGACAGCCTCCCTCCAAATCCTATGCACTCAGCCACTAATTTACTTTGCTTAATTAAGGCTACTAAGTTTCTGTTGTTTTTTTTTTTTTTCTTTAGGTCCTCTGTATGTGTTAGCTTGGACCTCAGCTCTTCATCCTATAGTTTATTCTATTCCCTCTTTCTGAATTCTAGGAGAGTATCTTGAGTTGAACCATTTCATTAAAGATTTCATTTTACACAGTGTCAAATTCGTTTTTTATTGCTGAAGTTTTTAAAAGTTGCAGTTACTTTTTAGGATTCATTAAAATACTTTATTTCATCTAGCTTCATTTTTTTAATAGTACTTCAGATGAAGGTTTACAGACAAATTAGTTTCTCATTAAACAATTAGTACACATATTGTTTTGTGACATTGGTTGCCACCCCCACAACATGTCAACATTCTCCCCTTCTTGATCTTCTCTGTTACCAGACTTCCTGTCCCCTTCTGCCTTCTAGTCCTTGCCCCTGGGCTGGTATGCCCCTTTAGTCTCTTTTTGTTTTATGGGCCTGTCTAAATCTTTGACTGAAAGGTGACCCTCAGGAGTGATATCATTTCTGAGCTAAAAGAGTATCTGGGGGCCATACACTTGAGATTTCTCTAGTCTCTGTCAGACCAGTAAGTCTGGTCTTTTTTTTGGTAAGTTAAAATTTTGTTCTACATTTTTCTCCAGCTGTGTCCGGAACCCTCTATTGTGATCCCTGTACATCTAGCTTTATTTTTGTTGTTGCCTTTATCTTACTGTAGTTTCCATTATGCTTTTGACACCTGTATCTCAAAAGCCTTGCTGTCTTGCATCTTTCTGAGAGCACCAAATAGATGTTCTTCCAAAACTGTCTTATTATTTTTGTATGCATTTTTCTGAGTTTTCAACACATTTCTCCTTTTTTCATGTGCACCTTTATTATTTATTCCTCCTTGGATGAGGAGAACACTCTCTAAATCTCATGTTTATCTATAGACATGGGGAATGAATTTTCTGCAACCCTTTTTTCTACTTGATGGGGCATTGATGGTTCAGTGATAGAATTCTCACTTTCCATGCAAGAGACCTGGGTTCCATTCCTGGCCAATACACCTCATTCACAACCACCTCCTGTCTGTCATTGGAGGCTTGTGTGTTGCTATGATGCTGAGCAGGTTTCAGTGGAGCTTCCAGAATAAGATGGACTAGGAAGAAAAGCCTGGAAATCTCCCTCCAAAAATCAGCCAGTGAAAACTGTATCGATTACAAGGGTCTGATCCACAACCAATCTTGGAGATGACACAAGACTGGGCAGAATTTCGTTCCATTGTGCATGGGGTTACCGTGAATTGTGGGCCGACTCGAAGGTAGCTAACAAAAACAACCCTGTCTTAGGGAACACAAGGTTGAAAAGGGAGAGTGTTGACATGTCATGGGGTTGGCAATCAATGTCACAAAACAATATGTGTACTAATTGTTTAATGAGAAACTAGTTTGTTGTATAAACCTTCATCTAAAATACAATTAAAAAAATATATTGCAAAACAAAACCAAAAAACAAGCCTGCCTACTGATGGCTGAGAAATTCCTCCTCTCAGATTTAGATCTTAATTACAGAGCAGTGTGTATTGTCCCTAAATCCAGTTTCTAGTTACTGCTTTATCCAGAATAGGTCTGCTGTGCTGTCATTTTCTGTGGTTGGGTCTCTGTTTATACTTGTGAGACAGAGGAATCTGCAGCAATTCTTTTTATTTGTCCACAACAATTCTAATTTATTTATTTATTGTTGAACTTTAAGTGAAAGTTTACAATTCAAGTTAGTCTGTCATACAAAAATGTATACATACATACATTGTTATGTGACCTTAATTGCTCTTCCTATACTGTGACAGCACACTCCTCCTTTCCACCCCTGATTTTCTGTGTCCTTTCAGTCAGCT
Source organism: Trichechus manatus latirostris (assembly GCF_000243295.1). Taxonomy (NCBI): domain Eukaryota; kingdom Metazoa; phylum Chordata; class Mammalia; order Sirenia; family Trichechidae; genus Trichechus; species Trichechus manatus. The sequence continues at coordinate 13,398,854 of NW_004443994.1, forward strand.
CCTGTCCCTCTCTGCCTTCTCATCTCACCTCCAGACAGGAGCTGCCCATTTAATCTCATGTATCTACTTGAGCTGAGAAGCACACTCTTCACGAGTATCGTTTTATGTCCCATAGTCCAGTCTAATCTTTGTCTGAAGAGTTGTCCTCAGGCATGGTTTTAGGGCTGGGTTGACAGAGAGTTCAGGGGCCATGATTTCTGGGTTCCTCCAGTCTCAGTCAGACCATTAAGTCTGGTCTTTTTACTAGAATTTGAGTTCTGCACTCTACTTTTCTCCTGCTCCATCAGGGACTCTCTGTTGTGTTCCCTGTCGGGGCCGTCATTGGTGGTAGCTGGGAACCATCTAGTTTTTCTGGTCTCAGGCTGATGCAGTCTCTGGTTTATGTGGCCCTTTCTATCTCTTGGGCTAATACTTTCCTTGTGACTTTGGTGTTCTTCATTCTCCTTTACTCCAGGTGGGCTGGGACAAATTGATGCATCTTAGATGGCTGCTTGCAAGCTTTTAAGACTCCGGATGCCACTCACCAAAGTAAGATGCAGAACACTTTCTTAATAAACTTTGTCATGCCAATTGACCTAGATGTCCCCTGAAAACATGGTCCCCAAACCCCTGCCCCTGCTACTCTGTCCCTCGAAGTGTTTGGTTGTATTCCGGAAACTTCTTAGCTTTGGTTTAGTCCAGTTGTGCTGACTTCCCCTGTAGTGCCCACAACAATTCTTGACACATTTACAATAGGATAGACTGCTCCTTGCCAGCATGTACTTCTCTCATCAGTCTTCACACCCCTGCCCCTCATGGTAAACATTTTTCTCAGGTACCTATGCATCCCAAGATGCCGTGCACCACTCAGTGTTCATCTCTCTTAGAGATGCTGTTGTTGACTTTTGCAGTCTCTGAATATGTAGAAAGTGACAAGTGTATGGAAGCAGAGGAGAGAAAATTATTTTGGTCAGCCCAGTTTTGGGAAGGCCAACATGCATTCCGCAGCTAAAGGCAAATATGAGAGCTCAATCAAGGATATTTTTCCCCATGGTGTTTGTGGTCTTTTGTATTATTTTTGGTTGGCCCATAGAATCTATGTAGTCTAAGAATATATGCATTAATGCATAAATCTCAATGAAAGATTTAGTGGAAAAAGCTTTCATATCTTAACATATGTTCTTTTAGGAGCTTTGCTTTATCCTTCTGTTGCCAGTTTTTACTCCCCAACCCCCACTGGACATTTCAATTGAAATCTGCAAGAAGGCTATATTCATCTGGGTTCCCTAAAAAGCAGAGCCTGGGACTTACACTCTAATTGAAGTGTGACTGTAGGGGGCAGGACTGAGGGACCAGGGTCCAGTGAGAGGGAAAACCATTGCAAGAATATGTTACGGAGTTGGCTTCCACTATGGGTGACTCGCTGCTCAATCTTACCGGACATGTGAAAAATACATGAAATGTGCCTCAAGACCTAGTGTCCAGGGATAAATGGGGAAGGCATTTATTCATTAGTTCCCAACCATATTAGTCAAAGGTTCAACCCATGGGGCATTAACACCCTTGAATTTCTGGGTTGTACACATGTACAATCTACAACGTCCCAAGCCACCACATCTGCACAGGAACCTCAGAGCAGGATGCCAGGGCACTGGGCACAGGCCTGAGGCTAGGTGCTATCACAATGCTCCTCCTTTAAGTTGGTAAGCGTCCATGCAGAACCAATCACTGAGCATTGGCTGGAGAAAGATACAGCTTAAGAACAGAGGATCTGGAGTGGTGTGAAAGAGAGGCCTTATCAGGCTTTTAGTAAATGTTTGAAAAAGCATCAGATACAATAGTCTGGGATAGAGCATAGTTATTTTTAGTTAGATTCAACCTTACCCTAGATTCTAATAAAGTTGAAATAACTAATACTGCTTCAAAGTTTAATGATGTTCTGAGATTTTTCATTTCCTGATATTTTGAGAACTAGAGAATCAACACCATGTCATCAAACCACTCCCTGGTGTGAGCCTGTGCACCCCCCAGCCTCTCCTACCACTGACTGGAGGCCCTTATCTTATTTTCTACATGAAATGCCTTCTGTCTTCATGAAGTCCACTAAATGGGCAGAAATGTCACAGTGACTCTGTGTAAGTGAATCGAAGTGGAATTCCAGTAGAAGGCTGGCAGTTAAGAAGTGAGGACAATGGGGTCTTGGAAAGAGAGGCAGGAAGACTGGAGATCCCTGGAAGCCCACTGCAAATGTTGGCACCAACCTGCAGCCTGCCTTTTCTCAATAACAAATTAATCCCAAAGATAAGAATGCTGTTCTAAATCTGGAACCCAGATCATACAAGGAGACAGATTAATTGATGACAATGAGCTATCAAAATGTTTGTATACTATATGCTGCTTAACCACAGACATTCAGATATTTCTGATGGGCTGAGATGCCTAATAGTGTAGCTGTGTCCCAGATTCAATTTTATGACTCTTTTATTGTGCTAAGTAGACCAGTGGACTGGTAAGAGATAACTATTGTAAACCCACACTCATACATGTGCTATAGAAGGGATTATAAAAAACCTTTTTATTATGAACTAATTTTAGATTTACAGAAAACTTGCAAAGATAGTGTAACCAAAAAATCCCCAAACCCATTGACTTTGAGCCGATTCTGACTTATAGTGACCCTAGGACAGAGCAGAACTGCCCTATAGGGTTTCTAAGGAGTGGCTGGTGGATTCGAACTGCCAAACTTTTGGTTAGCAGCTGTAGCTCTTAACCACTGCACCACCAGGACTCCTACCTATTTATCCCTTACCCTGTTTCCCCAAATGTTAACATTTAAAATAATCATAATCCAATATCATAACTAGGAAATTGATGTGGTTCAATACTATTAACTAAAATCCATACCTTATTCTAACTTCAATTTTTCCAACAATGTCCTTTTTCTTTTCCAGGAACCTACATTGTATTTTGTTGTAATGTCTCCTTAGTCTCCTCAAATCTCTGGCAGTTCCTCAGCCTTTCTTTATCTTTCACAATCCTGACACTTTTGAAGAGCACTGATACATTATTTTGTAGGATGTCCCTCAGTTTGGATTTGTCTGATGTTTTCCCATGCTTAGAATGTCTTTTTGGCAAGAATACCAAAGAAAATGATGTGTGTCCTTCTCATTATATAGCGATAATTTTTATCTTCTCTATGTCTACATATAATTTATAAACTTGAGTTCCTGTTCACAAAAATGCTCAAACAATGAGTAAATAATCAATGCTCAAGGGTGTTGTATGTAGGATTCTTGCCTTTGGATGTGAAATTGAGTTAGATGACTTCTGAGATTCTTATCTGTTAGATTCTGTGATTTCACTTCACTCATTCAACCAGTAAATGCCTTAGATGCCTTCGAACATATAAGTGCTCTTGAGGAAGTTGTGGAGAGGAAGTCTCTTTTATGTCTTCCCCATTAACTAAGTTAACTCACTCCTGAGACTAATAAGAGCCTGACACTCATGTGGTGTGTGTGTGTGTGTGTGTGTGTTGGGGTAGTGGGAAATAATGGAACATGAGACTGGAAAGGAAAATTGGAAGAAATTTTGGTCCTTGGTAAAGGGATGTAGCCTGTATCATATGTTAGATTACTCTGATTGCAGTGAGATGAATACAGTGGTAATGGGGAGTGGGGCTAAGGCAGGCAGCAAGGTCAGTTTCCCAGATATTGCGCTAATCTATGAGTGAAATAATTACTTTATGAACCAAGACAATGGGAGTGAGGGTAGGGAGAACAGGATAGACTCAAGAACAGATAATGCAGTAGAATAGATTGTTATTGGTGGACAGATACTTGTGGAAATATGGGTGAAGAAGGAGACTAGAAAGTCAACCAAGTCTCTAGCTTGAGGATCTGAGCCCACGAACAGCATGGAAAGTCCAGAGGTGCAACTGACTTCATTCAAGGCAGTGTTCAGAGGCTCAAATGATGTTGGCAAGACTATGTTTCTCTTGAACCCTCTCACATCTATATCATGTTATTTTTTTAATTGGCTTGCTCCACAAGATGGCCAAGATGTCAACTGGAAAACTCGTACTCGAATATTCAACTACTTCAGCATAACCAGTGGATAAAGGCTGTCTTTCCTGTTAGCTCCAGATCCCTTGGGGATGACTCTCTGGCCCTGTGTTCGTCAAATTCCAATCCCTACATTAATGACTAAGCTCTGAGGCACTTGGCTAGTCTTCAGCCCTCTATCTGCCTTTCAACCCAGGGCAGGTCACTGGGATTAGTAACCTCTTGTGGAATAAGGGATTGATAGTTCCCAAAGGAAAGTGGGTATATTCTAGAAGAAGAGAGGTGAGCAGACGAAATCATGTCTACCACAGTCCATTACAGTAGGTTAGTTGTTTTTAAGGGATTTCAATATTTTGGTCATATTAGCATTGTTTATGTGCTTTCTTGTTCCTTCAAAAATAAATCACCAGAGAGACTCCCGCAAGATGGCAGTCTAGGCAGAAGCACCACGCCATCCCTCCACAACAAAGATCCGAAAAACTAAGCCAAACAGAGAATCAACAATCCTGAAACCCTAGAACATCAAATGAAGAGATAAAGAACTCAGCCAAAC
>NW_004443994.1:13411714-13433001 GCF_000243295.1 Trichechus manatus latirostris
CCAATGTCATAAAACAGCATGTGTGTTACTGTTACATGAGAAACTATCTGTTCTGTAAGCCTTCACCTGAAGTACAATAAAATATTTAAAAAAAATAAAAATGAAAAAATAAATCACCAAAGCACAATGTCCGTCTTAAATGTTTTAACAATGAAAAAAGAGAAAGATCACATATGATTTCCACTATATCAGAACACATAACTTCATGTCTACTCTTTGGAAATTCATGTTCTTGCAACCAGGTTTGGAAGAAATTTGTGAGGAATTATGAGAAATAGGCCTTGTTATATTCCTCTATAATGCCATACTTGCCAAATCAGAGGAAATGAAGCTACTGAAATGACTAAGTTCCACTGATGGGGTTTTGTTAGTTATGGTTAATGTTAATATTATTTCTTAAACTAAGTGTCAAGACAACAGTAAAGGTCTCTCCTTTGCACTTTGTAACTTTGACAACGTTTTTATTTGATTATAATTCTTTTATATGTAAAGTCTTTGGAGAGTACCTTTTAGAAGGGGAGATAAATTAGATGAGTCCCTTCTAAATTCATACAACTTCATGATAAAGCCCAGAAGTGAGTAGAGTGTCTTTAGTGAGGTGGATTAGAGATGGTTCACTTCGTTCACTGTATGGCACACATTTCTCTACATGTGAGCCAGGCTTTCCTCATATGGGGTTCGTCACAAGGAATGAGTCCACCAACGCTGATTAACTCTCACCGAGGGCTTAAATGGAATGGAATAAGGATGGCTGATTTAAATCACACACATTTTGAGGATCATTAGAGCTCTGCACCCTATGAATAAGGATGATTAAAATTCAGCAGTGTTTTGTGTATTCTTAATGTGCATTTAGTTTATACCACAACGTCTTCTTTAACATGCCATTATGCTGTGTGCTGTGACTGCTATTCATAATGGCATACACTTGGTAATACGCATGATGATAAAGGATAAGTTTAAGTGTCTTTACATTATTCTTAATATAATAATGGTTCTGAGGGCTGCATGCAGCTGTGAGTGCATATTAACAGGGGTAGCCCACTGTGAATTATGAATCTATAACAAAAAATTTTCAGAAAAAGTACTTACTGTGTATGTAAAATAGCTGCTTTTTAAAGCTTGAAGCTTAGGCTGGTTAAAATTGCCCCTAGTAATATTTTTAAAAGAAAATATTCCAGAGGTAATAAGGTGAACTGAAAGGATTTATGAATGATTGTTGTGAAGTCTTCTTTTTAAGGTAATAACTCACAAAATTGCAAAAGGAACAGAAAATTATCTTTTTATGCATGTATAATACGAAATCAATTCAAATGAAGTTCAGTAACAAATGTTCTTGATGTTTTTGCCATCTTAATGGATCTCACTATTTATCTTTTATTCTTGTTGATCAAATGATACTGAGATGCAAAAGATCCAATTTCTTTGTTAATTTGAACTAAATTTCTATAATTGTATACATTTTTAAGAAGTAATTTTTATAAATTGACATTTTGACCTTATTTTGGTAGTATACACACTCACATTTACTCCCCTCTAAAATTTTTCTGGAAGTCCTGTCATGCTTATGAACAAGTCCAAACTCCTTAATATCATACATGAAACTCTTTGTGAACTACTCACCATCTTCTTCCAGCCTCATCTTCTGTCACTCCTTCTCCCTCATCCATGATCGTGTACAACAGTGTTTTTCAAACATTCATTCTTGATTTGCTTTGCACAGACTGTTCCTTCACCCTGGAATGTTTTCCTAGCCCTTCCAGGACACTTCTTTTCAGTTTGAAGAGATGGTTAAAGGCTCATCTTCTCTGTAATGTGGCCCTTGAACCTATGTGTTGCACCTGCACCCCATCATGCTCTTAGTGACTCCTTTTACAGTGAGAAGTACACTGGATCTGTGTAGACTGACCTCGATTAGTGTAAAATAGGCAAAATAATACCAATCCTATGGGATTGATATAAGCCTGAAAATACATGGAATTCATAGACTCTAGCATATAGTATGTACAGTACATATTAGATGCATTCTTATTGCATACTCAATTTTTTTAAAGTAATGAACAGTAATATTTATTTATTGTAAAAACATTATTATTGCTTTTAATTATAATTAACTTGTTGCCATAGAGTTGATTCCAACTTAAAGCAACCCTATAGGACAGAATAGAACAGCCTCATAGGGTTTCCAAGGAGCAGCTGGTGGATTAGAACTCTCGACCTTTTGGTTAGCAGCCCAGCTGTTAACCACTGCACCACCAGGGCTCCTTTAATTATATTACATATTTTATATAGTATTAGTTAGACCACTTTGGGCCCAATTTGGCAATATCTGTTGAGATTTTCAGGGCTCTAGTGGTGCAGTGACTAAGAGCTCAGGCTGGTAACCAAAAGGTGGGTAGTTCAAATCCACCAGCAGCTCCTTGGAAACCCTATGGGGCAGTTCTACTCTGTCCTATAGGGTCGCTATGAGTCGGAATCAACTCGACGACAGGGAGTTTTATATGACCTAGTAGTTCTATCTTTCAGAATCTATGCAATATAAACATTCACACATTTGTATAAGTACAAGGATGTTCAGTGCAGTGATGTTTAAAATAGGGAAAAATTGGAAACAACTTAAGTGTTCACCATCAGGGGAATAAAAAAAGACAAAAAATTTGATTTATGGTGACTCCATGTATTAAAGAGAAGAACTGTGCTCCATAGGATTTTCTTGGCTTTAATCTTTATGGAAGCAGATCTCCAGGACTTTTTTCTGTGGTACCACTGGGTGGGTTTAAACCACCAACTTTTAGGTTACCAGCTGGTCGTAAACTGCTTGTGCCACCCTGCTTTATTTTCTTCATAGCACTATTACTACTGTCTTGAATTACATTATTTATTTATCTACTTGTTTGTTGTCTAGGAAATTAACTCCATAAAATCAGAGGCAATCAGAATGTATTTATATAATACTTGTTTGCTTAAGAGTTCATTAAAAATAATGCATTGCCTTTTAAAAAATAAATCAAAACACACACCATTTTTTGCCTTTAACAACCTGAACCCACTAGAAGGCCTTCATGAAGTCCTGGAGGCTTGCAGACACAGGCTGAGGAACGTTGACCAGGTGGAACCTCTGAAACTGCTATTCAGAAAGACTATCACTGGATGTGATGTGTTTGCTTAGCGTCTTGGACATTTTGCCAGAAAAATCAACACACTCTCCACCACTTGATGCTATCAACTGCCTTTAATACTTGAGTCCCAATACTGCTGCTTGCAGCCAGCACTATGTGGGCCTCCACTCACTAGGGAGGGCCCACTATGGGAAGGAGTCCCAACCAAATCTGCCCGAAGAATACCAAGAGTGCCAAGATGCACCTTGCAGAGAGGAGACAAAATGCTTACCCCTGATCAACAGTGCTGACGGGCCTAGGCCCTGGAAGGAGCATTATGTTCATCTGTACTCATAACGGCAGTATTGAGGGGCTCCGTCTCCAAGACTGTAAAGTAGAGAACCAGCGTGTGATCCACAAAATGGAAGCGATAAGTGTAACTCTGCTATAATTCTAAGCCCTTAATAACGTTCCCATTCACAGCCATTAATCTCTGATTTTTATTTTTAATCTCACAGACGAGCAGTTTTCACATTCCTTTTTCTTTTTCTTTTTTTTAAACTGGAGGGACTCTGTTCAAATGAAAGCATAAAGATGAGTAAACAAATAAATGGGAAGGAGGATAGCCACAGTGCTGAGTCTCTGGGGGAGGGGTGTGAGAGGAAAACCCAAGCCTTTCTAGAGCTCTGGGAAGCAGAGTTTAAAAGGGAGATAGTAAATGCTGGGGAAAGTGTTACCTCAGCAATGACCAGAAAGAGATGAAGGAAGGAGTTTTGTAGATATTAGGGGAAAGCTAAGTTCCTGAAGTGGGAACATAGCTGGCTGGTTGGAGGAAGAACAAGGCAACTTTTATGAGTAGGCACAAAGGAGAGCAGTAGAAGATGAGGTCAGAGAAGTGAAGGGGGGTTCAGACCATGTAGGGCCTTGTAGATAATTTTAAAGCCTCTGAGCAGAAGAGTGGCATGATCTAACTTACTTTTAACAGGGTCCTTCCATCTGCTGTGTAGAGAACAAATTGTAAAAGAGCAAGGACAGAAGCAATGAGAAGACTTAGGAGGATACCACAATAATCCAGGTGAGATACAATGGTAGCTTGAATAAGGTGGTAGCAGTGGAGGTTGTGGGAGGTGACCCAATTCTGGATATATCTTGAAGATAAAGTCAGCAGGATTGTCTGATAGGTTGAATGTGGGATGAAAGAGGAGAGTCAAGATTGGCTCAGAAGGTTTTTGGCCTAGGCTACTGAAAGAATGGGGCTTCTTTTTACTGAGGTGGGTAGGCTGAGTGAAGAGCAGGTTTTAGAGGGGAAGATCAAGAGCTTAGCATTGAGATGTCTTTTTAGATATCCAAATGGAGATGTCAAATAGGCACTTTGATATCAGAAGATGGGATTCTGAGGAGAAGTCTAAATTGGAAATATAAGTTGGAGATTTGGTAGTCATGGGTGAATAGATAGTACCTAAATACATAATAGTAGATGAGATTGCCAAGGAAAGCATAGATAAGGAAGGACAAAGGTTTGAAGAAGCCCTGAAACCTTTCAGAAGTTAGGAAGATGACGTGGAACCAGCAAAAAAACTAAGAAAGAACCTCCAGTTAAGGTGGGAGGAAATCCCAAGAATGCACTGTTCTAGAAGCTAAGTGAAGAAAGCATTTCAAAGAAGAGGGAATGATCAACTGTGCGGAATGATGCTGAAGGTCAAGTAAGAGAAAGACTGAGAACTAACTCACTGGATTTAGCGATTTAGCAACATGGAGTTCATTGGCGACCTTGACAAAGAGTGGTTCAGTGGAGGAAAAGCCTGATTAGTGTGGGTCCTCAAGAAAGACTGGTGGAAAAGGAATTGGAGTTAGTGAGTTAGACAACTGTAGATAGTAACAAAGATTTAGAGGGAGATGCAGTCAAGAGAAGGTTTGTGTCTTGTATTACAAGCACTGTATCTCTGGGACCTGTGTACACTGCCTGTCACATTGTGGTAACTCAATAAATATTTCTTGATTAAACTAAATGATGTCACTAGCCATTGAATCAGGGGAAACAGTCCTGTCTCTAGAAGTATAAAAGCTGATACACTGAATCATAAGGATTCTTGGTCCAATAAGAAAGATTACCTTTTACTCTCCTACTATGTCTTGAAAATTCTTTAAACCAAAAACCAAACCAAACTCATTGCTGTTTAGTCAACTCCGACTCATAGCGACCCTACAGGACAGGGCAGAACTGCCGTATTGGGTTTCCAAGGAGCAACCACTATGCCACCAGGGCTGAAAGCTCTTTAGTGCCCTTAAATATGTAGAACAGATATTCCTAAACTTGAGAGGAATAGTAAAACAAAACAAAACAAAAGAAACAAACAAAAAACTCAATGAGCATGTGCCTTACAAGAAAATATGCTTTCAATTCCAGATAGGCACTATCTCTCTAAGTACCTCTTGCATTTGGATTCCTACTGCTTTGTACCCAGGGGTTCAACAGTACACTAGCCCTCTAGCCATGCCGTCACCCACTATCCACTAGGATGGAAGCCTTTTGGTGGTCTCTGAAAGATCCCAACCTGCAGGGGGCCTTGTATAAATCAAACCTATATGTTACAAACCAATAATAATCACTAGTATTTGTTTAGTGATTTATACTTTATGTCTTAGTCATCTAGTGCTGCTATAACAGAAATACCATAAGTAGATGGCTTTAACAAAGAGAAATTTATTTCTTCACAGTAAAGTAGGCTAAAAGTTCAAATTCAGAGTGTCAGCTCCAGGGGAAGACTTTCTCTCTCTGTTGGTCTCTCATCAATGTTCCCCCAGACTAGGAGCTTCTCCATGCAGGGACCCTGGGTCCAAAAGACACATTCTGCTCCCGGCACTGCTTTCTTGGTAATATGAGGTCCCCCTGTCTCTCTGCTCACTTCTCTCTTTTATATCTCAAGAGATTACATCAGAATACTATCCAGTCTTGTAGACTGAGTCCGGCCTTACTAACACAACTGCTGCCCATATTCCTTCATTAACATCATAGAGGCAGGATTTACAACATATAGGAAAATCACATAATACTGGGAATCATGGCCCAGCCGAACTGATACACACATTTTGGGGGAACATAATTCAATCCATGACATTCCATCATTTGGCCCCGCCCCCAAAAATCACATCCTTGCAACATGCAAAACATATTCACCCTATCATATCATAGTAAAAGTCTTAACTCCAAGTTCAAAATCTAAAAACTCTTCTTCATCTGTGAAATCTAGAATACCAGTTATCTGCTTCCAAAGGTACAATGGCAAAACAGGCACAAGCTAGACATTTCCATTACGAATGGGAGACGCTGGAGGAAGAGAAGGGATAGCAGGCACCAAGCAAGTCAGCAGAATATATTACATTAGCCCTCAAGGCTTTAAAAATAATCCTCTGTTCTCTGAGATAATTTACACAATGGCTCTGCCCTCCAGACTCTAGGTATTGGCCACACTCTCCAGATACTGAATGGAGGCCCCTCGGCCCTGGGCTTCAGCTCCCCTTTCCAGACACACTGGGACAGCAACTCTGCTCCCCTGGCTTTAGGCGCACCATTCTCCAGTCCATCTGAGTGGCAACTCCACCCTTAGAAACATCAGAGGCCGTGGCTCCACCCTTTGAAACCCCTGAGGTCATGGCCATACCTTTTGAGACTGGGCAGCTTGGCTTTTTGTGTCCCTTGTCTCCTCAGCTTCTGTTTCCTGGTTCCTTGGCCTCTTGGCTCCTCAGGCCTCGTGCCCGCATCTGCCCACTGGGGCTAGTGTTCCAAAGCTCTGTAGCTCCCGGTGCACCCCACTCCCACCAGGAAGCCTCCTGTGCACAAGCACTCATCCCTCTTGCTCCATGGGTCAACTCCAGCACCATCTTGTGCTGGTCTCCTGGTTCTGCTGCTGCTTGTTCTCTGCCGCTGCAACTTCTCTATCCATTCAGTTTCAAAACTGCTTCCACATTTTAGGTATCTGTTAGAGCAGCACCCCACTCTTTTGGTATTAAATTCTGTCTTAGTCATCTAGTGCTGCTATAACAGAAATGCCACAAGTGGATGGCTTTAACAAAGAGAAATTTATTTTCTCACAGTCTAGTGGGCTAGAAGTTCAAATTCAGGGCGTCAGCCCCGGGAGAAGGCTTTCTCTCTCTGTCAGCTCTGGAGGAAGGTCCTTGTCATCATCAGTCTTCCCCTGGACTAGGAGCTTGTCTGTACAGGAACCTCGGGTCCAAAGGGTGCGCTCTGCTCCTGGTGCTTCTTTCTTGGTGGTATGAGGTCCCCCTCTCTCTTTGCTCACTTCTCTCTTTTATATCTCAAGAGATTGCTTCAGGACACAATCCAATCTTGTAGATTGAGTCTTGCCTTACTAACACAACTGCTGCCCATCCTCCCTCATTAACATCAAGAGGCAAGATTTACAACATATACGAAAAATCACACAATACCAGGAATCATGGCTCAGCTAAACTGATACACACATTTTTTGGGGGGGACATAATTCAATCCACGACACTTTCCAAAGTCATGACACATACATTCTCTCTTATTTAATCATACAATAGCATTGTGATGCAAGTGTTCTTGTCACTTTCATTTTACAAATGAGAAAATTAAGGGTCAGAGGTTTGCATAAAATCACACAACTCACACTTGACAGACCCAAAACTTGCACTCAAGAACTGACTCTAAATTCTCTGCCCACCATGCCATCCAGTCTCCACAAACCAAAGGAGCCCTGGGCCATCATGGCAATGGACTTTTCTCCCATCTACCCGCATCCAGGCATAGTGCTTACCTATGTTTATGATGGAATTCCCACAGCTGCCCGAGTACATAAAAGTTTCTAAATAAAATGTTCTCTTATTGTGGGCCCCCAGTACAAAGCATCTCGGACTAAGGCCTGCAATTCATGTCATAAAGTTATCCTTTATACAGAGGTCAATGCATCATCCATCTATGAAGGCTACATCCTCACAAGATGATATTCTTTTTCGCTAAAGAGTATAGCGATGGGGTTTATGCCTTCAACTATTAAACACCATTCCTCACTAATAATTTTTGGCATTTTCCAATCCAGTGTTCTCTCTTCTGCTGGTGGACCATTGACCTTTAAACCCTCCTCTGCCAGGTTAAGGTTGCCAATAAGGCAGAGGTGGATGAGAGAAAGATTGGATATAGACGACTCATGACAGCCCACCCTAGTCACTCTAACCCCCAGCTCTTCAAGGTAACAGCATTCACATGACTTCTTGGATACTAATGTTTGCTCGGTTCTCCAAAGATCCCTTCTCCTTCAATCTGAGCTCAATGAGGGTCTACACCTCAATTTACATCCAAACTCTTCAACCACTAACAATGATAAGAATTTCAAAGTATGAGAAATTTTACATACCTGCAAATGGCAAACCAAGCTACAATATCAAGTTAATTCAAAGGAGGGTGAGAATGGTTGTACAACTCGAAGAATGTAATCAATGTCACTAAATTGTACATGTAGAAGTTGTTGAATTGGTGTATGTTCTGTTGTGCATATTCTCAACAACAACATTATTAAAAAATATCAAGTTAATTCAAAAAAATATAGCTGTAATAATTATTTACAGTAATCTAACAGTTAGAGACACATTCCCTGATAGAGTCAAGTATCCCATTTTCAACATGCCCACAATTTAGTCTTTGTTTATTGGTTCAGTGCAAAGATCATGTCAGGGCCACTGCAACCCAGATCACTGCTGGCCTTTAGGAGCTCTATAGCTTTCCAGTTAAGAAAAGGCACATTCAAGGTTCTCAAGGGCCCTAGAAAACTATCTTCTTCATGAAAAGTATGAATTCTCCAGAATAAATACAAGCAAAACCCCTCTAAGATGCGGAGAGGAGGCAACCAGGAACCATTAAGCTACTTCCTTGAACAGTTAGGAGAAGTGCTTGTACTACCAACAGACTGAATACCTACTATGTGCTAGACATATAAGACACCTGCCCTTCCCTCCTCACTCTCTTCTTTGACCAACTTTCCCAAAGAGTCTTCCAATCTTCACTATCTCTGATTCCTTACTTCCTTCCTAGCCATGTCAATCTGGTTTTTCCATCTTTCAGTCTAAAATGGTTCTTGCTGAGATCAAAGACCTCATCTTGATAAATCTGGTGGATAATTTTTAGTCCACATATTTAATTTTAAATATTTTTAATTATTAGGCCTTCCTACTAGATTATGAACTTTATGAGGACAGGAACTATGTCCTATTCACCATTGTATTCCCAGGACCACACACAAGGCTAAGCACACATTTGTGTTACCTAATAGGTTGAATATTTCACTACAGTGCTTCATAAACTGTGGAAATATTTTGCACCTGAATTGTTGCTATGGTATTTCATTAATTCTAAGGTTCAATTTTTTGCACATTTTAACATCTCTGAAATTGGGATTGGTTGTCGTTGCATGATGGATAGCATTTGTTCTTTCCTAACGGAACATAAAATAATACTATATCTTACAACTGATGGTGTTTTATATTCAAAGAAATACAGCATTGTAATTTTTAGCTAGAGTTAATAAAATCAATAATAAATATCTGCTAAGTGTCTGAATTAATCAGGGTGGGCTAAGTGCCATAATAAATAGCCATAACACCTCAGTGACTTATCAAATGTTTATTCCTCAGACATGCTCCAGTTTATGTGGGTCAGAAGAGGCATAAGGGAAGCCTCTTGGCTACACAGACTTTGAGGGACCTAGATGTATTCCATCTGGTGGCTCCTCCTTTCACTGGGGTGGTAAAGTCCTCCAGTGGGTTTTCTGAATGAAAACAAGAGTGAGAGCACAGAGGACCCTGAAGAAGGCTTGTTTAGGAATCCGTCCTAAAAGTGGCGCCCATAATTTAAATCCACATTCCACTAGCCAAATGCAGTCACATGGTCTAACTTGGTTGCAGCAAAGACAAGAAATATAGTCTAGATGTGTGTCCAGGAAGAAAAGGAGATGGCGTTTGGTGAATACGTATTAATCTCTGCCTGCCATGTGTCTAACACTACATAAGGCAATGTTGAGAGCGCATAAAAAAATTTCTACAGCTCCTGTCCAGAAAGTTTACAATTCGATTTTTTTGTTTATTAACCTACTAAATAGTAATTGAATATCTACTACAAGCCATGTCATGTGCTAAATGATGTGAGGCATACAAGGATCAATGAGATTTGGACCGATTATTGTAGATTTTATTACCTAGACCAAAAAACACCACTGCTGTCAAGTCGATTCTGTCTCATAGAGACCCCATAGGGTTTCCAAGGCTGTAAATCTCTACTGAAGCAGACTGCCACATCTTTCTCCCACAGAGCCGCTGGTGGTTTTGAACCACCAACCGTTGGGTTAGCAGTCGATTGCTGTAACCACTGTGCCACCTGGCTCCTTGTTATTATCTA
Organism: Trichechus manatus latirostris; assembly: GCF_000243295.1. Classification (NCBI taxonomy): domain Eukaryota; kingdom Metazoa; phylum Chordata; class Mammalia; order Sirenia; family Trichechidae; genus Trichechus; species Trichechus manatus. The sequence goes on from NW_004443994.1 coordinate 13,422,242, forward strand.
AAATGGGAGGTAAAACAGGCACACAAGTAACCATAATACAAGATAGAAAGTGGAGAGTACTGGGAGAGATTGCTTCTAGCTGGAGGAATCAAGAAAGATTTTGGAAGAGGGACGTCTAGACCTGGACTAAAATAAAGAAAGCTTTGAAGACGGGTATGAACAGGAATGATGCCAAGATAAGGGGCAGGCTTGAACTCAAACTATGGAAGAACAAGAGGGTATGGACTTGTTTTGTGTGTTCCAGAGATTTGCCTTCAAAGAACAGAAAAAGAAATGAATGAGTAGGAAGCAGCCTAGACAGAGAGATTTGAGCAATGTGTTGAGGGGCATTTGTTACGTAAAGCTCAGTAGGCGGTGAGTTCGAAAAGCGGAAGGTAAGTGGAGAAATCCACAGAGGCAAAAGCACATTTCCCTTCCCCCCTCCAGCTCAATAAGGTGTAGTAGGTCATGTTTCATGGGTGGGCCTGCAAAAAACTCACAGTTCTTTTCATCTGGACATATATATAGCATGTCCTCGGTGCAGAAAGTTGTGGTCCTTATATCTTTGTCACCCCACTGCGTAGGGCACTGTAGCAGGCTCCTTGGTGTCTGGTATCACATCCCCATGTACTAACTCAGATGTCAGCCACAGCTGCGATGGACAGCTCCAAGAGAGTAGCGTGTCTCCTTGTGCTGGCAGCTTCCATCCCATCTCAAAGGCATGCTACAGAGTCTGTTGGTTCTCAAGCAGTTGCTTTGGGGGCAAGCCTCAAAAAGTGAGGGAGGAGAACCAGTAAGTAAATGCTTATATTTCATTCAGATGTTAAAAAAAAAAAAAATCTTTGAGAAAATCTTAAGTTTTCCTTATTGGTTGCCAGCAAAGGGAGAGAGAGATTGAAGGTGTTCCAGGAACCAAGGAAACATCTTCCAGGATCATGGGTTACAGAATCTGTTGTCACAGAATTTGTAGCATTCTGGAGCTAAGGAAAGATCACACACCTCCCAGGGAGTGTCGTATTTATTTATTTTTTTTTAGGTTACTGTTATTTACCTTAAATGCTGGGTCTGCATGGTTTCCTTTAAATATAAAAGAGATCACCTCTTTGTCCATAAGCTATAAAAGCTTATCAGTACCTTAGTAACCTTTGCAGGTTTATTTTTATTTAAATCACTTAATCTGATTTACATTAGTTTTTTTAAAAGAAACAATATTTTCTTGCTGTAAACACACTTTGAAATTGATATAGTTTAAATCTTCTCACGCAGGAGTCTCTGAGTGGTGATTTACTGCTTTTTTTATTTGCCAAAGGATTGAAAAGATCCCAGAAATGATGGAAAAAAACAAAACGAAACATAGGCTTTCCTCCCTCGAAGTCACTTCAAAGTCCTGTAACTCTGAGTGGCTAAAATAAGAAAATGTGATAGGGATAGCATGCAGGCTTTTATTATAGAAGTTAAACTGCAGGGAAGAAAATTTCTTAAGAGTATACAACTCTCAGCTCTGACTTTTGCTTAGAGATGCCCTCATAGTACGGAGGGTGAGTTCAGGTCACAATAAATTTATATTTCTAAAAGTCTTTGAAATGTCACGTTTTGATATGGATAGCAGTGACAATAAGAATGTCAAAAGTAATACATACTGTGATTTTACTATGTGCTGTAAAGTATGATACATGCTTTATATAAAATCTATATCATTCTCAAAACAACCCAGTATGGTAGGTACTATTATCTGTATTTTACAAATAAGAAATTAAGATTTTGAAATGTTATGTGATTTTACTCAAAATTATACACAAATAAATGGCACATCAATTCAAGACATATTTGTTTGACTTAGACCATATTGATCCCATTTGGTTGAAATGACAAAGTGGGTCCTTCCTTTTCTTTCTTCCTGTCCATCCATCTATCCATCCATCCATCCGTCCATGCATCCATCCATCCATCCATCCATATTATTCCACTTATTGTTTGTACGGACCCAAACTGAATGCATTTTTATGCACTAGGTTCTGGCATAGGTTTCATAGGCTTATAGAACAGAGCCATTAGATAAAGCCACAGAGTTGCAATGAACCTAAAAAGTAAACTTAGAAATTCAACTTTCCTCCAGATAAAGAAAACAGAACAAAACAAAAACAAAAGCTACAACATTTCAGACAGTTCTAGTCCCTCTTGAAATTTTCCTAGGACTGAGAATTATGTCCTTCCAAAACAGCCCATTTTCCAAATTTCAGCTTTAATCCTTCTTTGTAGGTGTCTTCTGTTACTAGATTTTATCTCCCCTAAAGCTGCCTGCAGGGGGAGACCCAACTTCTCTAGAGAAAACAGAGTTGCTGGACTGCTCTGGCTCCTAATCAAGTGGGTAGGATAGGTTGGGAACGGTCAATCTGGTTGCCTTGATCAATTTCCAAATCAAGACAGTCTGGGTGTCAGTGTTTCCTTTTTCATGCTGAGAACTGATATTTAAAAATTCTGATCTTCCAGCAGATTTCCCAAATTTGTAGGAAGGACATTTTTCTCTCTCTCTCTCACTCTCTTCTTTCTGTTCCTCACCTCTCCCTCCTCCTTCCCTTTGTTATCATCAGAAACTTACATAAATGTCCTCTACAACTATTTGCCTGTCTATTTATCCTTTATTTCTTTTAGAAATATTGCTATCTGAGGACTCCTTTGTCAGCCTGCTCTTGGAGCCTGTACTCCAGCACAGCTCCACTGAAGGTAACTCTATATATTCTGATTTATTCAAATCCAATCAGTGAGAGTTAATGAATTCCTAAGGGCAAGAGATCAATCATGTTCTATTTATATTTGATTAATTTCTTGTTGCTTTACTTGTCTTTTATAACTCCTTTAAAGCATTTGAGAAGAGCATATTTGCGATATGTTCTCATCTTAGGATATTTTCTCTTTTATTTTTCTATAAAAATCTTTGTTTCCTCACGATTTTTAGGACTTGTAGAGTAATAATATTTTTATTATTGAAAGAAACCTCTGCTTAAATTACGTTCCTTACAAATTTCCTCATTTCCGCCAAGATAGACATGATCCCATCCTCCTTTTTTTGATACCAAATTATAACTAATTGTAACACTTAATTGCATCTCTGTTTGCTCCTCTTTCTGGACCACATGTTCCTTTGTCTTCTTGTGCTTAGCAGTATGTATGGTACAGAGAGCGGATGCCCCACAAATGTGTAGTTTTGTCTTAAAGAATGGATGAATGAACAAACTTAAGAAGCGATGAAACTAGGGAAATGCAGTATATGTGAGACATATCAGAGGGAGAGCAGCTGACTACAAGTGAAGCAAAGGGGTATGTCAGATGAGAGATGTTATGGCATAATATAATTAAATGTTGACTAAACTGATAGCATGGTATAATATATGCACCTAGGCACTAAGGTTTTGGTATAGAGGGAAAGAGGGGCTTGACAGGAGGAAGAAAAACAGTTTGGCAGGGAAGTGGGTGTGATGCATACAGAGGGATAATCGAGAAACCTGTATTAGGGCAGGGAAGACTCATATCCTTGAAGAAGCTGGTGTAAATAGGACATGAGTTCTTCATATATGGAAGACTCTTAGATGCCCCTTCAGTGGCCTAACCAGTTGCTAATTTTCCTTCTCAACACACTAGGAAGACTATCTAGGCAGGGGTCAGTAAATTTTTTATTTTCTATAACAGACTAGATATTAATTATTTTCAGCTTTGTGGGCTATACAGTCTCTGTCAAAAATTCTCAACTCTGCCATTGTGAAAACAGCCAAAAACAATATGTAAATAATCAAATTAAAATTTACTCATAAAAGCAGGTATCAGGTTGGATTTAGGCTGTAGGCATAGTTTGCTGACCCTCTCTCCCCCAATCCTGCTGTGTTTTCAAGACTGGGCCAACAGATTGGTCAGATGTGAAATTAAGGGCTTTCTGCTCACAATCAACAAACCATAAACAATTTCACTTGCTTACTAAAATTCTGTAACAGAAAACAAAGTTTTTGATATTCAGTATCTGCAAACTGTTAGCTATTCAAGTAAGTTAAAATATTGTTTGAAATTAATTCATTAAATTATTCTCTATCAATAAATTAAAAAGTTCAGAAGACTAATATGAAATCTTTTTCAGTTTTCCAAAGGGGAAGAGGCAAATAGAAGATGATAACTTGGGGCATTTGAGCTGGGGGAAGTTGCAGACGTTGAGGTAGTTGGTGAAGAAAATTGGCAGAAAAGGTATACTGGAATAGAAGGAAATCAGCTTTGCAATCCTCACCATTTGAGTTAAAGTAGGTCCAGTTTGGCTCAAATTAGTCATAGACAAACAAACACGAGTGGGAGGCATTTTTTATTAGCCAAGCTCTTCAGGCTCTATGGCTTTATTATGCAATGTTTCTAAAAAAAAAAAAAAATTGTTTAAACATGGCTGACCACATGAACAAGGGAGGTAATTTTCAAAGGGTTACAATTGTGGGGCCACTCCATCCCTTGAAATCAAAACTCAGACTACAAAGGTAGTGTTCTGATCAAAATAAGATTATATAAGTTCCTGTTTAAAACTCTCTCCTACCAACTATAAACATATACCAGTGATAGCTGTAAATAATATTTACAGAGTTATTGCTGCTCTGAAAAAAAAAGATAAACATCTCTTATGGGCCAAGAAGAGTTCATGGGTGGCACAAACAGCTAAGCGCTTGACTACTAACTGAAAAATTGGCATTTCAAACCTACCCAGAAGCTCCTTGGAAGACAGGCCTGGAGATCTACTTCCAAAAGATCATACCCTTGATAAGCCTACGAAGCAGCTTAGTCTGCACACATGGGGCAGTAATGAGTCAGAACTGATTCAATGGCAGCTAACAATAACAACTTGGACTAGAATTCGAAAAGAAACAAACCACAATATGTGAGGCTAAAGCTGGAAATCTGCTGCACTATAGGATGAAAACAGGAAGAGGCAGCAAAAAGCTCAATCTCCGCGAGGAAGTAACATAATCTTTAATACTTCAGCTGGGAGCTGGGGTAGGAAAAAAGCCAAAATCATCCTCAGGGGCCATAGCTTATATTGTATTGCTGGTGGCATGGCAGCAGGAAACAGAGACAGCTGAACGTGACTTAAACCATATGTTGACTTGGACAATGGATCTGTTATAACTCCCAGAATGGCAATTCTGAGTTGCCAATATAAAACTTGATTCAGACTAGGGACTTGAGTAACCCAAGTAGAGGCAACTATAAAAGAACCAGATATGGAGAAGTAAGTGCAAAGAGGGGAATGGGGAAAAAAAAAAAAAAAAAAAAAGATAATGCTCTTAATTTGAGCTTGCAACTTGAATTCCACGAATGAAAGCTAAACTCACAAAATTTGTCAGCAAATTCAATAAATGATAAAATTCATTATTGATAAGATTATAATATTTTCAAACACATAAATAAGTCCATAAAGCAAGAATGAAATATTAGGAAAAAAACAGATGATTTTGAGTCAAAGATAGGAGATGATTTTTAAAAAATTTAAAGGTTGGGGAAATGAAAACGCTAACCACTGAAATAAATTCAGAAAACTGAATGCAGCCAAAAGAATTAGTGAACTGGAGGGAAGATCTGAGGGTTTGACCTGGAATTCGGGACTTATAGATAAAAAGATGGAAAATGCAAAGTTAAAGTTATGACTTTAGATAGACTGAGAAGCCCCTACCTACATATAACAGGAGTTCCAGAAGTATAAACAAGAGGAAATAACAAGGGGTAATAATTAAAGAGATAATGGATTAAGTGTTTTTCTGAATTGAAGGAAAAAATGTATCATCAAAAAAGGCACACTGCAAGATAAAACAAACAAAAAATAAACAAATTCACTTTTCGACTCAGCATAATAAAACTGTAGACAGTAAAGAGAAAAGAAAAAATCTAAAAGCTAGCAGAAGAAAAAAGGATCTATTACTACGAAGTGGTGAAAATTAAATTGACGGGAGGCAGAGCCAACATGGTGCTATAGACAGAAGCACCACACTGTCCCTCCACAGCAAAGACCCAAAAAACTAAGTAAACCAGAGACAAACATCAATCCTGGAACCCTAAGCATCAAATGAAGAGAGAAAGAATTCAACCAAGCACTGAATGGAATTAGAAACTGACAGAGAACAAAGAGCAAAGAGAGTTATGAGTGGAGGTCCCCTATCAGCTAATGCAGCATGGATCCACCGTCTTGAATTCCTGTAGGAGACTGGCAGACAGGGAGTACAGGAAAGCAGATTCACAGAGCACCCAGCAGGAGACAGCACTTGGTAACCAGTAATACACGCTTTTCCCACTCCCCACCCTACTCGGCCTTCGCCACTTCCCGGCAGGCAGATCCGTGGCTTCCTGGCTGGTGATCTGTAGCTTCCCAGCTGGCCGATCCACAGCTTCTCAGTGGGCCTCGGGCCGATTCACTGCTTCCTGGTGGGCCGATCCACTGCTTCCCAGTGGGCTGCGACTGCAGCATGGGAGGCAATGGTTCTGTGCCTCATGGATTCACCCTGCCCACACTGGCTGGCTCTTCAGTGCCATTTCGTTGTTGCTGGTGTTTTTTTCAGCTTCTTTTGGTTTCTTCCCTGTCTATCACCTCCTCCTCCTCCTTTCTCTCAAACACCTGACTCCATGTGCCATCTTTGCTTCTTCTTGACAGGCTGTAAAGTGCCACTCAACTGGGGAGCTGCTTCCCTGGTTGGCACCACCATGCTGGTGGTATCTCTGGGGGCTTTTATTTTCTTTTTGTTTTCTCTTTCTTTTTATTTTTCTTCATTTCTCAGTTTCTGGTCTCTTTCTACTTACCTTCATTTCCTGTCTCCTGAATACCTAGTGCTGTGCATCACCTCCACCCCTTCTAGCCAGGCTGTACTGTGCAGTTTGGGAGCTGCTTCTCCGGTCTGTGCCACCATACGAGTGGGATACTTAGGGGCATTATTCTTTTTTAAATTATTTATTTATTTTCCTTTTTGATTTTCTTCCTTTCTAGGTTTCTCATCTCTCCACTCCAATGGCAGGCTTCCTCAGCACTTTTTTTTTGGCTCCTATTTCTCTCTCCTCTCTCTCTTCTTTCCCATACCCAACCTAACTCTAACGATCACAATCTCCCCCTCTCCTTTCCCCCTGCCTATCTGCACTGTGTGCTGAACATTGCACTCCCTAGCACCACAGTTACGGCCTACTGGAACCTGTCCTGCACTGATCCCTGGCTCACCTTGTTGGCCCCAGTACGTGCCACAAACAACCCATCTCACCCCCTCCCTTTAAGCTGAAACTGCCTTGCTACACCATAGCTGAGAGACTGGCCTTGCCCATTGGACAAGGAAGTAAAAAATAACGTGTCCACAGACCAGCAAACAACAAAGAACACACAGCCCACCTGCTCAGACATAACCAAATAAAGCAAAAAAGCAGGATGAAAGAAAAAATTTGCAATCAATAAATGGGGAAAATTACTACTGAATGTCCCAAAGACAGCAGACAATATCAAAACATATTAAAAAAAAAAAGCACAGGATAGTTCCAGTAGGCATGCAAAATAAAACACCAGATGACCTTCCAGTAGAAGAAAAGTCACTAGAACTACCTGATAGGGAATTCAAATGTCTAATATTCAGAGCTATCCAAGAGTTGAAGCAAAAAGCAGACAAAAATGAGGAAAAAATAGACAAACTCAGGGAAAAGGCAGACAAATTCATGGAAAATACAGACAAAAAAATGGAAGAATTCAGGAAAATAATATAGGAACAAAATGCCAAAATAAATTTATATTAGAAATCATACAAAAACAACAGTTAGAAATCCAAAAGATAAACAACAAGATTTCAGAAATGGGGGGGACCTCATACCATCAAGAAAGCAGTGCCGGGAGCAGAGGGCATACTTTGGACTGGGGTCCCTGCACAGCGATGCTCCTAGTCCGGGGAAACACTGAAGAGAAGAAGGCCAACAGAGGAAAAAGCCTTCCCCTGGAGCTGACACCCTGAATTTGGACTTTAAGCCTGCTTTGACTGTGAGGAAATAAACTTCTCTTCATTTAAAAAAAAAAAAGATTTCAGAAATGGACAGTGTCATAGTAGGGCTGAGGAACAGATTTGAAACCATGGAAGACAGGATCAGCAAAATTGAAGACAAACACTTGGATACAACCTTGTTTAAGGAGAAATCAGAAAAAAGAAAAAAGAAAAATGAAGAAACCCTGAGAATTATTGGGACACAATCGAAAGCAAAAATTTACCAGTGATCAGAGTTCCAGAACAGGGGAGAAAAAGGAAAACACAGAGAGGATGTTTGAAGAATTGTTGGCAGAAAACTTCCCTAATACCATGAAAGATGAGAAGCTGAAAAGCTCAACAAACCCCATATAGGATGGACCTCAAAAGAAACTTACCAAGGCATATCATAATCACACTCGATAAAACCAAAGACAAACAAAGAATCCTGAGAGCAGCTCGAGAAAAACAAAAAGTCACATACAGAGGGGAAACAATAAGACTAAGTTCTGATTACTTGGCAGAAACCATGGAGGCAAGAAGGTAATGGGATGACATATATAAAACCTTGAAAGAAAAAATAGCCAACCAAGAATAATATATCCTGCAAAACTCATTTAAATATGATGGTGAAATTAGGACATTTCCAAATAACCAGAAATTAAGGGACTATGTAAAAACCAGACCAAACTTACAAGAATAATTAAAGGAAGTCCTTTGGTTTTAGAACAAAAAACATCAGACAACAGCCTGAATCTAGGATGCAACATCGCACCAGACAGATATCAACGTAGGAAATGAACTCTCAAGGACTATTTAAAACCAGAAGATTTACAACAGGGAACCAGAGAGGTTAATCTGCAAATAACAACAACATCAGAACAATAAAAGAATAAAAAGTGTGGGTATAGAAATTTCTAATGGAGAGGAAGGCAAGGCAATACCAAGTAATAATAGACTGGTTCAAACCTAGGGAGATAAGGGTAAATTTCAAAGTAACCACAAAGAAAGTTAGCAAACTTACTCATCGAAATAAAGAAGAAAAACAAAAAGTCTCAGTAAAAACAAAATCTACAAAAACAAAAGAAAGGAAAGAAATCCACAAACCAAAGGAATTCAGCACAAAGTAAGAGGAACAAAGAAATCATCAGCATCACAAAAAAAATCACTACAAAATAAGAGCAATAAACTCACACCTATCAATAATTGCACTGAATGTAAATGGCCTAAATGCACCCATAAAGAGACAGAGAGTGACAGAATGATTAAAAAAAAAATCCATCAATAAGCTGTCTATAATAGAAACACCTTGGAAACAAAGACATAAATTTATTAAAAATCAAAGGACGGAAAGAAATATATCAAGCCTATAGCCACCAAAAAAGAGCAGGAGTGGCAATACTAATCTCAGATAAAATAGACTTTAAAACATAATCCACCATAAAAGACAAAGAAGGGCACTATATCATGATTAAAGGGATGATCCATCATGAAGACATAACCATAATAAATATCTCTGCACCCAATGACAGAGCTCCAAAATACATAAAACAAACTTTAACAGCACTGAAAAGAGAAATTGACACTTCCACTATAATAGTAGGAGACTTCAACACACCATTCTTGGTAAAGGACAGAACATCTAGAAAGAAAACAAAGATACAGAAGATCTAAAGGCCACAATCAGACAACTTGAACTCGTGGACAGATATAGAACACTCCACCCAACAGCTGCAAAGTACATTCTTTTCCAATGTACATGGAACGTTCTCCAGAATAGACCACATTTTAGTCCACAAAGAAATCCTCAACAAAATCCAAAACACTGAGATAATACAAAGTATCTTCTCTGATCACAACGCCATCAAAGTAGAAATTAACAACAGGAAGAACAAGAAAAAAAAAATCAATTACATGGAAACTAAATAACACCCTGCTTAAAAACCACTGGGTAACAGAAGAAATCAAAGATGGAATAAAAAAATTCCTAGAATCAAATGAGAATGAAAACACATCAACCAAAACCTTGGGGACACAGCAGAGGTAAATTTATAGCAATATGATGCACACATCAAAAAGAAGAAAGGGACAAAATCAAAATATTAGCTACACAAGTCAAACAACTAGAAAGAGAAGAGCAAAAGAAGCCTACAGCCACCAGAAAAAGGAAATAATAAAAATTAGGCAGAAATAAATGAAATAGAGAATAGAAAAAAAATAGATTCAACAAAACCAAAAATTGGTTCTTTGAAAGGATCAACAAAATTGACAAACCACTGACCATATTAACAAAAGAAAAATAGGAGAGGACACAAATAACCCTAATAAGACATGAAATTGGGAACATTACAATAGATCCAACTGACATAAAAAGGATCATAACAGAGTATTATGAAAAACAATACTCCAACAAATTTGAAAATCTAGAGGAAATGGACAAATTTTTAGAAACACACTACCTACACAAACTATCACAAATTGATGTTGAAAATCTGAACAGAGCCATAACAAGAGAAGAGACTGAAAAGGTAATAAAAAACTCCCAACCAAAAAAAACAAGCCCTGGCCCAGATGACTTCACTGGAAAATTCTACCAAACATTCAGCGAACAGCTTACACCAGTACTACTCAAACTATTTCAGAACATAGAAATGGAAGCAACACTTCCAAATTCATTCTGTGAAGCCAGCATAACCTTGATGTCAAAACCAGGCAAAGATGCCACAAAAAAAGAAAATTACAGATCAATATCTCTCATGAATATAGATGCAAAAACTCTCA
>NW_004443994.1:13434674-13465030 GCF_000243295.1 Trichechus manatus latirostris
ACCTGGCCAACCAACTGGAAGAGATCCATATTTGTGCCCATTCCAATGAAAGGTGATCCAAAAGAGAACCTACAGACTAGGAAAAAATGTTTGGCTATGACAAATCTGACAAAGGTCTAATCTGTAAAATCTACAGGAAAATCCAACACCTCTACAACAGAAAGACAAATAATCCAATTAAAAAATGGGCAAAGGAAATGAACAGACACTTCAGCAATGAAGACATTCAAGTGGCTAACAGACACATGAGGAAATGCTCACGATCACTAGCCATTAGAGAAATGCAAATCAAAACCACAATGAAATACCATCTCACCCTGGCATTACTGGCATGAATCAAAAAAATAGAAAATAACAAATGCTGCAGAGGCTACAGGGATATTGGAATTCTTATGCACTGCTGGTGGGAATGCAAAATGGTACAACCATTTTGGAAAACAATAAGGCGCTTCCTTAGAAAGCTAGAAATAGAAATAGCATATGATCCAGCAATCCTACTACTAGGAATATATCCTACAGAAATAAGAGCCATCACACGAATATGCATATACACACCCATGTTCATTGCAGCATTGTTCACAATTGCAAAAGGATGGAAACAATCTAGATGCCCATTAACAGATGAATGGATATACAAACTTTGGTACATACACAAAATGGAGTACTACACAATGATGAAGAACAATGATGAATGTGCAAATCATCTCACAACATGGATGAATCTGGAGGGCATTATGCTAAGTGAAATAAGTCAATCAGAAAAGGACAAATATTGTATGAGACCACTACTGTAAAAACTCATGAAAATGTTTACACACAAAAAGAAACAATCTTTCATAGTTATGAGGGAGGGAAGGGGTGGGGATGGAGAAACACTCAATAGACAATAGATAAGTGGTAACTTCGGTGAAGGGTAAGACAGTACACGATACTAGTGAAGCCAGCACAACTTCTTCAGGGTAAGGCCACGGAAGCTCCATGGACAAATCCAGACTCTCTTAGGGACCAAATTACTGGGCTGAAGGCTGTTGGGACCATGGTCTCAGGGAACATATAGCTCAACTGGTGTAACATAGTTTATAAAGAAAATGTTCTACATTTTACTTTGGTGAGTAGTGTTTGGGGTCTTAAAAACCTGTGAGCAGCCACCCAAGATACTCCACTGGTTTCACCCCTTCAAGAGCAAGGGAAAATGAAGAATACTAAAGACACAAGGGAAAGATTAGTCCAAAGGACTAATAGCCCACAACTACCACGGCCTCCACCAGACTGAGTCCAGTACAACTAGATGGTGCCTGGCTACCACCACTGACTGCTCTGGCAGGGATCACAATAGAGGATCCCGGACACAGCTGGAGAAAAATGTAGAACAAAATTCTAACTCAAAAAAAGACCAGACTTACTGGCCTGACAGAGACTGGAGAAACCCTGAGAGTATGGCCGCTCAACACCCTTTTAGCTCAGTAATGAAGTCACTCCCTAGGTTCACCCTTCAGCCAAAGATTAAACAGGTCCATAAACCAAAATCAAACTAAAGGGGTACACCAGCCCAGGGACAAGGACTAGAAGGCAGGAGGGGACAGGAAAGCTGGTAATAGGGAACCCAAGGTAGAGAAGGGAGAGTATGACATGTCATGAGGTTGTTAGCCAATGTCATAAAACAATATGTGTACTAACTGTTTAATGAGAAACTAGTTTGTTCTGTAAACCTTCATCTAAAGTGCAATTAAAGAAAGAAAATTAAATTGACAGCAATCTTCTCAGAAACAACGATACCAAAAGTTGTCAGAAAGGGAATATAACTCTCTGTGTGTAACTCTATACCTAAGTAAATTATTGTTTAATTATAAATGCAAAATACCATTTCCCGGCACTGGGATTAAGTGAATTTGCCACCCATAGATGATTGCTGAATGAAAAACCAGTGAAGTAGTCAACTACTGAATTTAGAGGAAGATATCACTGAATTATGACTGCAACTTAATTAACTGTTCATTCTAAAATATTAATGTTAATAATCACTAATAGTTGCTTGGAACTGCAACCATTACAGGAAACCACCTTTCAGCCAAGCAATGGACAGACCTATAAAATAAACGGTAACACCCGAAAAAAACGTGCTCCATGGAACAATTATACAAGACCAAAAGGGCAACATTTACCCAAAAATAAATATGAGAAGGCAAGAAGGGGTAGGAAAATCAGACAAAAGGAAACAGGGAACCCAGGATGGAAATGGGGAGAGTGTTGACACAGTGTAGAGATTGCAACCAATCTTATGGAACACTTTGTGTAGAATTTGTTGAGTGGGAAATTAATTTGCTCTGTAAAATTTCACTTAAAACACAATAAAATATTTTTTAAAAAATCACTAGTAGTCTTAAAATTAGTACAAATAACATTAATGAAGAAAAAGGGAGGGGTAGTGTTTGGACGGTAAAGTGTGCTAAGACATTTTACGAGAAAGAGAAATAATGAAAGCTTTAGGCTTTGTTAGAATAATATGAAGTTAAGTATGATGGTTAAACATTTATGGCTAGTTCTAAAAGAATAGAAATAACCCACTGCCATTGAGTTGATTCTGACTTATATAGACCCTATAGGACAGAGTAGAACAGCTCCATCTTTCTCCCTCAGAGTGGCTGGTGGGTTTGAATCGCTGCCCTTTTGGTTAGCAGCTGAGCAGTTTAACCACTGTGCCATCAGTGCTCCTACAAGAATAGAAATAAAAACCAAAACAAACCCTCTGCCATCAAGTCAATTCTAACTCATAGCAACCATATAGGACAGAGTAGAACTGCCCCATAGGGTTTCCAAGCTGCCACAGAAGCAGGCTGCCACATCTTCCTCCCATGGAGCAGCTGGTGGATTCGAACAACCAACCTTTCAGTTAGCAGCCAAAGTCTTAACCACTGTGCCACCAGGGCTCCAAGAATAGAAATACAAACTTAAATTTAAAAGCCAGCAAGAGAGAGACTAAATAAATGTTATCAATATCAAATAACAGGCTGAAAAAAGTAAAAGAAAAAAAGGAACAGAGTGAAGAGAAAACCCGAAAGAAGATATCATAAATAAGTCTAAATAAATCAGTAATCACAATAAATATAAATGGCTTAAATATAACAATTAAAAAAAGAGGTGACCTAACTTCACATTAAAAATGAAGTACAGAATCTAGATTTACATCTATCAGAGAGGGTGGCATGTAGTTTGGTGCCATTTTTGTTACTTCAGATTTAACTACAGTATGACTTAGTTTTTACAGGAAACCAGAAATAATGAAAGCAATCAATACCACTGAATTTGGCAGCACATTATTAAGCAACTCTGCATTTCAGGAGATTTGGAAGGAGAGACACTTAAGCTTAAATCCTAATTGTACTCCTTGGCTTTGTGACCCAGGACAAGTTATCTAAGCTTTTCAAGACTATTTTCTCAGTATATTTTATAGAATCCACCTCACAGGTTTGTGATTAGGATTAAATTGAATGATGCATTTAAAGTGTTTATTATGGTTTCATTATGTTAGTATCTCTCTTTTCTCTTTGACTCTTCAATCTACTTTATTTTTGGGTAAAGGAGCACTGAAGGTGCAAACCATTAAGCACTTGGCTGGTGACAAAAAGGTTGGCAGTTTGAACCCACCCAAGAGCTCTGTAGGAGAAAGACCTGGAAATCTGCTTCTGTAAAGATTACAGCCAAGAAAACCCTATGAGGCAGTTCTACTCTGTTAAATGGGGTCTCTATGAGTCAAAATCCACTTGACATCACCCAACAACAACAACAACAACAATTTCTGGGTAAGATAAAGCTAAACATTTGGCATGATTAGTTTCTACAAAGAAGTAAATAAACTTAGAGGCAGCAAAAGCTCATTAAATCTCAGTTCCCATATTTAAATGGTGTTGTGCTTAGAAGCTTTACAGGAAACTCAGATAATACTCAAGGAAGGGGTTTTTATGACTTAGATTTGCTGTAATTCATAAACTGTGGGCAAGACCTTTGTAACTATCTAATCCAGCTCTCTCATTTTACCAACAACAAAAATGAAGCTCAGAAGTTAGAGAAGTGCTAAAGTTACATGGAGCAATGCCTCTCAAACTTTAATGTACAAACTAATCACCTGGGATCTTGTTAAAATGCAAATTCTGATTCAGTAGGTCTGAATGGAGCCTGAGATTCTGCATTTCTGATAAGCTCCCAGGTAATATCAAAGCTATTGCTCTGTGGGCCATGTTTTTAGTCACTTACAAGGACATAGATGCTAGCAGAAAAACTTTAGAACCTGAGCCTCCATATGATACATAATGTGTATTCCACCCTTTACAAAGTTTTCTAAGAAAGCAAACAAGACATTGTTTCTGAAATAAAATAAGGCACATGATACAGTGGTGCAGGAAGGGATATCATTTGTAATATTGTTCAATAATAATCTGCATTCTGTTGGATCACCTTTCTTTGGAATGGGTGATCAGCATATACTGTTCTTGGTTTGTTATTGGAAGTCTGATGGCAGTCCTAACTGTATAAATCCAAAATGAATTGATCAGAAGACTTGTTAGTGAGGAGAGAATTCTGAATGATGCCATTTCAAAGTTTCCCCTTTGTATCTTCTTGCCAACTTCCTTGCCATATTTTGCAATCTAAGTATTTCAATTCGGTCATTAATGTTCAACGCATTGAACATTAATGACTGAAGACCAGACAAGTTGTGGGATGACATCAAGGACATCATACACAGAGAAATCAAAAGGTCACTAAAAAGATGAGAAAGAAAAGACCAAAACAGATGTCGGAAGAAACTCTGAAAGTTGCTCTTGAACATAGAGTAGCTAAAGCTAATGGAAGAAGTGACGGAGTAAAAGAACTGAACAGAAGATTTCAAAGGGTGGCTCGAGAAGACAAAGTAAAGTATTATAAGGAAATGTGCGACGGCCTGGAGTTAGAAAACTAAAAGGAAAGATTACACCCAACATTTCTTGAGCTGAAAGAACTGAAGAAAAAATTCAAGCCTCGAGTTGCAATATTGAAGGATTCTGCGAGGAAAGTATTGAATGATACAGGAAGCATCAAAAGAAGATGGAAGGAATATACAGAGTCACTGTACCAAAAAGAATTGGTCAATGTTCAACTATTTCAGGAAGTAGCATATGATCAAGAGCCGATGATATTTAAGGAAGAAGTGAAAGCTTCTCCTAAGGCACTGGCAAAAAACAAGGCTGCAGGAATTGACGGAATACCAGTTGAGATGTTTCTACAAACTGATGGAACACTGGAAGCACTTGCTCATCTATGTCAAGAAATTTGGAAGACAGCTACCTGGCCAACCAACTGGAAGAGATCCATATTTGTGCCCATTCCAATGAAAGGTGATCCAAAAGAATGTAGAAATTATCGAACAATTTCATTAATATCACATGCAAGTAAAATTTTGCCAAAGATCATTCAAAAGTGGTTGCAGCAGTACATTGACAGGGAACTGCCAGAAATTCAAGCTGGATTCAAAAGAGGATGGGAATGAGGGATAGCATCGCTATTGTCAGATGGATCTTGGCTGAAAGCAGAGAATACCAGAAAGATATTTACCTATGTTTTTGACTGTGCAAAAGTATTTAAATGTGTGGATCATGACAAATTATGGATAACATTGCAAAGAATGGGAATTCCAGAACACTTAATCATACTCATGAGGAACCTGTACATAGACCAAGATGCAGTCATTTGAACAGAACAAGGGGATACTGCGTGATTTAAAATCAGGAAAGGTGTGTGTCAGGGTTGTATCCTTTCACCATACTTATTCAATCTGTATGCTGAGGAGATAATCTGAGAAGCTGGACTATATGAAGAAGAATGTGGTATCAGGGTCAGAGGAAGACTAACAACCTGTGTTGTGCAGATGACACAACCTCACTTGCTGAAAGTGAAGCGGACTTGAAGCACTTACTGATGAAGATCAAAGACCTCAGCCTTCAGTATAGATTACATCTCAACATATAGAAAACAAAAATCCTCACAACTGGACCAATAAGCAACATTATGATAAAATAAACAGAGAAAAGATTGAAGTTGTCAAGAATTTCATTCTACTTGGATCCACAATCAACGCCCATGGAAGCAGCAG
Organism: Trichechus manatus latirostris; assembly: GCF_000243295.1. Classification (NCBI taxonomy): domain Eukaryota; kingdom Metazoa; phylum Chordata; class Mammalia; order Sirenia; family Trichechidae; genus Trichechus; species Trichechus manatus. The sequence continues at coordinate 13,440,799 of NW_004443994.1, forward strand.
TCAAGAAATCAAATGATGTATTGCACTGGACAAATCTGCTGCAAAAGACCTCTTTAAAAGTGTTAAAAAGCAAAAATTTCATTTCGAGAACTAAGGTACTCCTGATCCAAGACATGGTATTTTCAATCACCTTGTATGCATGCAAAAGCTGGACAATGAATAAGGAAGACCAAAGAAGAACTGATGCCTTTGAATTATGGTGTTGGTGAAGAATATTGAATATACACTAACTGCCAGAAGAACGAACAAACCTGTCTTGGAAAAAGTACAGGTTTCCCTTGTTATCCAAAAGTAGAGCATCCCTATGAAACCTTTTATAAGCCAAAATGGTGTAAAGCAAAGAAGCTATTACCATTAATTTATATGGGAAGAAATTTTCAGCATTCCCAGACCCAAAAAATAACCTACCAAATCATACCAAATAACACATAAAACCTAAAATAACACTAACCTATAGTAAAAGTAGAAATGATATAAATACACAGCCTATATAAAGTGGAAGTAACATATGTACAGTGTAGTTTCACTTACCAGAATCTGGAAGACAGCGAAAACACTGGAAGGCTGAGAAATGGTGGTAGTGATGATGATGGCTCCAGCAGCCTAGCTAGCAATGGCACATGGGGCTAGGTTGAAGGGCTGGGGTTGGAAACCCTCAGAAGTGCAGGATTTGTATTAACTCTGTGTCGACGGATAAGTCCTACAATTAAAGAAGTGCACAGAGGAGGACCAATCCAGGATGGGATCTTGCGATGCATAGTTGTTTACATGTCACCGGGCACTTGATTGTATGTGGCTGGGTCGTTCATTAAGGCCAGAGCAGTTTGGAAGGAGGAGCTTGGTCAAGCCTCCATGTAAAATGGGTGGCTAACGCATTAAGGTGGACATCTTGCTCGGGAGGAGTGAGAACAAGTGTGGCTCTACTACTCAACTCTATTTTTGATTTTAGCCTTTTTTCGTAAAAGCGAAAATCCTCTTCAAATTTCTTTCGGTTATCAAAAAGAGGTATTGATGTAGGTCTTTTGTAAAAGTGAAGTGGTGTAGAGTGAACTTTTGAAAAGTGGGGGATATCTGTACAGCCAGAATGTTCCTTAGAAGCGAGGACTTCGTCTCACGTACTTCGAGCATGTTATCAGGAGGGATCAGTCCCTGGAGAATGACATCATGCTTGGTAAAGTAGGTCAGCGAAAAAGAAGAAGGCCCTCAACGAGATGGATTGATACAGTGGCTTCAACAATGGGCTTAAGCATAACAGCGATTGTGAGGCTGGCACAGGACCGGGCAGTATTTCCTTCTATTATACATAGGGTTGCTATGAGTGGGAACCGACTTGACGGCACCTAACAACAATAAGTATTTCAAAAGAAAAATACAGGTACTTCAAAGCCCCTCCCTTTTGCCATGAATGTCACTGGGCCTTTGAAACACATGTAAGCGGACCACAATCCAAGCCAACATCCCCTGAAACAAACGGTATTAAATCGTTGGGTTTGGGTTTAGAGTTTTCAATCAATTTTATTTAGGCAATATTCTTTTCCCAAATATTTCTTGCTTCTGGGATTTGAATAAAGCTCTCATACTCTAGGGCTCGATTTTCCTGCCTGTTCTCACACTAATTATTTAAAAAAAAAAAAAAAGAAGAATGAATGAAAGAAGGAAATACTTAAAATTGTTCTTTAAGTGCTAAGTTCTTAGATTTATGGATTCAATATAAAAACAGTGCCTCTTCAATTTTTCAGAGGTTGTGCTGATTTATATGGGCTTTGCTCAAACAAAAATTAGATTAAAATTTTTTATTGAATCTTGTCTGAAATGTTTAAACTTGAAGGGAGACTTCAACAGAGAAAATTCATTCTCCCAATTCTCTCATTGGATTTGGCTTTGGGAAAACAGTGTGTAAGCATTGACTAGGTTTATCTCTGGACACACCCCAGTCTGCCCAGACCATCCAGGGAAAGAAATTTTTTACCCCATTCATAATCTCGGTAGAGATATGTATTCTGCTTGGTATTTCAACATGTTGCATCCTGACTATTATCTGTGTAGGCAGGGGTTTGAATTTTCTAGGACCCCAGCAGTTGAGCCAAACTCCTTCTGATTTACTCATCAGTGAGAGAATCATCAGGATTTGGAAAAACTTGTTTGTCAGAGCTCAAAATTCAAATTTTTGGGTTGCAGCTTCCTGCAGCTCTAATCACAACTCTTCTCTCCTTGGTGACGGTTCTGTTCATTTGAGCTCAGTTTGGTCTCTAGAAGTCCAGTAGTGTTTGAGGCACCTGGAAGCACATTGAATCAGGAGGACAATTAAATAGCTGAGAACAATGGACTCAGGGAGCTCTGTGTTTCTTCTTTGTTTAAATTCAGGAATTCTTCTAGGCCTCACTTTCAGGATGATCAAAACCCTTTGGTTTTTACCCTCCAGTTGCAGACTACCAGCAAAGTGTGGAATTGGTTTCATTACCTTGTGAGATTGCTGAGGACAGTGACTCACGCAGGGATGATGTTATTTGCTTCCTGTGATTTTCCTACCATGCAGGTGGTTGGTTAGAGGACGTTATTTTCAGATACGTCCTGAAATAATATCACCTCTGTTGGGTTGCTTAAGGTAATAGTGGGACACTGAAGGATAAGGAATAGGTGGCCTTAGTTTTGTATCAGTGGCAATAGAAAAGTGCTAAAATGACAATGTATATGTTAGAACAGCTACGTGGATAATGGAATGCTATAGTTATTTATGATGTAAAAAAATTAAACACGTAATAACATAGTTGTCTAGATTGGTGGACTGTGGTAATTTTATCGATGTAGTTTTGAGTAGTAACTTAATATGAAAGAAATGTGAAAATTATGAAGCAGTGATTTTGATGCCTACTCGTTACTTTTGCCATGACTTTTTTTTTCCTTAGGAGAAAACTCTCCTGGTGTTTCCGTTCTTTCATTCAGAAAAGTGAAGGCTAGACTTTTGAGAAGTTTATTTTTGGCAGGTAAATTTCACATAGTGGTTTTGAGGTGTGTCAAATGGATTCTAAATATTAAAACATTGCCGGAGCATTTATATATCCATATTACTAGGGAGACAGAAATAACATTTGAAAATAAATACTCCTCCCCTCAAACACATGGAGCCCTCGTGGCACAGTGGTTAAGAGCTTGGCTGCTAAACAAAAAAGATCCGTAGTTTGAATCCACCAGCCACTCCTTGGAAACCCTATGTGGCAGTTTTACCCTGTCCGATAGGGTCACTATGAGTTGGAATCGGCTCAACAGCAAAGGTTTTCTTTTTTTCATCCAAGCACTAGTTAAACGCCCCATTTCCTATTTTCCCTACTCATTATTTCAGCAAACGCACACTGAACTCAGTTACCCCTGTAAATTTGATCAGTCAACAAGTGCTCACTGAATTCGCTGGCTCAGAACCACCAGTGAGGCCCTGTGGGGAGGCGTGCTGGCTTCTGGAAGCAACAGCAAACTCCTTAGATGCTGTTGTGATAAGATACCTCTATCTCCACCCAGCCTGGAGGCCCTTGCAGCCATCCTGGGTTCTGGGTGAGGGGTTTTGAGGCCATTAACGAGTCAGGCAACAGCTCTCTCATTGGCAAGGAGGTGGGGTTCTTCTGAGGACAATGGGTCAATAGCCCTGGCAGTTGTCAACAGCTTGTCTGCTGCCTGGAGTGGCTGTTTTTCAAAGTTCATCTTTTCTCAGTTCAATTTTGTTCTTAGATTTTTTTATTACTATGTAAAAATAAAAATATCAGAAAGAGCTCGGGTTTACTCTGAGAGGATATTACCAACTTAATCTCGTGAAATATCATGACTCCCATACTTTTTATTTTCTTCTTTTGGCTGTTATCAGTTGTATATTTCATATTAATCAAGGAGGATATGATTTTGCTGGAGGAACAAATTGGTGCTGCTGACAGTTTTTCTTGTGTATGGTTCTATCTTCTTTTTAATTTGATGGTAGGAGAATTTCTTCAGATTCTGAAGATTTAGGAAATAAGATCTAGGAAAAGGGTGACATGATCTATATTCTTAATTTAAAAGCCTGTTTCTAATGATCAGTATCTGCATCAAAGGTGTAGTTTTTATGCTTTCACTTTAAATATCGATCAAGCAGCACTTCTAACTCATATATCTTCTTCATTAAACATTTAATTTATTATGCTTTTTATTTAAAGCTAGAGACAGAGATCTATTAGTTTGTAAAAGAAAATGGATAACTTTTTTGACCGAGTTTGACTGCTGCTGGGAGGAGGCAGAACCCTGCAGCTGAAATTGAACAGTCTGGATACTTCATTGATTTTAGGTGGGTGATAAGGTATGTATGCTCATTTAGATAATCATTGGATCAAATTTCTGAAGAATATGTTATCTATAATTAGATAATTACTTGCTTCACTTGCGATGAAAACATAAGACAAGTGAGTTTAAACACTCAGTGAAAGTTTCAAACCTGCGCTGGTGTTGGGAGGCAGAAGATCCATCCTACAGACTGAGTTAAGATGTGTGTTTTTGTGTTACTTTGTCCTTATGATTTTAAACAAGGTTGCCATGCAACCATACAAATGGTACTTGTAAAGAAAGAAGAGAGAAAGGAAGCAAGAAGGGAGGGAGGGAGGGAAGGAAGGAAGGAAGAATAAAAGGAAAAATACTTCTTTATTAATTTAATTCCTCAGTTAATATTTATTGAGCACTTTCTACGTCCCAAGCAGTATACTAAGTGCTCATTTTGCCAACTAGCCCAATACCATCTAACATTACTCCAACCTCCCTCCTCGCTGTTGTTGTCGTTAGGTGCCGTCGAGTTTGTTCTGATTCATAGTGACCCTGTGTATGACAGAATGAAATGTTGCTCGGTCCTGTGCCATCCTCACAATAGAAGGTATGCTTGAGCCCATTGTTGCAGCCACTGTGCCAATCCATCTCATTGAGGCTTTTTCTCTTTTTCACTGACGCTCTGCTTCACTGTTTTGCAACTACCAAATCCTGGACCCTGGAAAATGTCTCTTGAACCAATTCAGGTTTTCCTTATTGTTTGCACTAGTCTTCTGGGTAATCCAAGGAGCGCTGATGACACATTGATTAAGGTGCTTGGCTGCTAACTGAAAGGTTGGTGGTTCAAACCTACCAGCCACTCTGAGGAAGAAAGATGTGGCAGTCTGCTTCTGTAAAGATTACATTCTTGGAAACCCTGTGGGGCAGTTCTGCTCTGTCCTATAGGCCACTATGAGCTGGAATTGACTCGCAACGGTTTTGTTTTTTGGTTTTCTGGGTAATTCTGCTCCTCTTTCTGGTTAATCATCGATCTAATCAGCCCTGAGACCCTAGTGTTAAGTTGCTTAAATGGTGCGTTGTTACCAGGTGTGCCCATCCATTCTGTGAGGGGGATTGTACGTTTGTGGTTGCAGTTTCTCTGCTTCCACAGGACCTAATAGGACCTGTGAGTCATCAGAACCCTTATCATAATGAACTGAAAATGGATTTCCTCTAGCTCTCTATACTTGTTAAACAAAGTAAACTTTTGTTTTGAAACCAGTACTGTATACTTCTTAGTTGACACTTTATTATCACTAAGCTATCAAAATGAAATGGATTAGAGATGAATGGTTTAGAGGGAGGATGTTTCCCCTGATGCAACTTGCCTTTCGGTGTACATGTTTGCCTTGGAATGCCCTGAGCGCAAGTGGGCACTAAGCAGGGAAGAATTCCATATTTTTCCATGCTGATTTCCTTGACCATGGGGTTGACAGTGCCCAAAGCAGTATAAAAGACAAAACAAAACAAAAAGGCAAACAAAAACAACCCACCAGTTGCTGATGAGTTGATTTCGACTCATGGCAACCCCATGTGTGTCAGAGTAGAACTGTGTTCCACAGGGTTTTTAATGGCTGATTTTTCAGAAGTAGACTGCCAGGTCTTTCTTCCAGTGTGCCTCAGGGTGGACTTGACCCTCCAGCCTTTGGGTTAATAACTGAATGCATTAACCATTTGTGGTATGGCCTCTCTAATTGCCAAAATGGACAGCTTTTTAAATTTTCTTTCAGCAGCAAACATTTCTTAGGACTCTCGGAAATTTTTATGGTCTTTGGTTAGATTAAAAACAAGATTATAACTTTATATATTTTCACATTTTCATTCTGACCTGTGGCATTGAGGGGAATTCTAAATCTGACTGTAATTTCTCAATTACTTGTATCTGATGATAGCCTGAAACCAGAACTAAAAGAGGAAAGAAATAGAGAATAATTTTCCCTATCTAGTAAGCCAAAGTCCTTTGCTGCAACTCTGTAGAAAAATGATTATTTGGTTCCACAATCGTCTGCTAATGTAATCCAGTGTATAAATATTCATCTCTGATATTGAGACCATGTGTAATATTTATAACTTTAAGTTTAACAAATGTATCTAATCTATGGAGCTCTGGTGGTACAGTGATTAAAAGCTACAGCTGGCAAACCAAAAGGTTGGCAGTTCAAATCCACCAGACGCTTCTTGGAAACCCTGTGGGGCAGTTCTACTCTGTCCTATGGGGGTGCTACGAGTCAGATGGCAATGGGTTTGGTTTTGGATCTTATCTATGAGCTGAGTTCTCTGGAAATGGGGGCCTTTCTGTAGCACAATCTTCCTAAACCAAACCAAACCAAACTAAACCTGCTGCCGTGAGGTAGATTCCAACTCATGGTGACCCCATGTGTTACAGGGTAGAATTGTACCATAGAGTTTTCTTGGCTGTAATCTTTATGGGAGCGGATTGCCAGGTCTTTCTTCTGCAGTGTGGCTGGGTAGCTTCAAATCACCATACTTTAGTTTAGTAGGTGAGTGAAAACTGTTTGCAACACCAGGGACCTCTTGCATGATCAATTGTCCAATAAAGTTCTAAAAGAATGAAGTTGCTCAGGAGAACAGGGATCTGGCTTATGTATTTTTGTAGCTGCCATAACTCTTTTGTGGCATGCCCAACTTTTGAGCCCATAGTTAATTTATGTAGATTTAATAATCCCTCCATTGGCCTTTTTTTCAGTTTAGTTACTCTTTTTTTTGTTTTTATTGTACTGTTAGATGAAGGTTTACAGAACAAACTAGCTTCTCATTGAACAGTTAGTACACATATTGTTTTATGACATTGGTTAACAACCCCATGACATGTCAATACTCTCCCTTCTTGACCTTGGGTTCTCTATTACCAGCTTTCCTGTCCCCTCCTGCCTTCTAGTCCTTGCCCCTGAACTGGTGTGCCCCTTTAGTCTCATTTTGTCCTATGGGCCTGTCTAATCTTTGGCTGAAGGGTGAACCTCAGGAATGACTTCATTACTGAGCTAAACGGGTGTTGAGGGGCCATACTCTCAGGGTTTCTCCAGTCTCTGGCAGGCCAGTAAGTCTGGTCTTTTTTTGAATTAGAATTTTGTTCTACATTTTTCTCCAGCTCTGTCCGGGACCTTCTATTGTGATCCCTGCCAGAGCAGTCGGTGTGGTAGCCGGGCACCATCTAGTTGTACTGGACTCAGTCTGGTGAAGGCCGTGGCAGTTGTGGGCTATTAGTCCTTTGGACTAATCTTTCCTTTGTGTCTTAGTTTTCTTCATTTTCCCTTGCTCTTGAAGGAGAAAGACCAGTGGAGTATATTAGATGGCCGCTCACAAGATTTTAAGACCCCAGATGCTACTCACCAAAGTAGGATATAGAACATTTTCTTTATAAACTATTTTATGCTAATTGTGCTAGATGTTCCCTGAGACCATGGTCCCCACAGAACCTCAGCCCAGTAATTTGGTCCCTCAGAGAGTTTGGATTTGTCCACGGAGCTTCCATGACTGCACCCTGAACAAGTAGTGCTGCCTTCTCCAGTATTGTGTAACATCTTACCCTTCACAAAAGTTACCACTTATCTACTGTCTGTTTAGTGTTTTTCCACCTCCACCCCTCCCCTCCCCCATAACCATCAAAGATTGTTTCTTTTTGTGTAAACCTTTTCATGAGTTTTTATAGTAGAAGTCTCATACAATATTTGTCCTTTTTTGATTGATTTGTTTCATTCAGCATAATGCCCTTCAGATTCATCCATGTTGTGAGATGCTTTGCAGATTCATCATTGTTTTTTTATCACTGTGTAGTATTCCATTGTGTGTATGTACCAAAGTTTGTGTATCTATTCATCTGTTGATGGGCATCTAGGTTGCTTCCATCTTTTTGCTATTGTGAACAATGCTGCAATGAACATGGGTGTGCATATGCATATTCGTGTGATGGCTCTTATTTCTGTAGGATATATTCCTAGTAGTAGGATTGCTGGATCATATGGTATTTCTATTTCTAGCTTTCTAAGGAAGCGCCTTATCGTTTTCCAAAATGGTTGTACCATTTTGCATTCCCACCAGCAGTGCATAAGAGTTTCAATCTCCCCACAACCTCTCCAACATTTGTTATTTTCTGTTTTTTTGATTCATGCCAGTAATGGCAGGGTGAGATGGTATTTCACTGTGGTTTTAATTTGCATTTCTCTAATGGCTAGTGATCGCATTTCCTCATGTATCTGTTAGCCACTTGAATGTCTTCATTGCTGAAGTGTCTGTTCATTTTCTTTGCCCATTTTTTAGTGGGATTATTTGTCTTTTTGTTGTAGAGGTGTTGGATTTTCCCATAGATTTTAGAGATTAGATCTTTGTTGGATTTGTCATAGCCAGACATTTTTTCCTAGTCTGTAGGTTCTCTTGTGGTGAAATCTTTTGATGAGCATAAGTGTTTAATTTTTAGAAGATCCCAGTTATCTAGCTTATCTCTGGAGTTGGTGTGTTGTTGGTTATGGTTTGTTTCTTGTTAATGCCATGTATTAGGGCCTCTAGCATTGATCCTATTTTTTCCTCTATGAACTTTATAGTTTTTGGCTTTATATTTAGGTCTTTTTTTAGTTTTTGTGTATGGTGTGAGGTATGAATCCTGTTTCTTTTTTTTGCAGGTGGACATCCAGTTTTGCCAGCACCATTTGTTAAAAAACTGTCTGGTCCCCATTTGATGGACTTTGGGCCTTTGTTGAAGATCAGGTCACCATAGACGGATGGATTTACACCTGGGTTCTCAATTCTGTTCCACTGGTCAATGTATCTGTCATTGTACCAGTGCCAGGCTGTTTTGACTAGCGTAGCTGTATAGGAGGTTCTGAGGCCAGGTAGTGGGGGTCCTCCTACTTTATTCTTCTTCTTCAATAGTGCTTTACTTATCAGGCCCTCTTCCCTTTCCATATAAATTAATGATTTGTTTTTCCCATCTCTTTAAAGAATGTTGTTGGTATATGGATCAGGATTGCATTGTATTTGTAGATTGCTTTGGATAGAATTGTCATTTTCACAATGTTGAGTCTACCTATCCATGAGCATGGTATGTTTTTCCATTTATGTAGATCTCCTTTGGTTTCTTGAAGTAGTGTTTTGCAGTTTTCTTTGTATAGGTCTTTTACATCCCTGGTTAGATTTATTCCTAAGTATTTTATTTTTTTAGGGGCTATTATAAATGATATTGTTTTCTTGATTTCCTTTTCCTCATTCTCTTTATTGGTGTACAGGAATCCAAAGGATTTTTGTATGTTTATCTTGTGTCTTGCTACTCTGCTGAATCTTTTTATTAGTTCCAGTAGTTTTCTCATGGAGTCTTTTGGGTTTTCTATGTATAGTATCATATCATCTGCAAATAGGGACAGTTTTACTTCTTCATTACCAACTTGGATGCCCTTTATGTCTTTTTTTTGCCTTATTGCTCTAGCTAGGACTTCTAGTACAATGTTAAATAAGAGATGTGATAAAGGACACCCTTTGAGATGATTATGTGATTCTTTTATTTTATTTATGTGGTGGATTTACACTGAATGATTTTCTAATGTTGAACCATCCTTGCATTCCTGTTATGAATCTTACTTTGTCATGGTGTATTATTTTTTTGATATGATACTGAATTCTATTGGCTATAATTTTGTTGAGAATTTTTGCATCTATATTCATGAGAGATATTGGTCTGTAATTTTTTTTTTTTTTTTTTGTGGTGTCTTTGCCTGGTTTTGGTATCAGGGTTATGCTGGCTTCATAGAATTAATTTGGAAGTGTCACTTCATTTCTATGTTCTGAAATAGTTTGAGTAGTACTGGTGTAAGCTCTTTTCTGAATGTTTGGTAGAACTCTCCAATGAAGCCATCTGGGCTAGGATTTTTTTGTTGTTGTTGTTGTTTTTTTTTTAATTACCTTTTCAATCTCTTCTTTTGTTATGGGTCTGTTCAGATTTTAAACATCTATTTGTGATAATTTGGGTAGGTAGTGTGTTTCTAGAAATATGTCCATTTCCTCTAGATTTTCAAATTTGTTGGAGTATAATTTTTCATAATACCCTGTTATAATCCTTTTTCAGTTGGGTCTGTTGTAATGTCCCCATTTCATGTGTAATCAGGTTATTTGCAACTTCTCCTGTTTTTCTTTTGTCACTTTTTCCAGTGGTTTGTTGATTTTGTTGATTCTTTCAAAGAATCAACTTTTGGTTTTGTTGATTCTTTCTATTGTTTGTCTGTTCTCTATATCATTTATTTCTACTCTGATGTTTATTCTTTCCTCTGTCTGGTGGCTGTAGGCTTCTTTTGCTGTTCTCTTTCTATCTGTCTGAGTTGTGTAGCTAATGATTTGATTTTGTCCCTTTCTTCTTTTTTGATGTATACATCTATTGCTTTAAGTTGTCCTCCGAGCACTGCCTTTGCTGTGTCCCAAAGGTTTTAGTATGATGTGTTTTCATTCTCATTTGATTCTAGGAATTTTTTTATTCTATCTTTGATTTCTTCTATTAGTCAGTGGTTTTTAAGCAAGGTGTTATTTAGTTTCTATGTAATTGATTTTTTTCCTTGGTATTCCTATTGTTAATTTCTACTTTGATGGAATTGTGATCAGAGAAGATACTTTGCATTACCTCAGTGTTTTGGATTTTGTGGAGGGTTGCCTTGTGGCCTAAGATATGGTCTATTCTGGAGAATGTTCCATGTGCGTTGGAAAAGAATGTGTACTTTGCAGCTGTTGGGTGGAGTATTCTATTTATGTCTATGAGTTCAAGTTGGCCAATTGCAGCCCTTAGATCTTCTGTATTTTTGTTGAGTTTCTTTCTAGATGTTCTGTCCTTTACCGAGAGTGTTGTGTTGAAGTCCCTTACTATTATAGTGGAACTGTCAACTTCTCTTTTCAGTGCTGTTAAAGTTTATTTTATGTATTTTGGAGCCCTGTCATTGGGTGATAGATATTTATTATAGTTATGTCTTCATGATGGATCATCCCTTTAATCATGATATAGTGCCCTTCTTTGTCTTTTATGGTGGATTTTGTTTTAAAGTCTATTTTATATGAGATCAGTACTTCTACTCCTGCTCTTTTTGGTGGCTATTTGCTTAATTTATTTTTTTCCATCCTTTGATTTTTAATACATTTATGTCTTTGTTTCTAAGGTTTGTCTCTTGTAGACAGCATATTGATGGATCTTGTTTTTTTATCCATTCTGTCACTTTCTGTCTCTCTGTGGGTGCATGTAGGCCATTGACATTCATTGTAATTATTGACAGGTGTGAGTTTGTTGCTGTCGTTTTGTAGTGCTTTTTATTTTCTGTAGTGCTGACGATTTCTTTGTTCCTTTTACTCTCCTGTGCTGAATTCCTTTTGCTTGTAGATTTTTTTTCATTTCTTTTGTTTTTGTGGCTTTTGTTTTTACCGAGACTTTTTGTTTTCCTTCTTTACTTTGATGAGTAGGTTTGTTAACTTTCTTTGTGTTTACCTTGAAATTTACCGTTATCTCCCTAGGTTTGAACGAGTCTATTATTACTAGTTATTGCCTTGCCTTCCTCTCCATTAGAAAGTTCCATACCTAGGCAGTTTATTCCCTCTTTTATTGGTCTGACGTTGCCATTTGCAGATTAATCTCTCTGGTTCCCTGTTGTAAATCTTTGGTTTTGAATAGTCCTTGAGAGTTCATTTCTTAGGTTGGTATCTGGCTGGTGTGATCTTGCGTCCTAGATTTAGGCTGTCATCTGACTTTGTTTGTTTTCAAACCAAAGGACTCCCTTTAATAATTCTTGTAAGTTTGGTTTAGTTTTTACATTTTCCCTTAGTTTCTGTTTATCTGGAAATGTCCTACTTTTACCATTATATTTGAATGAGAGTTTTGCAGGATATATTATTCTTGGTAGGCAATTTTTTTCTTTCAAGGCTTTATATATGACATTTCATTGCCTTCTTACCTGCATGGCTTCTGCTGAGTAATCAGAGCTTAGTATTATTGTTTCCCCTCTGTATGTGACTTTTTGTTTTTTTCAAGCTGCTCTCAGGAGTCTTTCTTTGTCTTTGGTTTTAGTGAGTGTAATTATGATATGCCTTGGTGATTTTCTTTTGGGGTCTCTGCTGTATGGGGTTTGTTGGGGTTCTTAGATGGTCAGTTTTTCATCTTGTATGATATTAGTGACGTTTTCTGTCAGCAATTCTTCAGTGATCCTCTCTGTGTTTTACATTTTCTCCCCCTGTTCTGGAATTCTGATCACTCAAAAATTTTTTGCTTTTGTTTGTGTCCCACCTAATTCTCAGGGTTTCTTCATTTTTCTTTCTTCTTTTTTCTGATTTTCCCTCAAACAAAGTTGTATCCAAATGTTTGTCTTCAATTTTGCCAATCCTGTCTTCCATTGTTTCAAACTTGCTCCTCAGGCCTTCTATGACACTGTTCATTTCTGAAATCTTGTTTATCTTTTGGATTTCTAATTGCTGTTTTTGTATGATTTCTAGTTATGAATTTATTTTGGCATTTTGTTCCTATACTATTTTTCTTAATTCGTCCATTTTTTGTCTGTATTTTCCATGAATTTTTCTATTTTTTCCTCATTTTAATCTGCTTTTTGCTTCAACTCTTGGGTAGCTCTGAATATTAGAGATTTGAATTCCCTATCAGGTAGTTCTAGTGCCTTTTCTTGTACTGCAAAGTCATCTGGTGTTTTATTTTGGACGCCAACTGGAACCATCCTGTCCTGTTTTTTTAATATGTTTTGATATCATCTGCTGTCTTTGGAACATTCAGTAGTTATTTTCTTCATTTATTGATTGTAGATTTATTTGTTTCTTCCTGGTTTTTTGTTTTATTTGGTTATGTCTGAGCAGGAGGGCTGTGCATTTTTTGTTTGCTGGTCTGTGGACACGATATTTTTCACCTCCTTGTCCAATGTGCAAGGCCAGTATCTCAGCTATGGTGTAGCAGGGCAGCTCCAGCTGAAGGACAGGGGCTGAGATCGGTTGTTTGTGACACACACTGGGGCTGACAAGGTGAGCTGGGGATCCGTGCAGGGCAGATTCTGGTAGACTGTGCCCCTGCTGCTTGGGAGTGCAATGTTCAGCACACGGTGCAGATAGGCAGGAGGGAGGGGTAAGGGGAGGTTGTCATGTGTGGAGCTAGGGTATGGGAAAGAAGAGAGAGGAGAAACAGGAGTCAAAAAAATGTGCTGAGGGAGGCTGCCTTTGGAGTGGAAAGATGAGAAACTGAGAAATGAAGAAAAAGAAAAAGGAAAAATAAATAAAATTAAAAAGAAAAAATGTCCCCAGGGATCCCACTAGTCTGGCTGTGCAGACTGGGGAAGCGGCTCCTAATCTGCACCGTACAGCCTGGCTAGAAGGAGTGGAGATGATACACAACACCAGGTATTCAGAAGACAGGAAAAGAAGGTAAGTAGAAAGAGACGAGAAACCAAGAAATGAGGTAAAATAAAAAGGAAAAAAGAAACAGGAAACAAAAAAAAGGAAAAAACAAATTGATCCCATCAGCACGGTGGTGCAGACTGGGGAAGTAGTTTCCCAGTCAAGAGGTGCTTCACAACCTGTCAAGAAGAAGCAAAGATGGCACATGGAGTCAGGTGTTCGAGAGAAAGGAGGGGAAGGAGGTAAGAGGCAGGGAAGAAATGAAAGAGGCTAAAAAAAGTAACACCAGCAACAAAAAAATGGCACTGAATAAGCTGGTCTGTGTGGTCAGGGTGAATTCATGTGTCACGGAACCGGCACCTCCCATGCTGCTGTCACAGCCTGCTGGGAAGCGGCAGATCAGCCCGCTGGGAAACAGCAGATAGACCGGCCAGAAAGCCAAGGATCTACCTGCCAAGAAACTGCAGATCAGCCCCCAGGGAAGCCGCAGGTCAGTTAGCTGGGAAGCAGAGGATTGGCCTGCTGGGAAGCAGCGAAGATCGAGCAGGGGGAGGCAGGATCGGGGGTGGGAAAGCGTGTATCGCTGGTTACTGGGTGCTCTGTCTCCTGGTGGGAGCTCCGTGAATCTGCTTTCCTGTACTCCCTGTCCACCGATCTCTGACAGGAGTCCAAGATGGTGGATATGTGCTGTGTTAACTGATAGGGGACCTCTGTTCATAACGCTCCTTGCTCTCTGATCTCTGTCAGTTTCTTATTCCATTCAGTGCTTGGTTGAGTTTTTTATCTCTTCATTTGACACTTAGGGTCCCAGGATTGATGTTTGTCTCTGTTTTACTTAGTTTTTGCTGTGGAGGGACAGCGTGGTGCTTCTGTATATAGCTTAGTTACTCTTGATGTAGATATTCTTACCTTACTCAGGCCACCCTCTTCTTGCTCCTTCTATCTACAACAATGGTTCCTCAACACTAGCTACACATTACACTCATTAATGGACCTTTTAAAATAACAATGCTCAAGACCCCATCTTCAGAGATTTCAATTCAGTTGATTTGTGGTGGGACCCAAGTACCAATATTTTAAAAGATCTCTATGGTGCAGCTAGAGTTTAGAGCCACTCACCAGCAATAATTACCCAGTGTCTGCAAGCTAATTCCATGGCCATCTATTTAGAATGTTGGGAGTTTTCACTCTACTGGACCCTTCATATAATGGAGGAACACCTTTTAGGTGAGACCACATTACCACTGGACAATGAATAAGGAAGACCGAAGAAGAATTAATGTCTTTGAATTATGGTGTTGGTGAAGAATATTGAATATACCATGAACTGCCAAAAGAAAGAACAAATCTGTCTTGGAAGAAGTACAGCCAGAATGCTCCTTAGAAGCAAGGATGGTGAGACTTAGTCTCAAAATCTTTGGACATGTTATCAGGAGGGACCAGCCCCTGGAGAAGGACATCATACTTGCTCAAGTAGACTGTCAGCAAAACAGAGGAAGACCTTGTACAAGATGGATTGACACAGTGGCTGCAACAATGGGCTCCAGCATAAGAACAATCGTGAGGGTGGTGCAGGAGCAAGCAGTGTTTCATTCTGTTGTACACTGGGTTGCTATGAGTTGGAACTGACTCAACAGCACCTAACAACAACAACAACAACCCATTACCACCATCATCACCACCACCAATAAGTATAAACTACACATTTGAATACTTGGTACCTTGCATAGAGGCTGGCATATACTAGGCACTCAGTAAATTTTTACTGACTGAATGACAAATGCCAAGTAATTAAGCAGCATGTGGGAATCAAAGAGGCAGGGCTTGTAGTTCTTACATGTAAAGAAGGTCTTTTCTGAAATTCTGATTCCAAATCTGGGGCCGTAGGATCATAGTAAAAGTCAAGTATCCAATTTTTTACTGTTGAGAATAATTAAGGTGTGATGATAGTAAGCCTTTAGCCTCTAGAAAATGGGGAAAAACTCAAAGCCAGAGAAATGTGAACGGTATTTAATTCTCGGATTTTCAAACATTATAACTGTATCAATCAAATCTTTTCTGCTATAGCCTATGACATCTCTCCTTTGAGAAAAAAGACTGGATGCTTTGTAGAATTATCACAATTTTTGCCCATCTTGACTTGAGTGGTAGGGTAGTAGAGAGAGGGAAATAGATAAAGGAGAAGAATTAAGGTGAGGAGGAGAAAGGAAAAGTAAGTGTGGGAAGAAATGTGGAAATTGATTGAGTGGGCTTTTTGCCTCAAGACAAAAAGAATTGGAATAGGGATTGTTTCTTTACACACAAGCACAATATTATGTTAGCCTAAAAGACTCTTAAGGATAATTTTGGAACTTCGTGTTTTCATTGACATGCATCTTGCGCCTTTGGCAAATGTTTCTTGGGTTTTTATTTATTTGTTATTTAATCCCCTCTAGCCCTACATGCTCTTCTAAAAGCAGCAATTCTTTTAATTTGGAGGGCATAATTTAACCAGGAGTTTACCTGAGGGTAGTCCAGAGAATTCTAGTCCCCAAAATGTTCCACATTCAGAAAGACCTCATGGTCAAATAAGCCTGAAATACTGTATATGATAGCCTCATTTTAGATATTCACAATGGATACTAGACTCAAGAATCCTGAAATATAACTTTGTTTAACCTAGCATTCTCTAAAATTTTGAAAGCTGAGAACCCTTTAATGCTTACTAACAGTCTGTAGAGCTAGTGATCTGAATCATACAGGGGGATATTGTGCTAACCCATTATGTCCGCATTACATTTTCCATCCTGTTACCTTGGTTCTATTATTGTGAGCCTTTTTTCATTTGTATTACTGAAGAGCTAAAGAAGAGGTGAAAGAAACTGACATAGGAAGACAGGTGGAAAAAGGAGGGGGAAAACAAACCAAAACTAAACCCAAACCAGTTGCTGTTGAGTCAGTTCCTACTGAAGACAACTTCATGTGTGTCAGAGTAGAACTGTGCTCCAGAGGGTTTTCAATGGCTGTGACTTTTTCTTCTGAGGTGCCTCTGGGTTGATTCAGACTACCAACCTTTCCGTTAGTAGCCAAGCACTTAATCATTTGTGCTACCCAGGTCACCATGGAAAAAGGAGGAAGGTGTAGCTAAGTCTAGAACCAATACGGTGTTAAGGAAACTTCAACAAAGTATCTTACAGCTGATCAAGGACTTTTCACATATATCATCTAATTGAGGGAGAAGGGAAAAGAAAAAGAGGAAACAGGCTGTCTGGATTACGTTGAGTTTGTGATTACAGGATTCCTACTCTGCTTACAACCAGCTGCAATCTGGTCTTCAGACACACAGCTTGTTCAAAAGAATAAGAATGAATGGAGCTGAGCTTGAGATAATTATTTTTTCAGAAGAGTTAGTACAGAAAAAGAAATGTCAAGTTCTTTATGATGATTTTAGAAAAAATTCTTTGATTCCTCTCTATGACATAGCTGTGCCCCACATTTCATTTCAGGAAAAAAACAAATCCTGTTTGAGTAATACTGCCATTCTGTGCAAAGGTCGGCAGTTCGAATCCACCAGCCATTCCTTGGAAACTCTGTAGGGTAGCTCTACTCTGTCCTATAGGGTCACTAAGAGTCAGAATTGACTCTGTGGCAACAGGTTAGGAGCCCTGGTGGCACAGTGGTTAAGAGCTTGGCTGCTAACCAAAAGGTCAGCGGTTTGAAACCACCATCCACTCCTTGGAAACCCTATGGGGCAGTTCTACTCTGTCCTATAGGGTTGCTATGAGTCAGAATCGACTTGACTGCAAGGGGTTTTTTTTTTTGGCTTCTCAGCTGTGTTGTTACCTACTATAAAATTTTGTATAACTAATTTCAACTAACTAGCATCCTCTGGCTATACCTAGAAGTTTTTCTTAACTATTCTACATTCAGAAAAGTAAATACCAATAAAAGAAGCTGATGGGAAAAGATGGATGAGAAGGGCAATAATTCCAACAGCATGCATTTATGGTTTCCAGAGTGCTTTCACGT
Source organism: Trichechus manatus latirostris (assembly GCF_000243295.1). Classification (NCBI taxonomy): domain Eukaryota; kingdom Metazoa; phylum Chordata; class Mammalia; order Sirenia; family Trichechidae; genus Trichechus; species Trichechus manatus. The sequence goes on from NW_004443994.1 coordinate 13,458,487, forward strand.
CGAGTATTCAATTTGGTATAGACTGGGCAACTGTAATTATCTTACTTTGTAGATGAAGAAGGTGAAATGATTTTTCAAGATCACATGAGTAAGATAGCCTGAACTTTAATTTAGTTCTTCTTACTCCAAATTCTATCTTCATTCCAATACGTGTGCAGCTTACTTTCCTAGACCTTCTACTTTGACAATAAATTTATATCTAAAGTTCATAGAAAAATTATCGGTGAACAAGTAATAGGTAATGATTATTGAAGACTTACTATACTCTGGGCACTGTAAAGTTCTTTACCTAAACTGTCTTATTCAATGCTCACAATTATCCCCCATTCCTTCAATGAGAAGCCAAGTCTGGAGACATTAGGGGGTCTGGGATTAAGATTCAGGTCTGTTTGACACTGGAGCCCATGCTCCTGGCCACACTGCTGTTTGCATTAGCTTTCTATTGATGCTGTAACAGATTACCACAATCTTAATGTCTTAAAACAATACACATTTATTATCTTACAGTTCTAGGGGTCAAAATCCAACATGGGCCTCACTGGGCAAAAATGAAGGTGGTGTCAGCAGGGCTAGTTTCTCTCTGGGGGCCTTTTACAGCATCTAGAGGCCACTTGCATTTCTTGGCTCCTGGCCTCGTTTCTCCATCTTCAAAGCCAGCAACATTTGGCCAAATTCTTCCCATGCTGCCATGTCTATTCATTCTCTTCTGCTTCTCACTTCCCCTTTAAGAACTTCTGTAGTTGCATTGGGCCCACCTGGATAATCCAGGATAATCTTCCTATTTTAAAGTCAACTGATTAACAATCTTTATTCCATCTGCAACCTTAATTTCCCCTTACCATTTAACCTATTTACAGATTGTAGGGATTAGGATGTAGACCTTGGGGGGTGGGGAGAGATTACCATATCTTCACGCAAATAACTCACACCTTCTACGTTTGTTTGCCAATCACACCCTTCCCCCCAACGAGATATTTTCATAAGTACCACTATGCCAGTTTTCCTTTTTTTTTTACATGTTGCTGTAAAAAAGTTAGCATAGGGTGCTTATGAAAATACCTCACAGGGGGAGGATGCGGTTGGCAAACAAACATAGAAGGCGTGCATTATTTGTGTAAAAATATGGTACTCTGGCATACTGTTCTTTCTTCCTTTCATAGACAGGAAGACTCAGTGAGGTTTTGAATACAGTACTATGTTTACTTAGTAGAAAATGTTAACAGAGTATTTTAGAAAGACTTTCAAAAATGAAGATGTAAACCAAAATGACTTTTGGTTAACAAGGAAGAAACTAGAAAATATGATTTTAATAAAACAACTTGAATTTACATAGTTCTGTGCAGTCTAGAAAGTATTTTCACACGTATCTGATCCTCACAGATAACCTATGAGGTAACTGCTAAGACCTGACAGTTAATTGACCATCCCTCTTGCCTTCCTTTCCTTGCTTTTATTTTCTGCTTTGCCCTGTCCCCAACCCCAATACTCAAGTGCTTTTTCTAAAATAAATCATACTGTGCAGGTGTAGTAAAAAAACATAATTTTAACCTAAAATAAATACATTAAAATTTTCCACAGCTTTCTATTACTTTTCAATTTAGTTTTGGGGAACTCTCTGTGGGTAGAATTGTGAGTATATTTGCAGATGACAGGTCCTTGAGCTGGTTTATCTCCTCGATAAGAGGAATATGAGAAGAAGGTAGACATTTTCAGGAGAAGTAAGAGTGAAGTTGGTAAAAAGTAGGCATTTGTTTATTTTAAAAAAGGGCATTGAGCACTTACTATATGCCAGGCACTGCTCTAGGCTCTGGAGATACAATAATGTATAAAAGTTCCTATCTAGGGAGTTTGTGTTCTAAAATAAGTGATAAATAATGGACAAATTAACAAGAAACTATATAATATTTAGTTGTGATAAGTGACATGGAGTCTGGGAACAGCAGTGGGGGAGGGGGGAGTTGCTATTTTATATGGGGTGGCCAGAGAAGACTTCCCTGATAAGATAACATGTGAACAGAGACCTGAAGGAACTAAGAGATATCAGTATCAGTTGCTGTGGGGTCATTGCCAACTCATGGCGATCTCCTGTGTGTCAAAATATAACTGTGCTCCGAAGGGTTTTCAAAGGCTGATTTTTCAGAAGTAGATCACCAGGCCTTTCTTCTAAGGCTCCTCTGGCTGGACTGGAGCCTCTAACCTTCTGGTTAACAGCTGAATGCTTAACTGTTTTTACCACCCAGGGACTCCAGAGATGTTAAGTAGGCAGTTGGATATACAAGGCTGGACTTTAAAGCTGGGACTATTAGTTGGGAGTCATCATAGAACTGATCCTGGTGTGCCTCCGTATTTAGAGGTGGCAGAAGGAGGCATCAGTGAGATAGGAAGAGGACTGAAAGAGAATGACAACCTAGGCATCACATTTCCTGAAGGAGAGCGTGAACAACTATATCAAAGGCTGTCAGTAGGCAGAAAAGCATAGAACTGAAAATTGACCATTGGATCAAGCAGCATAGAGGTCTCTGATGAGTTGGAAAAGAGTTTTGACAATGGCCTGATGAAGAGGAAACTGATTGGAGTGAGCTCAAGGACGATGGGAGCAAAGGAAGTAAAGACAGCCAGTGTAAAACTAAATAAACCCGTTGCTGCTGAGTTGATTCCAACTCACAGCGACCCTATGGGACAGAATAGAACTGTCCAGCAGGGTTTCCAAGGGTGTAATGTTTACGGAAGCAGACTGCCACGTCTTCCTTCCACAGAGCTACTGCCTTTTTAAAGAAGTATATTCTATACAGGGGGCAGTAAAATGGAGCAGTAGCGGAGGAAGGAGATCATGGGTGAAGGGAGGTTTATTTTAAAGATGGGAGAAATAACAGCTTGTAAGCTGATAGGAAAGAATTAACAGAAAGGGGAAGGTGATGATGCAGGAGGCAGGACAACAGCTGAACAGTAGCTTTGAGTAGGTGAGAATGCACGGGGACGCAGTGTAGGACCATGGACAGTGACAAACATCAAGGCGGAGGATGTAGGTGTAGGTGCATATAGATTGGCAGATGTTGTGGAGACATATGGTACTTCTGAGAACTTCCAGTATCTCAGTGAAGTAAGATGCAAGGTCTTCAGCTGAAAGTGAAAAGACGGGGGAAGTTACGAGGCGTTTGAAGAAAGACAAGTAACCTGTAGGAGAGTGGGGAAGGAAGTACCCTAAGGAAATGCTGGTAGGCTTGCTGGTCATGAATTTCAGCCTGGTTCTGTGTTTTTCTCCAGCTCCCCCAGATATAGGAGGTTAAAAACCAATCCTAATAATTTGGGCTGGAATATGTTAAAATCTATAAAAATATTGTCTTTCTCTGGATCACAATAAAGTGTTATGAATGAAGCCTTTAAGGCAGTCTGCCCTCTGTAGCATTTGCATTCTCGACAGTAGGAGAAATCCTTTCCCAATACATGATGATTTAGCAGGAGAATTTCAGATTCAGGAATAACCATGGTGGGGAAATATTTTGGGGGAGTGAGTCCAATTGCTGTTCCTCAAATAACAGCATATTGTTAACAACCGATGTATGAATTTGGACCCTTATGAGTAAGCACTTGTAATACGAGATATCTACTTCTGACAGAGGCTATTACATCGGCATAAGCATGCCACTTAACTGCTCTAGGAACAAGAGAAAAATAGGACAGGGAAGGTTTAAGAGGGTAGGATGCTTGTAAATCTTTGTTACTGTGCTGTGGTTGTCTTTTAAATCCGTGACTCATTTTCAGGGCTTCTAACCAGAGTAAATGATAAACATCACAAGGAATCCTAATATTTTTCCTTTGTAGTCTTATGGGTGATTATTAGGCTGTTAAATTTTAACACCTTTGGAAAATGAGAGCGTAGCAGTGTCCTCATGAGATGCTAACTCTGGTCACCCCCTTCCATTTAATAAAGACAAGGGTGATGTCTTTCTTTCTCTTAAATGGCAGATCTAACCTTATAATCTGTCATAGCTCTGCTAAAGCAAGACAATTCTGAGATAAATCTTCTGACACATTTTTCCAGACTTCTGGAAAACAGTATATAAAGAACCAAGAAAGCCTGACATAAAATGAAGACAGCGTACTCTTCTGTCTTTTTCCTTAATTGGAAATGCTGTTTTATAATAAGATCTATTTTATTTTCATGTACTCCAAAGAAGAGCAGGATGGTTTGATTAAACTGGAAAAATCTTCATTGGTGCTGTAACACTGCCATTCTGTGTCAGCACTCATGGTGAGGACATGGTGGCCCCAAGAAAGTTTGAGGGTCATGACAGTGTTTCTGATCCAGGTTACAATGGGAATCTTGAGTACTAACTGGATTATTCCCAAACAGAGACACAAAGATAAACAGTATAAAATATAATGCAGTTTTACATCTGCAATTTAGTGGGGTTTTTTTTTAACTCACTAAGAGTCACCATCTAGCTTGAATGTCATTTATTTATCCATCCACTCTATTAAGCTAACATTTACTAAGTATCTACATGTTACCAGAGTTTATGCTAGATACCAAGAGTATAGAGATTAGGCAATGATGGTCCTTGCCCACATTTAGCACATAATTTAATCTTCCAGTGTAACCAGTAGATTACTACTACCAGTTACCATCGAATCTATACTGACTCATGGTGACCCCACCTGTGTCAGAATACAACTGTGCTCCATAGGGTTTTTAATAGCTTAGTTTTTGAAAGTAGATCACCAGGCCTTTCTTCTGAGTTACCTCTAGGTGGACTGGAACCTCCAGCCTTTTGGTTAGCAGCAGAGTGCGTTAGCTGTTTGCACCACCCAGGGACTCCTCGCCAAGAGATATGTACTATTTTGATATATCTACGCAAATCTCCAAGTAATTCTCTTCTCCTGCTTTTTCTTTTGTAAAAGCATCCAGTTTAAACGGGAAAAAATTTTACACAAGTGGTCTGTTACCAGTTAATCTGGAACACTCGGTGTAGAGCCTTCTTTTTTTCCACTCACTTCATCAAGTACTTCTGTCTACATTCAGGATTGACGTTTTCTTTTTTAAAAGTACATCCATGAGACAATTTTATTTGATTTAATCCTGAGATTGTAGTTTTGTGAGAAGCCTGGTGGTGCAGTGGTTAAGTGCTAGGCTAGTAACCAAAAGGTTGGTGGTTCAAACCCACCAGCTGATCCACAGGGCAAAGATGTGGCAGTTTGCTTCCATAAAGATTACAGCCTTGGAAACGCTGTGGGGTCACTATGAGTCGGAACTGACTTGACAGCAGTGGGTTTTGGGTACTAGAGGACTTACTAGAAGCTGAAGGCTTTTTACCAAACAGCAGGTGAATGGTTCTTAATTCATCCCTGAATTTCAAATACTTTTTATGAGGAGCAAAAAATGGAAGGAAAATGATATTCGACCTTCTTAAAATTAAATAAAATTTCTACTTGGTCACATCTTAATAAATAGAAGCCAGCTAAGCCTTATTGCTTTTATCTGCACAAAATGAATGGCATTTCAATCAATAGATCCAACAGCAAAGAGCAAGCCGTAGTACGTAAGTCTGCCAATGTCAAATATAGTAAGTACTCAAGAATACATTGGCAGGGACAAGTTTTGTGCAAATGCTGTTTCGTAAAAAGAAAATCCTCATGGTAATTGTTGGTGACCATGGAGATCATATTCTAAATTAACACTGTACGATTATTGATTTGGAGGTACAAAATGCATTTATTCTAAAAGCTCATTACCTAGCAACCACTGAGGCAGAATTATCCAATCAGAAACAGTCTCTCTCATGGAACTATGGAGGTCAAATTATATGTACTTTTTTTTTTTTGACATTCAAAAATAGGTCTGTATATAATAGAATATTCATGGCCATTTACTTTTCAAACCTGTTCAAAACTAGATTCTTCTATAAAGGATAGGGAAGAGCATAAAAAGACTGATTAGTGTGCTTGGGAAACAGAAAGATATAAATTACTTGCTATAGGTTAGATAATTTTAATTTTTCTTCCTTTTTCCCCAAAGGGTAGCTTACTTTCTTCCTTCTTTCCCTATATTCCTCATTCTTTCTCTCTCTTCTCAGGACTAACCATGTGTCGTATCTCAGTACTTACATGTACAGAACTATATACACACAACCTCTTCTCAAGTGGCATTTCTTTAAAAATATTTTCTTTCTGAAATATTTTCCTGAGGTAACAATGCTCAGGAACAATCAGGAAATCCAGCTGGATTTGAAACAAAATGTTCAAATGATCAAAATCCCTTGGATTAATGATTTTATGGGATACAGTTTTTTGTGAGGTTCAAGTCTAAATTTAATTGTTTTATGCATGGAGTTAGTTACCCAAAGGAGAGTATTATTCTTCAATGACAATAAATGCTTGTAGGTATGGCTTTAACTTAAGCATTTATATGGCTTTAAATTTGCATCGATCATATTTACACTCGTATTTCTTCCTATATTTCAATGTGGTAGAAGTAATTTGGTGCCCCTTGTCTTAGGCTGGGTTCTCTAGAGAAGCAAAACCAGTGAAACATATATATATATAT
>NW_004443994.1:13465130-13483681 GCF_000243295.1 Trichechus manatus latirostris
CCCAAGTCCATGGGTCAAGCATCAGGCTTCAGGCTGGAGGCTTCTCCTGATTCACGTAGCTGCAGGGGCTGATGAACCCAATATTTACAGGCCAAACAGCAGGTTGCTGGCTCACGGCTGTGAAGGCTGACGAATCCAGGATTGGCAGGTAAGATGGCAGGCTGTTGGCCCAAGTACCAAGAGCTGGAGGTCAGTTGCTAATGAGCCGAATGCAGGGTCCAGAGCAGAGCAAAAGCCAGTGAGTTTTGCCAGAAAGTCCACCTGTATTGGATGCAGCCCACATCCCAAGGAAATGCCCTCTCAACTGATTGGCTACTACAGCAGATCCCATCATGGAGGCGATCATATTATATCAGATCTTATCATGGAAGTGATTACATTATTATACGACTGCCAAGCTACATCATAACTGCCAGACAACTGAGAATCATGGCCCAGCCAAGTAGGTACACAATCTTAATGATCACATCCCTGTAAAAAAACAGAGTTTTTTTCTGTTTTTGTTTTTTTAGCAAGGTGAGACACATATCTTTGAAAATATGTTGTAATAACCGATCACATTTAAACCTTGGTCAATTTTTTTTCTTGCATACTCAATGAAACATAAGAATAAAGTGACCATCCACATTAAAATTAGAAAGGTAAAAATAGTCAAAGCTAATTTTCTGTACATAGTACACTTATATAATTCTTAATGATGTTTGACTAGTTGTGATCATATCTCAGAGGAGGAAGTAGTTACTCACTAAACCAGTTGCCTTGAGTTGATTCCAACTCATGATGACCACATGTGTGTCAGAGTAGAATGCTGCTCCATTGGGCTTTCAATGGTTGATTTTTCAGAAGTAGATTGCCAGCCGTTTATTCTGAGGCACTTGTGGGAGGACTCAAACTGCCAACCTTTTGGTTAGAAGCTGAGTATGTTAACTGTTTGCACCACCCAGAGGCTCTGGTCACTCACGAGAAAAAAGTAATTCTACCTTGATGTTTTGTAGGATAATAATTATGTGAACCATATCTGTAACTATATCCTGAACCCTTAGAAATTGGTCATAAATCTCAAAAGTTTAATTTTTTAAATTTTGTAGATTTGCTTAGCACACCTAATGTTAAAATACCTTGGTTACCAGTGAGTGCCCTGAATAAATGATGAAATACTTGAAGAATTTGGTTTGACAATTTTGGCCACTGTTATTAAACTGATTAAGTTAAATTTATAACTAAAAAACAAAACAAAACAAAACCCGCTGCCATCGAGTCGATTCCAACTCATAGTGACCCTATAGGACAGAGTAGAACTGTCCCATAGGGGCAGCTGGTGGACTGGAACCACTGTGCCACCAAGGCTCCGAATTTATAACCAAGTAACCAACGAATGAATTCTTAATCCCCAATTCCTATCTTCTGTTAGGAAAAATACAGTCCAAGAGGCTTAATTGAACTGGATTTAAATAATATATATATACACGTACGTAACTAGAAATGCGATGATGTTTATAACTTGGGGTTAAGGTCCTTAGTTGGCATTAGTAATATGTTCCATGATTCATTAACAAATATCTATTGAGTGCCTACTAAGGGCCAGGTATTAGAGATTTAACAGTAAACAAAACAAACAAAATCCCTGCCCTCATCGTGCTCACATTCCATGATGACTTTAATTACATTACAAACTCAATATTTAATGCGAATTGTGTATAAGGTTGGGCAATGTAACTGGATTTTTTTACTGTACAGGTAAGTATACAGAGAATGAGAGAACAATCCAAAGAATTATGATAAATGTATATGTCTGTGTAATCACCACTGTAATCAAGCTATAGAACATTTCCATCACCCTAGGAAGTTTCCTCACTATCTTTACCCTATTCTACCTAAACAATCACTTTTCTGATAGCTATCACCAAAGATTGCTTCTTGTTCTTAGACTTGGTATGAATGGATTTATCTACTATGTACTCTTTTGTCTTGCTTCTTTCCCTCAACATAAGGTTTTGAGATTTATTCATGTTGCTGTATCAGTAGTTCATTCCTTTTCATTGCTAAGCATTATTTCATGCTATGAATATACCACGATTTGTTTATCCATTCAAATGTTGATGGGCATTTGGGTTGTTTCCAGTTTTTGGTTCTCATGAATAAAGCTGCTGTGAACAATCTGGTATAATTCTTTTCCATACAAGTCTGTTGACAGGTACATGTATTATGAATATTTTCTCCTAGACTGTAGCTTGCATTTTCATTTTTTAACCATGCCTTTTTGATGAGCAGAAGTTTCTAATTTTGATAAAGTCAATTTATCATTTTTTTTTTTTATTATGGTTGGTGCTTTTTGGTACTTTTGTCTCTAAGATATCTTTGTCTACTCAAGAGTCACAAAGTTATTGTTTTCCTCTAGAAACTTTAGAGTATTATCCTTTGCTTTTAGGTCTATGATCCACCTCAGATGAATTATTTTGTAAGGTAGAGGTTAAGATTTATTTTTCTCCCATATATTATCTAATAATTACTGCACCATTTGTTGCAAAGGTTATCCTTTTCCCATTGAGCTGCCTTGGGGCATTTGTCAAAAATCGATTGACTGTATTATGTTTCTGAGATTGCTATTCTATGCCATTGATCTTTTTTTTTTAATCTTTATGCAGTATCAGACTGTACTTATTGAAATCAGACAATGTCCTCTAAATGTTTTGAACATTGTTTTGGTAATTTTAGTCTCTTTCCAAGTACATTTAAGAATCAACTTTTCCATATTTTTTTAAAAAGTTCATTGAGATTTTTATTGTAATTGTATTGAATCTAGAGATCAATTTAAGGATTGACGTCTTAATAATATTTAGTCTTCCAACCCATGTACATGGTATATCTCTCCATTTATTTAGATTTTCTTTTATTTCTCTCAGAAATGATGTGTAGTCTTGGGTATCTTTTGTTAAATTTATTCCAGATATTTTATATTTACTGATGCTATTTTAAATAGAATAATTTTCAATTATTTGCTGCTAATATGTGAAAATTTAATTGATTTTTGTATATTGACCTCATATCCAATGAATTTGTTAAATTTACTCATTAGCTGTAGTCATTGTTTTGTAAATTCCTTAGGATTCTTTATGTTAACATTATGTTGTCTGCAAATAAAGCTGATTTGTATATGACTTTAATTACAACATTACAAACTCAATATTTAATGAGTGGATTTTAATAATCTTATTAGAGAATGAAATGTTACTGAGGTACACAAATATTAATGATATGAGTATAAAAATGAGCCAGCAAGCCCTGAACCATTATAAGGTTACGTGATGAATCTGAGAGAGATTTTATTTTATTTGTATCTTTTTTTTACCTAGACCAGTGCCATTCAATAGAAATACAATGTGAGCCACATATGTAATTTAGAATTTTCTAGTAGCCACATTTTTAAAAGTAAGTAAAATTTTAATATTATATTTAGCTCCATATATCCAAAATTATCATTTCCACACACAATCAATACAGACATTATTGAGATATTTATTATTGTTGTTAATATTAATGACCTCTAATTAATATTAATGAGATAGCCCTTTTTTTGGTATTAAGTCTTTGAAATCCAGTGTGTATTTTACACTTACAGCACATCTCATTTTAGACAAGCTACATTTCAGGTGCTCAATAGCCACATGTGACCGATGGCTACCATATTGAGCAGTGAAGATCTCAAGGATAAAAAATGAGGATATGAACAGATACCTTGTAGTTGAGTAACTATGTATTTTGTCCTACAAATGCTCAGAAGCTAATAGGAAGGCTTTGAAATTTTACTTTCTTAAGCTACATATTGTGATGTCTAACACACTTTTCATTATAAGTACTATTTTAGGAAGGAGATTGCAATGGTTAAGAGCCCAGGCTGTGAAGTTAGATTGCCTATTTTCTTATCCTGCCTCCATCAATTACTGTGTGACCTTGGGCAAGTTCCTTATTCTCTCTTTGTCTTAGTTGCTTCATCTCTAAAATGGGGATAATAATATTATCTGCCACATAAGATTGATGAGGGTTAAATGAGATAAAATGTGGATTAACTTAAATGAGATCAAACAGTGCCAGACACATAGTAAGTATTCAAGGCATGTTAGCTTTAATGAGTATTTCACTTGGTTTTAGTGTGTATGTGTGTGTGTGTATTTTTGGAAACATGTATGTATATTCTGGATGAAAAATTGATCCAGTGGCTGGCAAGTGGTATCCATTTATGTCCTTTTTGATTCGTCTTATAGTTATCCTGAACCACATTCATCAGGTTGATACATTCAAGTTCAATAATTTGGAAGCATGACACTTGGGAGGAGAACTCACGAGGAAAGCATCTGTGGAACTAACCAAAGAGACTGTTTCCTGGTCAGCCAAGAGAGGTTCCACCTAGGGATCTCAAATTTGCTCTGCATTTGGAAAGGAGTGGACTTTTCAGACATTTTCTATAGATATATTTGCTCTAATTTCTATTTCTGGTCCCAAGCTGCCAGTAACCTCTGCTGGCTCTGCTGACATCTGGCAGCTCTCTGGCTCAGTAACTTAAGTCAAATTACCTTTTTCTCTTGGTTTTAATAACCATTCTCTTCTATTCTCTACCCTGGAAGCCAGAAAAAGGGTAGAAGGGGAAAAAAAAGAGATGCCCCTCTGAGGCAAAGCCTTAGATTTTTGAAAGAATCTATTTTGGACTCGCTTTAAAATCCATTCATTTTGATGAATATAATCTAGTCTGTGTCTGGAGCCAGCCCAGTATATTGTGAAGATTCTCGGCTTCATTTCAGTACTCTCAGAGAGACAATAATTCTGCACTTTGGCAGCATAATGAGATTTATTTGCACAACGTCCATGAGTGTATCTATAGAATGTGCTTGTGGGGGAGAAGGGTTATTCAAGTCCTATCATCTGACTTTCCTGCTTTCAGTAAATGTTTGCTATTTGAGATATTTTTCTGTGTATGTGACTCTTAGAGTTTGTTTGCTTTGTGATGTGTTCTCCTCTTGGGCGGCTGGCAGTGTAAGTGGTTGACAAAAAAAGCTAATAAATCTGAGGTTAATAGGGCCCTAGACAGCAAAGTACATAGAATAAGAAGTCTCACTAGCTGCCAAGTATTGTTGAAGAAGGAACTGTCAACAGAAATTCTGAGTATTGCAATGGGCAGGACAAAGCTCAGAAAAATTCCAGATCAGTTTTCAATTTACGAAGTAATTTCTCACACCAGCATATACCTCTCCCCTGGGATTTGAAGTTGGGAGAAAGAAGTCAAGGAAAGATACAACTCTCTGCGGGATTTCAGTTTAGCTTGGATTTGGGGGTCTTTCAAGTGCATGGGACACCTGTCAAGGGGCAAAATACACAGGAATGGAGAGTGTTGACTCAGATAATGTTGTTGTTAGTTGCCATTGAGTCAGCTCCGATTCATGGCAACCTCATGCATAACAGAATGAAATGTTGCCTGGTCCTGTGCCATCTTCACGATCATTGGTATGTTTGTGTCCATTGTTTCGATTATTGTGTCAATTCATCAAATTGAGAGTGTCCTCGTTTTTGCTGACCTTGTACTTTACTGAACGTGATGTCCTTTTCTAGTGATTGGTCTTTCCTGATGACATGTCCAAAGCAAGGGAGTTGACACATAATGCACCTTAAATGCTTGTATAGAGAAATAGCATGGTGGAACATCATGAATTTTGAATAATTTGCCATTTGTGTTGCTTTTGAAGCTCAGTGATTCAGATTCACTCCTTACCTTCAGGGAAATTGGGTGCATTTACCTATTAGCTGGTTGTCATTGCTCAGCATAGGTGAGGTGGGCCTGTGAGAAGAGATTCTGCTTGTGTGGATCCTTAGGCAGAAGCTTGGCTGGATTGTGCTCGGGGTGAGGACAATGACTGCTGTCTTGGTGGTAACCACATTCTATTTTCTCAGTCAGTTCCCCATGTGGGGGGAGGGAGATGTGTAGCTGTGGTTGTGGAGGCAGTTTGCTCATGGAGGGAAGGGTGCTGTTCTCTGAGATCTAAACACAGAATCTATGATAAAAACAAACAAACAAAAACCAAATTGATTCCAACTCAGAGCAACCCTACAGGACAGAGTAAAACTGCTGCATAGGGTTTCCAAGGAGCAGCTGGTGGATTCAAATGGTTGACCTTTTGGTTAGCAGCCGGACTCTTAACCACTTCGCCATAGGGATACAGAAAAGATTTTCTCAAAGCCTCTAATATGTTAAAAGAATAAGGGGCTGAAACATTGTACATGGAGAAGTGGAATGGGAAGGGTAGCTTAAAATGTACATCTGACACAAGAACACACTTATTGAAGAAACTAGGCTGTCTCTAATTTATAACACAGGTATTGGTTTCTCTCAAACTCAAGTAAACTACCCCTTGGAACATATACTTTTCTCCTATTGAAGAAAGAAAAGAATCCCCTTTAAAGGTAATATGTCAGGGATTAGAATAAACTGAGGCTCCCAATTCTAAGTCTGTCAATATTTATTGAGTAGGCATTTTGTGCCAAGTTCATTTCTAAGCATAGCAGGAGAGTTCTAAACAAGCAGGAGTCAAATCTTGCAGCAATCCCATCCAGCAACCACTCATTGAGCCCTACTAGGTGGCCAGATTTTTTCTAGGTACAACTCCAGTGCAGGCGGGGGAGAGTGGACGGAAAGACAGTATTAGATTCCTTGGGGATGACTGTCCAGCCCACATACACTTTCTCTGGTGACTGCCGTGTGACTCTGAGAGAGAGAGAGAGTACTTCTGAGGGACTTATCAGCCACTAGCTCCTGATGACTCTCCTGCTTTTCATGAAGCCTGGCATGGCTTCTTACCTTTTGAATTTGTTGGAATGCAAGTTTCTTTAGAATCATTTCCAGTTTTTGACTTATGCTAGTTTAAACGAATAGCTGTTTTCTTTTTCTTTTTTTTTCAGGAGGCCAGGCATGTTTATGACTAAACAAAGGAAAATGATTAAGTATAAAATTGAAGTAGAAATAAACCTTTCTGCTCTACTTTCCATCTTCCTGCTGTGTATATGTCTGTGAGCATGTGTTTCTCGATATACATTCTTTGAGCTGCTCAGTACATACCTTCTCTTTCTCTTTTCTCCATCTTCGTGCTCTTTCTAATTTTATCTGATTTCGTGGTCCTAAAAATAATGTTGGAGCCCTGGTGGTGCAGTGGTTAAGAGCTCGGCTGCTAACCAGAAGGCTGGCAATTTGAATCTACCAGCTGCTCCTTGGAAACCCTATGGGGCAGTTCTACTTTGTCCGCTAGGGTCACTACGAGTCGGGATTGACTCGATGGCAATAGGTTTTGTTTTTTTGGTTTTAATAACGATGTCAATGTAGATAAGCCCCAATCTTCATCTTAAATCCTGACTCTTTTCTAACTACCTACTTGATGCCCATATCAGGACATCCTTCTACCAGTTTAGGCTCAGCATATCCAGAAATATTATATATTTCTGGTTCTCGTGTTCTTATCCTCCCATCACCCAGAGTAGAAAGCTCAAAGCCTCTATTCCCTTACGTTCCTGGAGCCCCTGGGTGGTGCAAACAGTTAAGCACTTGAATACTAACCAAAGATGCCTCAGAAGAAAGACCTGGTGATTTGCTTCCAAAAGGTCACAGCCTTGAAAACTCAATGGAGTGTAGTTCTACTCTGTACATATGCCATGAGTCGAAATTGACTCAATGGTAACTGGTGGTTTTTATGTTTCTAGCCCCCATTCCCATAACATCAAGTGCTAAACCCAATCCATTCTATGTGTGTTTCGGTCTCCAGCATCCTGTTTTCTACTCTCCAACTCCCTGGCCACTCTCCTACTTTAGAATCCTTTCTAGAATGTTGTAGTAACCTCTCAGCTGTTCTCTCTACTTTCAGTTTCTTTCTTTCTTTTTCTTTTTTTTTTTAAACCTTGAATCCAACCTATCTACAACTGCAAGTTTAATTTTCCTAAAGCACGCTTCTGATTATGCCTTTGTCCTGCTCAAGAATTACCACTGGCTTCTTACTGACTATTGCAAAAATAAATTGAAATTCCTCAGCTTGCCTTTCCAAGGTTACCCAAAATTGTGTCCAGCCTTACTTTTCTCAACTTCTTCTCTCAGTTCTGCCTTTTATTCACTCTATAGTATGGTAAGATAGAACTATTCACTATATGACAGGAACAGCTATCTATTTCTGACTTGGGTAGTATGTTAGTTAGTACCAAATTGATATAGTGTTTCTCATATAAATCATAGCCTTTTCTATCCATTTCAATCTCTATATATGCAAATCCTACCTATTTGAATCTGGTCAAATTCTATATCTTTAACATATCTTTCTGATTCCTGTTGCTCACCTCATCCCTCTTTTACTCCTCTGTTTCAGACTTACCACCATGGTAAGTAATGCCTTTCTTCTTGAACTTCCCATACTATTATAAGCATTTACATATGCTAAACTCCTTTAGTCCTATCCATAACTCCATGCTGTGCCTTTTTTTTTTTGCACAAACGAATGCCTTCTTCATTTGTTTCTGGCGTGCCCTCCTCCCATGAGGTATTTTTGTAAGCCCGCTATGCAAATTTTTTTTTTTTTTTTTTTTTACAGCAACGTGTAAGGGGACTGGCATGGTGACACTTGTGAGGGTACCTCACAGGAGGGAGGGCGTGAACCCAAAAGGCGCACGTTATTTGAGTAAAAATACAATAGATCCTATAATCTTTGTTATTTTATAGATGAGGAGATTAAGGCGTAATAGTTACATAACTTTTCCAAGGTCATGCTGTTAGTAAATAAAAGATCCAGGATTCAAACCTAGACAATCTGGTCCCAGGGTCCATGTTTTTTAACCTTATTCTATAATGTTTAAATATCTTTAGAGCTTTATATCTAGTACTAAAGAAAGACATTTATGGAGACTGCCTTTTGTACTATTTCTTGAGTGTAGATCACCTGTCTGATTTTCTTTGGCTCCCCCACATTGCCTAACAGAGTGCTTTGCACATTACGGAAACTCATTAAATACTAGATAAAGGGTCAGTTCTCTTATTTTGTTACTGCATCACTTTCTGCAGTTTAGTTGTCCCTAAATATAACCAAACAGCATATTAGCTGATAGTCAATATGTTGATTTATCAAAACCCTTAAGACCAGAGTAAGCCATCTCCTTCACATCTTCATGCCACTTCGCACCTCCTCCTGGCCAAAGAAGGGAATAGAATTGGTTTCACATGACAAATTTGTTGGTTGCTTTTAAACAACTTAATAACCTCCAGGATTTTGCAAATTGATCTTTTTCTTAATGAATTGCCCAAGAAACTTTCAGGCTTAAGAGTTAGACCAACTGCTCCATAATTCATGAGTTAGTACTTGTGTGCTTCTTTTAGTGCAGGATGAACTGATTAATTTTTTGGACATTTTGGCAAATCTGATCTGGATGACTAAGTCCCTGGTCTGTTTTAAATCCTATTTCTTAAGTCCTCTGGTAGGAATTATATTATGTCTCTGACAATAGTAGCCTTTGTAATGAGAACTGAAACAAAACAGGCATTAAGCATGTCCATGTTAAATAACAATTATTCATTACTATGTTGAGTGTCTACCCTTCGCTTTGACTGTAGTTGAAATATGTTTTCTGGTTGCTAAATGTTACATCCCTCTTGCTAATCTGATTTTGCTTATCAGAGGTGTATGCACAGTTTGAAGCTTCGGATGATAGAATTTGGATTCATTTATTTTTTGAAGGTTAAAGTTTAGGGATTATTTATTACAGTAGCACACCCATACAAGCATGACCTTTACCTTGCTCATGAAGAAAGGCTGGTCACACAGACAACAATCTACTTAATCTTGCTTTATCATGCCATGTAAATGCCTGGGAAAAATTCTGAAGCTCATGATGTGTTCAAAACAAACTTATCCTACAGGAGATTAAGACATTTTCCTCTTTCCTGAGAACTGTAGTTCCAACAACTTTAAAATGAGATATTTATTTTTTCATTCATCCATTTATTTCGGTAAATATTTATTGACATCCTTTCATGTGCCTGGTCAAGGGCTAGGCTAGAAGGAGCCTACAAAGACGAATAAGAGCTAATTCCTGCCTTCCAGTTCAGTCAGATAGGGAGGGGAGGGCAGTCAAGTTATGTATCAACAAAATAACGAGTATTTTTAGAGGAAAGAGTGATTGACTTCCTAGGGGACTCAGAAAAGGCTTCTCAATTAGGGTGAATGTTGAATCAGGCCTTGATGGCTAAATATGGGTATGAGAGACAGAGAAGGGAGAGGAAGAAGAGTTTGGGTATGAGAGAAAGATAGAGGAATGAGGATGAAAAGGAGAGTTGGGTTTTGATGGGGTAGGGTTTGGTGTGGTTTTCTAAAGGAATTCGTTTACATTCTGAAGGTTATGGAGAGGATCTGAAGGCTTTGAAACATGGAAGTGACATGCTCAGATTTGTTTATAGGACGATAACTTTGGTGTCAGGTGGAAGGCAATTTGGAGGGAGGATAATGGAAAGCTGCCTATAAATACTTAACACCATTGCTAAGAATTTGATTTTGCAAAGATGTCTACATAAAACACTCAACCCTCAAGGAGAGAGGTATTTTATTTTTATTGATTGTGTATTGATAATCATTAATGATTTATTTTCCCTATAGCAAAAGAATTAGCTATGGCATGACTTTTACTGCTCTCTGAGTACAGAACTACTGTTATTTTCCCTAACCACTGCCTGTATCTGAAATTCAACCCAAACCCTTGACATTTAAGCAAGTTCATGTTCATTTGTGAACTGTTGCACAGCAGGCTTCAAATAAACCTTTTATGCACATTTGTCAGGAAAATGGCCTTAAAAGTAATTGTTGAGCCTAAACTTTCTCTACTGATTAAAGCAGAATCATATTTTATTTAAGAGGTTATGAAACTGATTATGGGGCTTGGAATACTGTAGAGCTGATGGCAATGGTGGCTGCAGGCCTGACACAGAGCCTCACATCCGGTGAACGGCCAAGATGTTAATTGATGGCGGTGGTGATGACTGTGATACAGCAATATGAATGACTCTTGGAACAATTAACTGTCTTGAACACTTGGGTTTGAATATGTGTGTATTTTTGTTTCTTTGTTTTTAAGTTAATTCTAGAATCTGACACAACATTTTACAAGAAGCAAAAGTCCATGGAAACAAATGTTTCCTCTAATTTTGAAGAACTGTACTTTTTACACTTCAAGTCTCAGATCCCATATTAGTGAAAAAGAATCTTGCTACTCAGGGTGTATTTGAATAGCCTGCTAAGTTCAAGTGAAAACTGGGTATATTATGGGGTGAGGAAGAGTAATAAGAACACACAGACACACAAAAATAGACACAGAGTCCATCTTTAAGTTCTTTTGTACTAATGGGTTTTTTTAAGTGTCAAAAATATTATGAATATATGTGAACAGAAAGACAAACATGTCCACAGTGAATTAAAACTCTTTAAAAAATCATGATGTCATGATGTGTGGCTGGATCACTCAACCCAGAAAGAAGCGGAAAAAATTTTACAGGTACAAGCTATGATCATTCTGGTGTCAACGGGTGGTGGCGGAGTGGGGGGAAGAGTAAGGACAAGCTATCATTTACGAAGGCCAGAGCTACTAGAGATATGATAAAGTAGGAGTCTATCTTCCTAAATTCAAGACCTGGCTCTGCCACATATGGGCTCTGGGACTGGGGGAAATTCACTTAAGCTCTATGTGCCTTACTTTTCTCCTCTGTAAAATGAGAAAATTCAATTATATGCCCTCTGAGATGTTTCCTAGTTCTAACATTCTTTAATTCTATGAATTGAAGTGACTGTGCGAAGGTCCACAGTTTCAGGGGATTTGATGATGAAGCTGAGCAATGGTTGGCTTCCCAGATGCTGTTGGTGAGTTGCTGTGGCTGTGTTGCTCAGCAGCAATGTGGATGAGGTGGTGAGGGAAGGGACTTCTCCATGTTCCTTCATGGTTGGAGCAGATCTCCACTACCTCAGTTTCCACCAATTGATGCAATGATTGAATGTAGAGTTTCTGAAATAAGGTTATAGTTGCATATAAAACTGGCTGTACCAAAGATGAAAGAGAAAGAAACAAGATAAGGATATTACAGTACGTCTTTGTCAGAGCATCAGGGTAATGTGGTGATTAAAAGCATTGACTGGCTTTGTAACTTAGGCAAATTACTTAAACTCTCTGAGCCACATTTTCCTCATTGGTAAAACAGGGCTAATAATAGTATCTGTCTCATAGAGTAGGGGAGAAGTGGTGGAATTCTCGTCTTCCACATGGGAGACCTGGGTTTGATTCCCAGCCAATATACCTCATATGCAGCCACCACAAATCTGTGAGTGGAGGCTGGCATATTGCTATGATGCTGAGCAGGTTTCAGTGGAGCTTTCAGACCAAGACAGAATAGGAAGAAAGGCCTGGTGATCTACTTCTGAAAATCAGCCAGTGGAATCCCTATGGATCACGATGGTCTGATCCCATCATGCATACAGTTGCCATGAGTTGGAGGCTGACTTGATGGCAGCTAACAACAACATCTTACAGAGTAGACTTGAGCATTCAAAGAAATAATAGGAAAATAGAATTGAGTGCTACCAAAGCCAGGCAGTGTTATATGAGCCTTAAGCTTTTAATGTCACTTATTTCTTGAAAGGAGTAGTGGAGGTGTTGAGTAAAGAGGCTGAGATGGTAAAAAGGCAAAAAGAGGATCACCAGAAACAATGTTTGTAGTTTTGTAGCTTTGCCTTTAGCAGTTGTTATTGAGTCCATTCCAGCTCATGACGACCCCATATGTGTCAGAGTAGAACTGTGCTCTGTAGGGTTTTCAAGGATGTGACCTTTTGGAAGCGGATCAACAGGCCTTTCTTTTATGGTGCCTCTGGGTGGGTTCTTCGAATGGCCAACCTTGTGGTTAGTGTTATAGATTGAATTGTGTCCCCCCAAAATGTGTGTCAATTTGGCTAGACCGTGATTCCCAGTATTGTATGATTGTCCACTATTTTGTCATCGGATGGGATTTTCCTATGTGTTGTAAATCTTGCCTCTTCAATGTTAATGAGGTGGGATAGGTGGCAGTTATGTTAATCAGGCAGGACTCAATCTATAAGATTAAGTTGTAACTTAAATCAGTCTCTTTTGAGATATAAAAGAGAGAAGTGAGCAGAGAGACATGGGAACCTCATACCACCAAGAAACAAGAGCCAGAAGAATAGCTTGTCCTTTGGACCCGGGGTCTCTGCGCCAAGAAGCTCCTCAACCAGGGAAGATTGATGACAAGGACCTTCCTCCAGAGCCAAGAGAGAGAGAAAGGCTTCCCTGGAGCTGGCACCCTGAATTCGGACTTCTAACCTCCCAGACTGTGAGACAATAAGTCTCTCTTTGTTAAAGCCATCCACTTACGGTACTTCTGTTATAGCAGCGCTAGATAACTAAGACAGTTAGTATCCCTGTGCTTAACCGTTTGCACTACTGAGACACTCCTTTGTTCCACATATTTGCCTCAGTTGTTCTCGTAGTTCAGAGGCGCACTGCTGTAGTAGGTGTGCCCCTGAAATTTCCAGAGGGAAATATTGAAGGAAGAGAGAGTTAGTGGAAGGGGATTAGTGGCTAAACATCGACATGGCTTTAGCATTTTGTATTTACACTTGTGAATTCTACTTTAAGACTTTTTCCTCATTTCAGCTTAGTAGAAATAGTTTGCTGTCCTTATGTTCAGTTTAGTAGATTTCTTTTGGGGGAAAAAGAGTGTTTTAAAAATTCACTGTAGTGACCACAGAACAAGTGAATCCTTTATATAAATTCACTTGGATTTTTCCCCTTGAATATTGTAAATGAAACGTAAGAACAAATTAACATCCCTGGGAGAAGCAATGGGCTCCTTTTCTATCACTTTATGTCTACACTTACGTTATTAATATGTTTTTGGTCTCCACAGAGGTCTGCCTAAGATAAGTTGCATTTAAAGTGAATTAAGGGTCAATAGGAAGACATAGGGTAGAACTGAATCAGAAGATTTTTGAAACACTGTGGTGTGTTAAGGTGGCACAGTGGTTAAAGTGCTTACCTGCTAACCAAAAGGCTGGCTGTTGGAACCCACCAGCTGCTCTGCGGGAGGAAGATGTGGCTGTCTGCTTCCATAAATATTAAGCCGAAAAACCAAAGCTGTTACCATAGAGTCAATTCCAACTCCTAACATACCTATAGGACAGAGTAGAACTGCCCCATAGGGTTTCCAAGGGGCGCCTGGGGGATTCGAACTGTCGAGTTTTTGGTTAGCAGCTGAGCTCTTAACCACTATAACCACTGAGCCACCAGGGCTCCATCCGTAAAGATTACAGCTTGGAAATCCTAGGGGGCAGTTCCACTCTGTCTTATAGGGTCACTACAAGTCAGAATTGACTTGAGGACAGTGTTATCTATAATGACTGTGAAAATTCCTTCCCTTGAGAACTTCGTAAGTAGACTGACTTCCTCCTGTTTATAGTATTTTCAGTGCAGTCACAGCTAAATGTGCGTATGTTGTGGGGTGGTATTCAAAGGCTCTTACAGCCCCTTCCAGTCCAATCCTTCAGAGTCTAATACCAAAGGGGAAGGGACCTTCACAAAGAGCCTTTATCGTTAGAGCCAACTTAATGACAAAGAGCAATTAAGCATTTCTATGGTGGGTAGTATTCTGTGTCTGTTAGCTATTATTAAACTTACTGAGTTTTTGAAGGGATTTATCTCTTGTTGCCTCTCTTTGCCTTTGGCTCAATAGGGCAATGAAATCGAAATTGCATGCCTGTGACAACATGGGGCGTTGCCACAGGATGAAAGATGTTACCAATTTAGCCTGACGACCACTTCAAAATCAAGAGGAGGAGCAGATGGGCTGGTGTTGGAAAATTCTGCTACTTGCTTAAATGCAAATAACTCATATAATACTAAAGATGGAAAAGCTATTTAAAAAATTATGCAAATGCAATTCAATATTTTATTTCTATTGGTATGTTTCTTAGACAATAAAGTCATGCCTGTTCTAGAATCAGTCAAAAAGCATTTGTTGAGAGCCTACTATAAATCCATTGCAGTCGAGTCGATTCCAACTCATAGTGACCTTATAAACAAGACAAGTTGCACACATACATATGTTTATATGTGTATAACCATATGTGCGTGTATGTATAAAATGTGTGTATGTATCTGTATTCATATGTTTGTAGAATTATACAAGTAGCATGCCTTATATTAGTATTACATGTATATCACATATTGATAAAATTAAAAGTTAAATTGTGAGGTACTGGCATGTAGGAGGAGCCGTGGTGGAGTCATGTTTAAGATCTTGGCTGCTAACCAAAAGGTTGGCAGTTCAAATCCACCAGCCACTCCTTGGAAATTCTATGGGGCAGTTCTACTCTGTCTTATAGGGTCACTATGAGGTGGAATTGACTTGAGGGCAATGGGTTTGTTTGGTTTTTGGGCATGTAGGAAATTGTAACTTATGCAATTTACAATACAGATATTGTAAAAGAAGATTTTTTAAAGGAGGTTAATATGAATGGAGCCATCAGGGATGACTTGATTGGGACATGCAGGGGTATAGAGATGAACGGGTAGATGGGAGGAGCAGGGCTGGGTTGACAAACAGCTTGAGCCAAGGTAGAGGCCAGAGTCAGGGCAGCAATAAAAGGATCTGCTTAATGGATGCTAGTATCTCTTGATTTGGAATTGTAGAAGATGAAACAAGCTAGGCAAATAGGCCTAAAGAGTTAGACAGAGTTGAGATTAATGAGGCACTTATAGAGGACTGAACTGGGGATGGCATAAGATTTAATGACTATCATTGTAGGATGAATCTGAACTTGGAAGTGAGATCTAATTAAGAAAAACCTCCACCACTAGTTTGTGAGGTTAAACCAGTTGCTGTTGAGTTGATTCTGACTTACAGCCAACCCATGTGTGTCAGAGTAGAACTGTGCTCCATAATCTTTTCAATGGCTGACTTTTTGGGAAGTAGATTGCCAGACCTTTCTTCTGAGGTGCCTCTGGGTAGACTTGAACCTCCAACCTTTCAGTTAGCAGCCATCTGGGGACTCCTTATAAAGTATCTCGTGCTGCTATAACAGAAATACCATGAGTAGATGGCAAGACTTTTTCTCACACACGTTGGACATGTTATCAGGAGGGACCAGTCCTGGAGAAGGACATTATGCTTTGTAAAGTACAGGGTCAGTGAAAAAGAGGAAAACACTCAATGAGATGGATTGACACAGGACTGCAACAATGATCTCAAGCATAACAATGACTGGAGGATGGCACAAGACCAGGCAGTATTTCCTTCTGTTGTATATGGGATCGCTACATGTCGGAACCGACTCGAGGCACCTAGCAACAATAACAACATTTGTCCTGATCCTAGGCCTATGTTTGTCCACTGCCCCTTCCAGCAACTTCAGGCCTGCTCACTGGGGTTACACAGGATCCCCTGCATGCCCCACATGGCTCTGGGAGGCCAGGAAAACTGTCTCCATCTCTTCAGCTGCTTTCTAAGACCAAGGCTATACTGTTGCTCCCACAGAACACAGGATGTGGGATGCTTGCAGCCTTCCCAAGCAATGGCTGAGAAAACTTGCCACCGGTCCTCTTCTCTCCCACCTGGCTTTCTTGGGATCTCTCAGACCAGCCTACATCTTTCTATC
Organism: Trichechus manatus latirostris; assembly: GCF_000243295.1. Lineage (NCBI taxonomy): Eukaryota > Metazoa > Chordata > Mammalia > Sirenia > Trichechidae > Trichechus > Trichechus manatus. Next base: position 13,481,849 of record NW_004443994.1, read on the forward strand.
ATTCCTCGCACCCTCAAGATTCTACCCCAAAGCAGGAAGGTGAGGACAAATCCATATGATCTCTTAGTTCTTTCTTCTCTTTTCCCTTTCTTACAATTCATTGGGACAGAAAAGCTGGATTTTCCATTTCCTGTACAGGAAATTCTGTTTCCTTTTTTTCTTTCTCTCTCTCTCTCTTTCTTTTTTCTCTTAATTCATCAGTGTTAGTCCAGTGAACTAAAGTGAAAGAGATCTTCACACAACCCTGAGTTAACATATTCTCTCTACCCATTCATACTTTGAAGCATAAACGATAAAGTATAGTTTAAGTGTTTGGAATAAAGCCCCGTAATCTGAACTGCAGATCAAAAAAGTGCTAATAAGTGGCAGTCAATCCATCAGCCAACAAATGGTTTTATTTTCACTCAGTGTGGGTTTCACATTTAAAGGGGAGATGGATAATTAAGACTTCATGTTTCAAAATATTAAATATTGATTTGTAGACATTTAGCAGCAGGCATAAAGCTCTCCTGAGGGATGACAACAACTGTCTAAAAGATTATAAAAGATTTTATTTTTCTTGGTAGAATTTAGCATTTATTTCTCATTTAAAAGATGTGAAATGAGAGTTAGTAAAATATTATATCAAGGAAATAGCTCAAAGCTCTGCAAATGGATGTCATGTCTGTGGTGTGTGGCTAGCCGGAGTTAAAATAAAACCAGTTTGCTAGTTTCATATCGGCTTTTGGTTTATTGAAGTGTCAGAAGGTTTATAAGCTCTTCAACTCAAGTTTTGATTGTTTTATCCAACTACTGTCACTTTTTATCAGTATTAAAGGCAGAAATCAAAGAACAGGCCCAGGGGAGGAGGACTTCCAAATGTTGCTTTTTGCTGTCATGTCTGTAATGCTGATACTCTTTTGACAGGCTCTTTTTCTTGACACCACAGAGTAATTAGAGAGATTTTTATAATAGGCTTCACCAATTAGTTGATGTATTTTCTGATTAAACACTCCTTTGTCTCAGCCTTAGAGAAACTGCCTAAATGAGTAGGAACTGGAGAATGGACCTATCATGGGGGTTAGAGGGGAGACACCACGGTGAGTACAAGTATCACCAGGGCTCCAAGACCTTGGGTCAGGGATATTGGTCCGTGCAGACAATTGGGACAACATTAGGATCTGGCATAATATTCAAACCTTACAGAGGAATTTTGCCATAAATAGACCCCACTATTTGGTTTTCTAGCACCTTAAAGAAATTTGGTGTCTTTCAAAGGTTTTCTATACTAATAAGCTCTTTGGGTTGAAGGACTAGCAAAGCTAAAAGAAAAGGCATAAAACTAAGTGAATATGGGGAAACCCACAAGATAGTCTAAAGATTCTCGAAATACCCAACATATAAGATTTATAAAACTTGCAAAATTTCCTACTGCTGTCATAGCATTCTCACAGATAGAATTTGAATTTCATTTTTGTTCATATTATTTAATATGCTTCAATAAAAACAAACATGTTATCAAAAATCCTATGTCTTTGAACCAAAGCTAAGAAGTTTCCTGAATACAATCAAACACTTTGAGAGACAGAGTAGCAGGGGTAGGGGTCTGGGGACCATGCTTTCAGGGGACATCTAGGTCAATTGACATAACAAAACTTATTAAGAAAATGTTCTGCATCCTACTTTGGTGAGTGGTGTCTGGGGTCTTAAAAGCTTGCAAGCGGCCTTCTAAGATGCATCAATTGGTCCCAACCACGTGGAGTAAAGGAGAATGAAGAACACCAAAGACACAAGGAAAGTATTAGCCCAAGAGACAGAAAGGGCCACATAAACCAGAGACTTCATCAGCCTAAG
>NW_004443994.1:13483781-13520346 GCF_000243295.1 Trichechus manatus latirostris
ACCAATGACCGCCCTGACAGGGAATACAACAGAGAGTCCCTGATAGAGCAGGAGAAAGGTGTGGTGCAGAACTCAAATTCTAGTAAGAAGACCAGACTCAATGGTCTGACTGAGACTGGAGAAACCCCAGAAAGCATGGCCCCTGGATTCTCTATCAGCCCAGAACTAAAACAATTTCTGAGGCCAACTCTTCAGACAGGGTTTGGACTGGACTGTGTGACATCAAGTGATACTCATGAATAGTGTGCCTCTTAGCTCAAGTAGATACAAGAGACCAAAGGGGCAGCTTCTGTCCGGAGGTGAGATGGGAAGGCAGAGAGGGTTAGGAGCTGGTTGAATGGACATGGGGAATCAGGGGTGGAAAGGAGGAGTGTGCTGTTGCAGTATGGGGTGAACAATTAGGGTCACACAAAAATGTATGTATAAATTTTTGTATAGGAGACTAACTTGAAATGTAAACTTCATTTGAACTACAACAATTAAAAAAAAATCCTATGTCATTAGGTTTGTTGAGTCTAGTTCTTATAATTGATCAGGAAAGAATTATTTTGGCAAAGTAAGGCTGGGTGTTGTCAGGTAGACTTGAGGGACTTGTATCTTGGGTCTGCTCTTCCCCTGGGACTCCAAGGGAAGTTACAACCTTTCTAGGGCCAAGGCTGACAGATCTCTGGTAACTTTATTTCTGCACTCTGCATTTAGCTCAAAGAGTGGTTACTTAACTCTAAGCAGCTTCTCAAACTTCCTTCTACTGTGTGCACCTTGGATTCTTTATTTCCCACTTTAATATTGAGAAAAAGTGATAGCAGTTGGATTTAAAAATTCAGAATCCTGGTTGAAGTTCTTATAAACTTTTTTTTCTTCTCCATTGTTGTTAGGTGCTGTCAAGTTGGTTCTGACTCATAGTGACCCTATGTGTATAAGAGAACAAAACACTGCTCGGTCCTGTGCCATCCTTGTAATCATTGTTATGTTTGAGTCCGTTGCTGCCCCGACTGTGTCAATCTATCTCATTGAGGGTCTTCCTCTTTTTCGCTGACCGTCTACCTTACCAAACATGATGTCCTTCTCCTGGGACTGGTCCCTCCTGATAACATGTCCAAAGCACATGAGACAAGTGTCGCCGTCCTTGCTTCTAAGGAGCATTGTAGCTGTACTTCTTCCAAGATAGACTTGTCTGTTCTTCTGGCAATCCATGGTATGGTCAATATTCTTCACCAACACTGTAATTCAAAGGCATCAATTTTTCTTCAGTTTTCCTTATTCGTTGTCCAGCTTTCAAATGCATATGAGGCAATTGAAAATATCATGGCTTGAGTCAGGTGCACCTTAGTCCTCAAAGTGACATCTATGCTTTTCAACACTTTAAAAAGATCTTTTGCAGCAGATTTGCCCAGTGCAATACAACATTTGATTTCTTCACTGCTGCTTCCATGGGCATTGATTGTGGATACAAGTAGAATGAAATCTTGACAATTTCAATCTTTTCTCTGTTTATCATGTTGTTGATTGTTGGTCCAGTTATGAGGATTTTTGTTTTCTTTATGTTGAAGTGTAATCCATACTGAAGGCTGTAGTCTTTGGTCTTCATCAGTAAGTGCTTCAAGTCCTCTTTGTTTTCAGCAAGCAAGCAAGGTTGTGTCATCCGCATATCGCAGGTTGTTAATGAGTCTTCCTCCAATCCTGATGCCTTGTTCTTTTTCATATAGTCCAGCTTCGCAGGTTATATGCTCAGCATACAGATTGAATAAGTATGGTTTGGGCAAGTTGCTTTAGGCAGTTTCCTCTGCTTCAATCTTAGGCAACAGGAAACTGCATAAAGCAACTTGCCCAAACCATACTTATTCAATGGTACTCAAGGCAGGTAACATATCCTGTAGGCATAAAACGTGAAGAAAAATGAGCAAGAGCATGAAGCTCTCAAATTGTAGCCATGGTGCTTCCAATGGAGGATTTTCTTGGATCCTCAAGCCCAGTGGTTGGCTTCCTATTGATTTTTTTTTTTTTTTTAATCAATTGCTCCATGGGGCTTTAGAATCTCATTAAGGAGGTTGAGAAAGAAGCAAATTTGGTTCAACTTTTTGTGCTGAAAGTTTTCACTCTCTTAATCTGAAGTGCCTGGCACCAGGGCTTTGCTGCTCCTCAGCCATGCTTGGATGGCTGCATTACCTACAATCTATAGCAAAGTGGGAAAAATTAATAAATAGCCTTGTTGTATATGAAATTAATTTCTTTAGCAAATATTAGTTCAGGAGCTCCATGTGGGAAATTGGCATGTAGTGTCACAGTCCATTTTAGTTTGTTTATTGTACAGGTATATTCACTTTTAGAATAAAAATATTTTTGTATTTCTCATTTCAGAGCCTGAAGTTCATGTGATGCATTTCAGAGCTATTTTTTTCTTACAATGAACTGCTTAGAATTAAAAATGTATTCTTTTAAAAGCATATCCTTTTATTAGACATTTGAATGCACCACACGGTTTTATCAGCAGTAGTAAGTAGAGGATAGAATAGGAAAGTGACAGAAAATCCATTTGACAGAGAAGATAGGCTCTCTTCATATGTGTATGTGATTGCATGTGTGTGGGTAACATTACAGCAATCGTAACATGAGGTTAGACATCTTTTGGAACCATAATTGCAAATCATAAAATAAAATACAGTCTTTAAAATGTGGTCTGTTTTTGGTCACTTGATTATTTCATACCAGCAGCAAATAGAAAATAGACTGACACAAGAGAATCTACTGCATTAGATTCTAAATAGGTCTTAAGCTCTCTCTCTTTTACAAGTGAGAGGGAATTTAAAAGGCAAGTCATCTATTTGGAAAAGAAAAGCAGACAACACTGTTAGAAATAAACACTTCTATTTTGTTTTAAACGTATATTTTATAACACAAAGAAGCAGCTGTGGTTTCTGTAAGAGAATCATTGAGAGTGCATTAAATGAAATATTTAAAGCTGTGAAGTGGAAGTGGGAATTCATACCAATTATCATTGCCTCTAATAATTTAGATAGTATTTCCTAGTATGCAAGAAAATCTCTAAAGTACATGATACATCTTCCTATTTGTATTTAGTTTAAAAAAAAAAAAAAAAACCACAAACCTTTTTCTTTCTGAGACCTTCCAGGAAAGTCTTATTAGACATGCAAATCCCTTCTGATTATCAGGTGATCGCAAAAGTACTTGCCATTTCTACTAAACATTAAATTCTGCAGATAATGCACCCTGAAGAGGGAAAAACCTGGCCCATTTAATAATGTATACTTCATTTAAAGTTCTGAGTATATGCATTCTTCTGGCTATGGCATTTCTCCGAGTCATACTTCTGAGGTATGCAGATCTCTAAGTACATTTTAAATAGAACAACAACTGAACGATACACTCCACAGAATTCATGAGGAGGAAATAGACATATTTCGGCATGGGAGAATATTTATGCATTATTTAACAGCAATAATGTTTGAATTCATACATTATGCAAATGCAGTTATAATCAGGAAAATGAAAGAACTTGGACTGCTGCAACATCCTTAAGCCCACCATTAGGTACCTATTTGTGCATAACATTTAATACTGCACAATGCCTTAGGATGCTACAGTGTGTCTCTCGAAGAGAAAAGTTATCAGAGATTAACTGGGTATAAAATGAAAAGGTGATGAACCCCTGATTCCTACCTTGACACTGACTTCTATAAATTTATCCTCAAACAAGTGTAAGGATGTTAATGGTAATTAAAATGATCTTGGAATAAAATGCACTTCACTCAAATGCTGCTCCTACTAAAGCAGCTTCCTATTGAATCAGATACGGATGACTTCGTCTTTACTTAGGGAATCCTACCTCTGGGTAAAGGTGCCCTGGTGGCACAGTGGTTAAGTCGTAAGCTGCTAACTGAAGGGCTGGCAGTTTGAACCACCCAGCGGCTCCACAGGAAAAATACCTGGTGATCTGTGTCTGTGAAGATTACAGCCTAGAAAATCCTATGGGACAGTTCTACTCTGTTACATTGGGTTGCTATGTGTAAGAAGCACAGTTCTAAGCATTTTACAAGAATTACCTCATTTAACCTTGTAAAAATGCTGCAAAGTAAACACTAGTATTACTCATGTTACTTGTATTTGAGGAAACTGAACCATAGAGAGGATGAGTAGTTTGCCCAAGGTCACTTAGTTATTAAAGGGACAGAACCTTGGCTCTGAATCTAGGCAGTCTGGATCCAGAGTCTATGCTCTTAGCCACTGTTATGGATTGAATAGTGGCCCCCCCAAAATATGTGTTGATATCCTAACCCCTATACCTGTGGATGTAATCCCATTTGGGAACAGGGTTTTTTTTGTTATCTTAATGAGGCCACCCACATCAGTGTAGAGTATGTCTTAAATCTGATCGGTTCCGAGTTATAAAAAGAGCAGATCAGACACAGGAGCAAGCACAAAAGGGGGGATGGTGGAAAATAGATGCCATGTAAAGATCACCAAGGAACCGAGGAGAAGACAGTATGCTGGGGCTACAGAAGTTGAGACAAGGATCAGACCCCAGAGCTGACAGAGAGAGCTTTCCCCTAGAGCTGGTGCCCTGAGTTTGGACTTTTAGCCTAAACTGTGAGAAAGTAAGTTTCTGTTTTTAAAGCCACACACGTGTGGTATTTCTGTTACAGAAGCACTAGGTAGCTAAGAGCCACTATGTCATATTGTTTATATTTCTATGATAGTTATTTATACCTGCTTTCTTCATTCAGATTGCAAACTCACTGCATTAAAAATGGTAATGATTGAGCATTTCTTATGTCCTGGGCTCTGTGCCAGGTATGGTGGATACAAAGATGAGTAAGCACAGCCTCTGCTCTCCAGTCTAGCAAAGGCAATAAATGTGAAGTCTGTCCTACAGGGTCACTATGAGTCACAGTCGACTCCACGGCAAAGGGTTTCATTTGGTTTTTGGTTTAAGACACACATTTGACTAAATGACCCTAAGTAAGAACTGTATGTACCAGTTCTGACTTTAAAAGACAGATTTGGGAACAAATGTACAAATTCAGCTTAAAGACAGGCTTAGGAATGGATCTCATTCATAACCAGGGGACTGCCTGTATACTATTTTAAACAAATTTATAAATAACTTTCAAAGTACTTCTGTAAAACAAAATTTTAATTTTCACTTGAAATCTTAATTTTACCAAGGGCAACAAACATTTTTTATAGTTACTTTCTTTGAAATTGTATGTTCACTTCAATTGTTTTTGAGAAAATGTACCCCAGGTACAAAAATTGAGTAACCATCATTTGTCAGTCATTCCGCAAAGTGACTTTTTCAGTTTGCAACTCAAATAATCACACAAGTGCTTTTTCTTGAAAAGTTTACACTTCAACATGCAGCAAAAATGCTTTATGTATACTTCCCATGTTGTCACCTAGATTATTAAAGATTATATTCAAGGTGAGTTTTAATAAAATTAATATTTTACTGTTTCATCAAGGACATTCTTTAGTGAAACTGGCTTCCCCTTTGATCCCCAGTTATGAGCATGTGGCAGTGAAAAATACAATGATTACATTTAACAGTTGGATATCACTGCCTTGATTTGTGCTAAGGTACCAGAAGTCTTACCCATCATTGCTTTTGCACCATCAATGCAAATATTAACACAGTGAAAAAGGCAAATAATGTCTTAGCATTATTATGAAAATAGTTTTGACCTTGCAGATGCCTTGAAAGGCTCTCAGAGACCTCCAAGGTTCCACATCCCACATTTTGAAAACCACTGGTATAGAAAGTACATAAAGAAAAACCTGTGGAGGAAGGTTGAAAAGAGTATGGAGCAAAGTTGAAAGGCTTGTGGAAAAGCACTTTGCAGGGAGAAAAGCTAACAAATAAAAATAATAGATTCATAGGTAGATATCATATTTTTACGAAAATAACACGGGCCTTCTATGTTTGTTTTCCAGCTGCACCCTCCCACCCCCCCGCGAGGTATTTTCATAAGTGTGCTATGCTAATTTTTTTTTTTTTTACAGCAACATGTAAAAAAAAAAATGACATAGCAGCCTTTAGGAAAATACCTTGTGGGGAGAGGGTGTGATTGGCAAACAAAAGTAGAAGGCGTGAATTATTTGCATAGAAATACCGTAGGTAGATAGGTAGAGATGGAGCCCTGGTGGTGCAGTGGTTAAACATTTGGCTACTAACCAAAAGGTTGGCAGTTCAAATCCACCAGCGACTCCTTGGAAACCCTATGGGGCAGTCCTGCTCTATCCTATAGGGTCTCTATGAGTTGGAATCAACTCGATGGCAATGGTTTTTCTTTTTTTGGTTTAGGTAGATAGATAGCTGCTGTCGAACTTCAACCATGGCAACCTTATGTACAACATAAGAAACTTTACCCGGTCCTGCGCCGTCCTCACGATCACCGCCATGTCCGAGGCCATTGTTGTGGCTATTGTGCAAACTAATCTCACCGAGGGTCTCCCTCACCGGCCCTCTGCTTCACCAAAAATGATGTCCTTCTATAGCAATTGATCCCTCCTGATGATGTGTCTAAAGCAAGTGAGTTGACAGTGTTCTTTTGTGATCTCTGAGTTTCCATTGGCTAATTTTCTAAAGTAGATCACCAGGGCTTTCTTTCCAATCTGTCTTAGTCTGGAAGCCCTGCTGAAACCTGTCCATCATGGGTGACCCTGCTGGTATTTGAATACCAGTGGCATAGCTTCCAGCATCACAGCAACCCATAAGCTACCACAGTATGACAAACTGACAGCCAAAGGGTGGAATAAAAGTAATTGTATGTTCCTAATAGTGGTTAAGGTGCAGTTATGGCTGCAGACTTCTTGGATGCTCCATACACCAATTCTAGCATTGAGCTGCTCCAGGAATAGGATGTGTGCTTCCTTAGTGTCTTAGCCATCTAGTGCTGCTATAACAGAAATACCACAAGTGGATGCTTCAACAAGCAGATGTTTATTCTCTCACAATCTAGTAGGCTAAAAGTCCAAAATCAGGGCGTCAGCACCAGAGTAAGACTTTCTTTCTCTGTCGGCTCTGGGGGAAGGTCCTTGTCATCCATCTTCCCCTGGTCTAGGAGCTTCTCAGGCACAGGGACCCTGGGTCCAAAGGACACACTGTGTTCCTGGTGCTGTTTTCTTGGTGATATGAGGTCCCCCTGTCTCTCTGCTCCCTTCTCTCTTTTTATATCTCAAAAGAGATTGGCTTCATACACAATCCAATCTTGTAGATTGAGTCCTGCCTCATTTACATAAGTGGCACTAATCCCATCTCATTAACATCATGGAGATAGGATTTATAACACATAGGAAAATCATATCAGATGACAAAATGGTGGACAATCACAGAATACTGGGAATCATGGCCTAGCCAAGTTAACAGATATTTGGGGGGGACACTATTCAATCCACAACACTTAGGCAGTCATTTTTCTAATTGCAAATTTTGCAGTTAGTGTTTTTAACACTCAGCTACCAAGCTGTATTAAATTTTTGAATTTAAAGAAAGAGTGAATAGGAAACGGTAGGGAAGAATTTCACTCATCTAGCTGAAAATAGAGGTTTTTTAAAGTTTCACAAAACAAAAACTTCTTACAGAGTGAGCTTTTATTGCGAATACGTAAGCTTCAGAAAACCCAGGTTCAGAGTGGAATGTTGACAGAGGCAGGAGAAGGCTGTTCTGCAGTAAGTAAAACTAAACCGAAGAGTTGAAAGATGCTTGTTATTCTGTGTTTTCATAACACTGTATTCAAGCTGCTATGGCGGAGGCGCTATTAGCATTTACATTACAAATCTCATTTCTTCTGAGGTCATACCTCAAGCTGAAAATTCACTTCTGGTGGACACTCCTTACCTTTCTGTTGGCCCATGTCACAAATGGAATGCTTCTTGGGTTTATTTTAGTTGTCTAAATATTGTAGGGTTGCCTGGTAATAAATCAACTTTACGCTATCTTTTTTCTTCTATTTATCTCTAGTCATCTTGGAACGCTAAGGGTTTCTTGCATTAGGGTAGAATTTTGTATAATACATAGATCACTGATAAAAAGATAATTTTGTGTTGCGAAACAGGTTAATAAGAAAGAATATTACTAGCCATTCATCTTTCTGCCTCCAAGGCGAAGAATATCTTCCAGAGAGATAGCAGTTGATATTTTCTTAAAAATGCAGCGGTAATTTCCTTACCAAGATTATTACTGTATGGATAGAAACTGGTGGTAAAAAGTTATTCTAGGTTTCATATTTCATTCATACTTTTTGACTTCCCTGGCATTCCCATTTCTTTAAGCACAGTTAAGTTGTATTGTGTAGAATCTTCAGTATGGTCCAATATGCAGTTATTTCTGGGATGAAGTTAAGCATTTGGTGGTGTTTCCTGCCAAGAAATTTTGCAAAGGAAATCGCCGTGCTGCAGTACTGCATGAAGGATGTAATCTGCTGGGGTACTGAGAACCAATGAAAATAGGTACTCTCCACAGAAAAAAACTCACAAAACTAGCCTGAAAAAAACCTGTCCTCTTTGGGTGATAGTCATGCTGAAAAAAGGACAAGTAACTATACAGTTTTAGAGAGAAAGATAAAGGAGATCAGGTCTCATGATTCTACCCAGTTGGAAGAAAATACTTTTTTTGGTCTGTCATGTTCTAGACAGCCACATGTGACTTTTTAAATACTAGGGTGATTGAAGGTATTTAGGATCCCTGGTGGTGCAGTGGTTAAACACCTGGCTGCTAACCAAATGGTCAGTGGTTCGAGCCCACCAGATGCTCTGCAGGAGAAAGATGTGGCAGTCTGCTTCCGTAAACATTACTACTTTGGAAACCCTATGAGGTTGTTCTACTCTATCCTGTAAGGCTGCTATAAGTCAGATTCAACTCACTGGCAATGGGTTTTGTTTGGTTTGAGGGCATTTATATAATTCTAGACTAGGGATAAAAGGTAAATTAATGGGAGAATTTCTATCAGTACATTCTGTTAAAATACCCAAATGTGTTTCTCAAAATTCTTTTAATTCTATGATTCTCCTTCTGTAAAATTCCAAACAAGATACCTCTAACGATATCTTGTTTGGAAGTTTACAGAAGGGGAATCCTGAAACTAAAATCACAACATTAAAAGAGGCTTTGGAGATGATCTATTTCTTATCCTTCCTTTCCTTGGTAAAATATATTTTCAGCTCTTTAGGATCATATTAGGCAAGAATGAACCTCTAGGTGGGAAATAGGCCAAAGAGCTCCTTGAATTCCTTTTAAGACCTAAGTTTTCATGATTTAATAATAATAGGTATAAAAATACTTGCATTGAAATCAAAGCCCTCTATAAAGTCCAGGTATTATTATCATCCTGTTGGTTAGATGCTAAAAAGTGAAGTAGTAACAATAAAGCCAGGTCTACACTGGCTGAGAAAAAGTCTGTCTCTCTACAGAGCTTTTCAAGGGAATTGAAAGCAGCTCTAGCCTGCTGACTAGTCTTAATGGGGAGAAGTTGAAAATAGCTTAGAATTTCAAAATCGACACAAAAGCAGTAGAGGTGTCACTTCAATCTCATACATCTTAAAAAAAAAAGAAGAAAAACACCTTGTTCCCTTTGTGGGTCAGAATGAATATGGCCTCAGAGGAGCCCACGGGAAGGAAGGATAGTATTTGCTTATTGACGATGAAGACTGTACCTGTAATCTATTTATAGTATTGAAGCTTTGTTTTTAGAGAGGTAACCCCACCCCCTCCACACACATTCCAGCTTGAAGCATGGCACCAAGAGTTCATCCTGCACAGTTTCATTATTAATGGTGCTATCATTAATGCAAATGTTGACACATTATCTGCACTACCAATTTCTAGTAAGGAAATCCGCAAATAATACTTGACATCTTGTTTACATAGCAGCTACAGTGTGTATTTTTCACTGTTCTTTATATCTTTACTGCATATGGGAGCTCCGCGTCATTTTGGCCTAGTTTGAAATCTTTTAATATGCAAACCTGAATCAACATCAAAGGACAAATCAGCTTCAAAATGATTTTCCACACTAAGAGTCTTGTGCATCTCTAACAAATACTATTATCGCATTGATTACCACACGTTTTTAAGATTCAATGGTTTCATGCTGATTTTTTTTTGCCCACTAATATGACATGTAGACTTTCATAATATGTATTTTGGGGCATAATTTTGTTAATAGTCCTCATTTTCTCTTTTAAATACATTTTTTAATTAAATGTGTAATTTCTAATATAATCCAGAGTTTTCTAGGATCATGATGTTATTGATACTTCAATTATTTTAAACTATTGTTTGCAATGCAATAAGCAAGGCACTGCGAATCCTTAATGTTCGGATTTCTTCTATATGACTAGAACCATTATATAGCTATTGCGAACTTGCTATCAATTCCGCAAGATTTTAATCAGAGACACTCTTTTAAGAGCTGCACTTCACCATAGGATGCAAACGTCTTGGCGCCTAAGAAAAACACTGTAGAGACGATTTGCTAATAAATTTTTCCTTAAGAACAATCCGTTTCTCTTCCAGTTTATTATAGGAAACACTGGAATTTGTCATTTTTCCAATATTTGGAGCTTGCTGCCTTAATAAATGCACATATCAGATGATGCGCTCTCCCTGTCTGACGGGCTGATGGTGTTGGGCAGAAGAAGGTCACAATGATGTTAAATTTGCTGCTGAGCAAAGGATCAAAGTGTAAATGGAATCTTGAAAGCTGGGAAATGTGAGTGTGCCAGTGTAAATAATCTATTAATTATTGACAGCTAAGGGACTGAAAATTCCTATTTAGTCATGACATCTTCATTTTCACACTGACTGAACCATTTCTGGCGTTTTTAAAATTAAAGTTTTCTTTTACTACAGATAGGAAAGATTTCAATTTATAGTAAATCTCTGCTGGTGCTTTCCTCTTCTTTTGACATTTTTGTTGGATTTCTGCATATTAAAGCCGTATTGGATATGACAAAAGGCAAGAAGGGATCCAAGTGTCAGAAATAGAACGACGGTATTAGGATTGCCTACATATTACACATTTTAAAATGCTGTTTCTACACTGGGGGGAAACAAAGCCCCAGGAACAAAGTAAGTGATGTTTGAGAAGCTTCAGGCATGTTAGCTATTTGCAGAAGGCAAACGACTCTGAAGGTGCTGACACTTTCGAGACCAGTTTGCAGGTATTGTAGGACTATAGGTCATTTCCCAAACATTTTGAAATATATCCAAGAATAATATAAACCAAATACAAATGATTTTAGCATCCTTATTGTAAGTTTTTAGAATACAAATTGGGAAATGACATGATGCCATATTATGTTCAATTTTGATGTCCCTACATGTCATTGGAGTTTCTTTTAATATCATTGCCAGCATTGTCTATTTATTTAACTGGAGTAACTGACACTCTGCTCATCACAGTTTCACTGGAGAGAGTATAAATTTAGCCCACAGAAAAGCTTGGTACCATGTCAGAACATTTGAGGACTTCTAAGGCTCAGTGGGTTGGTGGCCCTGACATGTGGGGGGAAACGGGCTTTTATTAACAGCACACTTCCATTGGCGAGGTAATGTACAGACCTTTGATAACTATAAAGGCCCTCTCCTCTAGGCTTCTTAACGATCTGAAAGGTTGAATCAGGTTCCCTGAAGTTTGTGAACCCCTTTTTGTACATTTGGGTCAAGTTTGAAGCCCAAATGGACCAATTTATGTTTTTAGGTTAGCTTTGCTCTGAGTTGAGGAAACATGTTTGAGCCTTCCATTCAACAATCAGACTCAGGGTGTGAATAGTGGTGAACTGTTCTCATGAGCCCCTGCACACCTACACTGCTGTGTTTCCTACTGATGGACTGCTGGTCCGAACTGGCCTTAAAGGATTTGCCACCAGGAGGAGGTCTTTAATGTTTCTCTAGCTTTGATTTCACACTCTCTGCCACTGATCATTTATGATAAACTGGAGCCTTTTGACAAGAGCAATGGCTACTGCCTAGTTTTGAAATGACACTATATTGATGCATTTTACAGCTGAAACATACATGACATCCATGATTATTAAAAGAAGTGTTTTAGATAATATGCCCAAGATAGAGAAAGAAAAAAGGAGAGGGAAGAGTTCTCATGGAATACATTTAATTGTAAGGAATTTAATTATATAGCTTGTTCAACGGAGGAAAGAAGACAGGAAAGATAAGGGGAAACACTCTCAAAGGTTAGGCTAACTGCAAACTGTTATTCCTAATAGAATCACATAGTAGGGATGAGTCTTCACCTTGAAAAGATAGTTTTCTTCCTCAAAGAGATGCCATGTGTTGCGTGCTCTACAACAACAGCATCTGAAATGAAGAAATATAGATCCATCCTTATTGGTTATTGCTTCTAACAAGGACTTTGAGCTCAGTCATAGCCTCGGTGGTACTTGAGATGTTCATTCTGTCCAGCAGAGGGCACTAGTAACCAGTGCACACTAGTCAACACATGCTGGTATTTTCCATATGATGGATAACCATATTCTCAATACATCACAAGCCACAGCAATGAGAAGAATCAGATTTTTTTGCCTGTTTGTTTGTTTCGTTTTGTTTTTGTTGTTATTGTTGTGGTTATCGTGACATAATCTCCTTTCTTCATCCTAGTGAATATTTCAAATTCCTATAGCTTCAATGAAATTATCAATATCCAGTTCAAAGCACTTTCTCTATGCCCAGAGTGGGTCTATTAAAACAAATCCACACAGACCTTTTCACACTTCTGAACAGAATGAACATTTTTGACTTTTCTCATGTGAACATTTCTGTTCATTTAAGCAATATTCCAAAGCAAAAGGACAGCAATCCTAAACACTAGAAATTTATGAATCAATGAAAAAGGTGCTTCAAAACTTTTAAGAATGGTGTCTCTACTACTCTAGTAGAAACGTTTTACTGAGAAGTCACAAAGTTGATTTTACAGACACACTTCAAAAATTTTAAGGAACCATTTTCTTACATATTTAGATATTATTTAAGTAACCATCTCCTTCATTTCCTTATATATTAAAAAAAAAATCTGTTGTCATCGAGTCAATTCCAACTCATAGTGACCCTATGGGACAGAGTAGAACTGCCTCGTAGGTTTTCCAAGCAGCAGCTGGTGGATTCGAACTGCCGACCTTTTGGTTAGCAGCTGGATGCTTAACCACTGCACCACTAGGGCTCCCCTTATATATTAGGTATTATTTAAGTAACCATCTCCTTATATATCAGGCATTATTTACGTAACTATCTCCTTATATATCAGGCATTATTTATGTAACCAACTCCTTATATATTAGGTATTATTTAAATAATCATCTCCTTACATATTTAGATATTAACACTAATTGGTAGTCTGTTGAAGGTTTCTGGAGTATAATTACTTGGAGAGTGAAAAATATTTTGAACATATTGCCAAAATATCATTTTTAAATTTTAAACTTAAAAAGATTATGCCCCTTTTCATCATACTGGACCAGAATGTGCAAAAAGGATAAGCATTGAGACTTCATGTATATTAACTGTTCTGGAGTAAACTTACCAATAAATAAAATAAACTTAACCAATAGCAAATATCTCCAGATCACTGACAAGAAAAAGATCCTTACAATATTTCTATTCATTAGTGTCTAAAAACATTATTGTTGAATGATAGTTAACTAAATATAAATTCTAAGGATAGTGTTATTGAAAAGAAAACTTACAGGATATTTAATATTAACTTATTATATTTTTATATCTCTGTGTGTTTACATACACATGCGGTTAACATCAGATCTTTGTTATTTTCACTATTTTTTTCTGGAACCTGGAACTTATGGCTGGTTATGTGTGACAGAAAAGAAAAAAAGTAAAAGCATAAGTGTAAACTGTATATCATTGAGATGGCTTATATTTTACCATAAAAGTATATCTTTTATGGTTTCCAGTGAAAATATAGAATGTAGCACTGGTCAATCAATCAGAGTTTTGAATGTTACTGATAATTTCTTGTCATTGGTTTATAAATAACATTCATTTTGCCTCCCATCAAAATCATGGCTGGGTGAATGTAGAAAACGTTACATTCAGAAATATGGTAAAACGTTATAGGAAGATTTATGCCATTTTGGACCGATTGTTTCAGGTTGCTTGAATTTTTAATACCACTTCCCTTTTTTTTGTCAGAGAGAACTTTATTTTTGGCTTTCATTCTAGTTCTCACTTCCGAGTTGGTTGGTACAGTTTTCTGCTTTCAAAGCTGACATCTCTTTTCTTTTTAGCATCTGTTACATAAACAGGGTGAATAGCTACAGGATTCCAAAATTGTGAAGGAAGCAGCTAACCCACATATTCCTCACTAGCCAGTGTAACTGACATAATAAAGAAAAATATTAATACCTCTATAATATTTTTGCATATTCATTTTTTTGATTCTTATACCATCTCTCTGAGAAATATATAATTGTTGCTGGGTGTCATAAAGGCAATTCTGACTCCTAGTGACCCCATGTGACAAAGTAGAACTGTTCCATAGGGCTTTCTAGCCTATAATCTTAATGGGAGCAGATCGCCAGGACTCAAACCCACTGGGTGGGTTTGAACCGCCAGGCTTTTTGTTAGCAGCCAAGTTCTTAACCATTGCACCACGAGGGCTCCTTGTATAATGATAATTACCTCCCATTTTAAAAATTCTATATACATCTTTGCATCTTTTAGATATTTAATTTAACTTCTTTTAAATAAAGGCAGAAGAGGAGAAATACTCTAGATAAGAGAATTGTTTTTTCTTTTCTGCTTTCTGGGCTAATCTTAAACACGAAGGAAAATATTTCATACAACAAGTAGTTTCAGTATAAGGGGGCTACAGAGTATAATGATGTCATCAGGGACTAGGCACTTGCTGCCTTTCTTTCTTTTTTTTTTTAAATAATATTTTATTGAGTTTCTGGTGAAAGTTTACACAGCAAGTTAGATTCCCATTTGACAGTTTTCACATAAATTGTTACTTGCTGCCTTTCTGGTCCGCCATTTTGTCAGCACGCTGGCTTCATACACCGCTTGTGTCCTCATCCTCATAAGACGGCTGCCACGATTCCAGGGTTTCCAGTTAACACTGTCACCCAACACAGAGTCTAGCACCGGCTCTTACAGAGAGCAAAGGCTCAATTAAGTCTGATTCATTAAATTGAACTTTTTCATCCGCTGAGCTCCAGCGTTGGTTTAATTCTCAGACTCCACATGGAAGAAGGAAGGCCTTGTTCCTGCCTCTCAGGTTCAAGTACATCATGGAAAAAATAAATAAATAAACTAAGATGTAGAGAGTGTAAATAATTTGTTCAGGGATTTTGAGGCACACTTGAAACATGGTGGCCATTTTTTCTGTCTCTAATCCAGTGCTCTGCTCTGGAAGGTGTTTGGGTTGAGACGACAACGTTTTCAGTTATCTATTTGTGCACACTTCTTTGTACATAGAAGGTACTCAATCAGCGTCTGTTAATTTGATTTTAGGCTCAAAATGAAATTAAAATGGAGCTCCTCTGGGCTATATTTGGCTTTGCTGTCTCTCTATCTGAGACCTCCCTGTGTTAATTTTAATTATAGTCAAACCAGAATATGAGAAATGTCCAAGACCCAGATAGCTTTTCTTACGTGTTTAACTCTGTGCGACTATCAACAAAGATGGAGAAGATCGTAATCAGTGGACTCAATCTGCTATTTCAGGCCCAGGCCTCATTCTCTGTAATCAATCAGTCAATTAATCCACAAATGGATTTTGAACACATTCAATGGGATCCATTCTAATCTGCTCCAAAATATGTAAGTGGTAATTCTTTTTATTGAGGAGCTTGTAATACACTTGGAGAAACCTGTCAAGTACATGTATAAAAACCCGTTGCCATCAAGTCAATTCTGACTCCTAGTGACCCTATAGGACAGTGTAGAACTGCCCCATAGGGTTTCTAAAGAGTGACTGGTAGATTCGAACTGCTGACCTTTTGGTTAGCAGCCGTAGCTCGCTGTCGCTCTTAACCACTGCACCACCAGGGCTCCCAGTGCATGCATAACACCTTAAAATTGTCAGGTACACCGAACAATTTTAAGGTGCGATATATGTATCCAGGAGTCCCTGGGTGATGCAATTGGTTACCAGCTTGACTACTAACTGAAAAGTTGGCAGTTCGAACCAGCCAGAGGCACTTTGGAAGAAAGCTCTGGTGATCTGTTTCCGAAAAGTCACAGCCTTAAAAACTCTATAAACTGCAGTTTTACTCTGTACACATGGGGTCACAGTGAGCTGGAATTGACTCGACAACAACTGGTTTGGTTTTTATGTATGAAGGAGCCCTGGTGGCCCAACAGTTAAGCACTCAGTTGCTAACTGAAAGTTTGGCGTTTCGAACCTATCCAGTGGCTCTGTGGGTGAAAGGCCTGGTGATCTGCTTCCATAAAGATTACAGCCAAGAAAATCCTATAGGGCAGTTCTACTCTGTCAGAATCGACTGAACTGCACACAACAGCCAATAAACAAGCTCATTGAGGTCCAATACACACAGAAACAAGATGTGAGCTGGCCCTTGGCAGGTTAACTGGTCTCAAGGGAGCAGAATAATAACTTTTTTGGAGACAATGTACCTGAATTTAAAGGAGCCCTAGTGGCACAGTGGTTAAGTGCTTGGCTGCTAACCGAAAGGTCAGCAGTTCAAACCCACCAGCCACCAGAGGCAGATTATTCAACAGGCAAGGTAAGCACGGTGCTTACCTCATTTACCGGATTATCTGTAGTGAACAATGTCACATTTTTTCACCACATCAAAGATTCTGTTTCTAGGTATGGCTAGAATCTGTCTCTCTTCCAGTCCCATAGCACCTTCCTAAAGAATCAAAGCCTCTTTTCAAATTTACAATCCCTGACAAGGGCGGATTAAGCCTGTGTTTACCTTGTTAACTGGGTAATCCACCCCTGCTTGCCACTCCATGGGAAAAAGATGTGGCAGTCAGCTTCTGTAAAGATTACAGCCTTGGAAACTCTCTGGGGCAGTTCTACTCTGTCTTACGGTGTTGCTATGAGTCGGAATCGACTTGACGACAAGGGGTTTGGTTTTTGGTTTGTGTACCTGAATTTCATGAACGTGGAGTTTCTCAGATTCCTGCAGCTGTACCATCTGGTAAGATCGGGACTGAGTCCTATTCTCCCTGATGGGCTTCAGAGGCACACCTGAAATCAAAAAACACACCCAGGGCCTGGAAAATTGGAGCAGTATTTAGGTCTGTGTGCTTGGAGGAACTCTATGCAGTGGGAGAATGGTACAGAAAATCAGCCTTGGAGGGGACAAAGGAGAATGTTTCTATTTAGGAAGTTTTGACTAAGGGGCAAGTTTTGCAGGCTGTATCTGAGCAAGCAATTAACCAATATGTTTATCTGTCATCCTCATCATATAGCCCACCGAGTCACACAGCCCCCTTTATGACTTATTATAGTTAAAAAACCAAAAACTCAGTTTTACTTGCGTACAAATTCTATCAGGAATATGGACTTGACAGCAAGAGTTCTCTGGTTTTTTTTTTTTTTTTTCCCCAGCAAACCCCTGAGGCTTGGATCAGGAATAGACATGTAGATTCATAAGCCAACAACACAGAAGTGGCTATCAACACCAGAAAAGTAGGTAAGTTATCTAGGCAAGAAATTACATTCAGAGGCCAGGGACAAAGACAGAGCCTGGAGGGTTGCTCACTAGGGTTGATCTTAGACCCAATTATGATATTTCACTTGTAAAGTTAGAATAATAGTATTCCCTGGTGACGCAGTGGTTAAAGCAATTGACTGCTAACTGAAAGGTTGGCCTTTGAAAACCACCAGGGGTTCTGGGGGAGAAAGATGTGGCAGACTGCTTCGGTGGAGATTTATAGCCTCAGAAACCCTATGGGGTTGCTATGAGTTGGGATCGACTTGACAGCAGTGAGTGGGTTTTTAGACATTAGGGTTTTGCAAGGATTTGGTGAGTAAGTAGATGCAAAGCACTGGAAAGTCACTTGACAGAAAGTGCTTAATGTTGTTGTTATTAAGACTATTCATCTTCTCACTTCCCATCCTCCCTTTTCATATTACTCCTGTCTTCCCTAAGCTGCCCTAGTGCCACATACCTTCTCTGGATGCCTAGGACCCTTCTTCAAGCTCCTCTTGAGCTATGTGTGGGCCCTCAGGCTTCTCTCTTTACCTTCCACAATCAAAACTAAACTGTTCCATTTTAAGCCCCACTAACTCCATCCACCATCAGTGTTTAACTTTTAACCAGACAATGCCTTAATACGAAAGACTGTCTCTACTACGGGAAATTCAGGCATCGACGGTGATTTCTGGATACAGCTGTCTTGCTCTGTTCCCCTCAAATCATACTTGTATGGAGGCCCCTACGCATGTAATCCTTTGAAAGCAGAAGAGGAGACAGAGTGAAAAATGGGCACAAAGAAATGCCCAAGAGCAAGGATGTCATCAAGCTATTTCCACAGAAACCAATAAGTGATTAAAAGAAGGAAGCATACAAATCTGTGGTCATTTGAAGCCTGAAGACATATTTACCAACATTTCTTAATTTCTCTAAATTTCTAACTTTTTTCCCCTGTGGAAGAAATCTACCCAATATATAACATAAACCACTAATATTGTCCTTTAGGCAGAACATGGTCTGTGAGGCAATGCAAGCTGGTTTCAGGGAAACTAACGGTATTATTGATTTTAGTCAGGCTTATTAGAATCAGTGTTACATGCCCTTTTCCTCTACCAGATTGTATTTGGACTTCATTATGAAATCTCATTACATTAAAAGGAAGCACCAATGAGTTCTATAAATACAAAATTTCCAAAGATGGATTTGCTAAAATCAGTATATCTGCAAAACCTGGTTTGGGTATCAATCTGTCAAGAAACTGAATCATCTATTTTCTGATTCTACCTTGCCTTTTTTTTTTTTTAATTGGGAATATTCACCAATTCTAGCAGCATACAGAAAAGCTTCACTTGTTTTCCTGTTAGCAGCCCCTGTGCAACACATTATTACACAACCTGGGTGAGACATCACATCACATAATGACTACAGACAGCTTGAAGGGATGAACATGGTTGTTTTCCTTTCCATACGGCTCAGTAACACAATAGATTCGTGAATCCCAAACTGAGAGCTATGAAAATGGAGTTAACTCTACAGCCAAGGTTTTTAGTGCAAGAATATGGAGAACTAAAAGAGATTTGAAATAACCCCCAAGGCTGCTTCAACGTGTGGCAGTATCATTTGGATTAGGTGGCTTAAGAGAATTGATAAAATGGATGGAAAATGAACTGATAGAGGAAATTACTTTTCCAAAACAAAGAGTTACTATATGTACTTTCTCCTAGACACGCACTGTTGTCTGTGTATTCAGTATCAGCACACACAGCCTTGTAAATACTGGCGAAAATTATGAGAACTATTTAGTCAGAAAGCTTAGTACACACTCATCCAAAATTATAGCCACAAACTCAACAGCAAACCACTGAGCGTGGCTTCAATTGGAACTCAGTGAGTAATTCTCGGATCCCATTTGGAAGCAGGGAATGGTTAGGAGTCAAAGGTGTTCCTGGTGAGGCACTGTAGTAAATCTCTTGCCTGCATTTCTTTGTCTGTTGTAAACATAACCACCAGTATAAACTTATGCTCCTTTTGTCCCAGAATGCTTCACTCCCACCCCAGTTGACGTTTAAGATCTCTATCGTACTGGACATTGATACTGACATGGGGAGAAAAATTCTAAGCAGTAAGATACTGAGCATAATATTACAGTGTATGAGGGTCATGCAGAGAAGTTAGGAGACGCCTCAAACAGAAATATCCTGGGAAAGTATAAAAGATGTAGGGACAGGCTGATTTCTCTCATCTCTCCTGACATGGTTTTCCCTATCCACCATAACTTACAGATTAGTAGTGAGGTCACAAATTTCCTCAAACCATATACAATCACACTGGGAGAATGCAGTGTCTTTACATTCTGTAATTGATTTGAGTTTTCTTTTTGAGTCCCCTCTCTCCTGGATACATAAAGCTGCCAGTTAGCAAGATGTCAGTCTCCTCTACTTTAAAAAGTCTCATTTCTGGGATAATACTGGAAAGATGGCAGCATGAGCAAGTCTAAGATCCTGACCCTCTCCACATGGACACCAAGAAAAGAAATCAGAAGTCTGTACATGGTGCTGTGAGACCTCTGAAAATGTGGACGAAGGACAATGGCAACCTGGAACAAACTAAAACAAGATAAACTAAGACAACATTGTCCCTGCCTCTCCCTCTCTGGTGCAGCAGAAGAATGACTGCAGCAGAGCCACAATCACAGCTCCAATCAACCCACAGCTCTCCTATGTGCTAAGAGGGGCCTCAATCTCTGGCTCCAAGAAAAATAGGACAGAACTTCCAGGTGGACTGTTCAGGGTATCCCTGCTTCTCCCCTTCTTGGCCCAGCAGATAGACACTACAGTGGAGCTTTAGCCACACTTGCATCCCCAGCCAATGCACAACTCTCCTGTGCACTGGGAAAGGCCCTGATCTCTAGCTCTGAAATAAATAGAACAGATTTTGTAGCAGATTCTTCTGGATATATAGACTGACCAGTCTGGAGGCAGCCTGAAAGTCTGGAATCCTCATAACATGCTCACTCTCGCCACTGCTATTCAATATTGTACTGAAGGACTGGAATCCAGGTCTGGCCAGAATCTGAGCCTTCACAGATAAAGGGAGGAAGCATGACCAAGGACTGAGGGTAATATCTGCCTGCTAGTAGTTTAATCAGTGTGTGCTTTCTAACTAGTTTAGGAGCTACTAAAGTTCTGAAATCTTGGTCTGGTTGGATTCAGAGCCATCATAGAGCAAGAGAGGGAGCAGTAAACAAAGACTGTATAGGCTGTGCCCCCCTTAGGGTAGATTGATTAGTGTGTGTTTTCTGGTCTGTCTTGGTGCCACTGAAAAACTGAAACTTCAGTCTGGCCTGAACTGGAGCTATCACAGGGAGGGAGAGGGAGCAGTAAGCAAAGTCTGAAGGCTGTGCCCACCCAAGAATTTCTTGAAGAAATTAATGGTATAGAAAGTACCACATACTCGTGGAATTGAGACAGCTAACACCTGGTACAATTCTAATATCTTGATTTCAACAAAAAAAATCACATGGCACACAAACAAACTGGAATGATGACCCATTCAAGAGATCGAGATGAAGAGAGAGAAATTGTATTTATGGAAGCCTGAATAATGAACAGACTGAAAGAATATAACAATATTAAATGAGCTCAAAGAACTAAAGGAAAATAAAAAGAACTAACAGAAGAGGTACAACCAGAATGCTCCTTAGAAGCAAGGATGGAGAGACTACATCTCACATACTTTGGACATTTTGTCAGGAGGGATCAGTCCCTGGAGAAGGACATCATGCTTGGTAAAGTAGAGGGTCAGCGAAAAACAGGAAGAGCTTCAAGGAGACGGATTGACACAGTGGCTGTAACAATGGGCTTAAGCATAACAACGATAGTAAGGATGGCGCAGGACCCGGCAGTATTTCATTCTGTTGTACATAGGGTTGCTATGAGTTGGAACTGACTCAGCAACACCTAACAACAAAAACAACAACAGAAAACAGAAAAGAATGCATAAACAAAACAAGAATATAAATGAAGAGATAGACATTATAAAAAAAAAAAACACAGAAATACTGGAGATGAAAGACAATAACTGAAAAAAAAAACTCATTGGAAAGACTTAACAACAGGTTTAAGCTGGCAGAAGAAAGAATCAGCTAGAGGATAAGATAATCAAAATTATGGATATAGATGCAAAATCCTCAACAAAATACTAGCAAACAAAATCCACCAGCATATATAAAAGATTATACACCATGATCAAGTGAAATTTATCCCAGGAATGCAGAAGTGGTTCAACATTAGAAAATAAATCAGTGTAATATACCACATTAATAGAACAAAGGGAAAGAGCTACACGATCATCTCAACTGATGCAGAGAAGAAATTCGACAAAATCCAACACTCTTTCATGATAAAAACTCTCAACAAGCCAGGAATAGAAGGGAAATTCCTCAACATGGTAAAGGGCATTTATGAAAAAATCACAGTGAACATCATACTCAGTGCAGGAAGATTGAGACTTTTCCCCTTAGCATCAGGAACAAAGCAAGGATGACTACTGTCACCACTGTTATTCAACATTGTACAGAAGTCCTAGCAAGAGCAATTAGGCAAGAAAAAAAAAAGTTTCAAAATTGCAAAGGAAAAAGTAAGACTTTCATTTTTTGCAGATAACATGGTGCTTTATATACAGAACTCCTAGGACTCCACAAGGAAGCTGCTAGAAGTAATAAATGAATTCAGCAAAGTGGCAGGATATAAGACCAAAACACAAAAATCAGTCATGTTTCTATACATCAACAATTAGTATTCTGAAAAGGAAATTATGGTAACAATTACATTTAAAATAGCATCCGAAAAATAAAATACCTAGGAATAAATTTAACCTACAAAGTGGAAGACTTGTACACTAAAGACTGTAAATCATTACTAAAAAAAAATTAAAGGAGACCTGTATAAATGGAAGGGCATTCCATGTTCATGGATTGGAAGACTTAATATTATTACGATGTCAGCACTACAGAGAGCAGTCTATAGATTCAATGCAATCCCTATCAAAACTCCATTACCCTTCTTTGAAAATTATAAAATTTATATCAAACTATAAAAGGCCCTGAAGAGCCAAAGTGATCTTGAAAAAGAAGAACAAAATAGGAGGAGTTACACTTCCCAACCTCAAAACAGGCTGTAAAGCTACAGTAATCAAAAAAGCCTGGTACTGGTATAATGATAGATACATATACCAATGAAATAGAATTGAGAGTCCAAAAGTAAACTTGTACATCTATGGTCAATTGATTTTTCAACAAGTATGCCAAGTCCATTCAATGGGAAAAAATAATCTGTTTAATAAATGGTGCTGGGACAAGTGGATCTCCACATGCAAAACAATGAGGCTGGTCACATAGTTTTTACCATGTACAAAAATTAATTCAAAATGGATCAAGGACCTAACTGTAAGAACTAAAACCCTTAAAAGAAAGCATAGGGGTATTCC
This sequence comes from Trichechus manatus latirostris, assembly GCF_000243295.1. Lineage (NCBI taxonomy): Eukaryota > Metazoa > Chordata > Mammalia > Sirenia > Trichechidae > Trichechus > Trichechus manatus. The sequence continues at coordinate 13,506,927 of NW_004443994.1, forward strand.
TGACATTCCTCAGTGCTGGCAAGGTTGGACTTTTATTTTCCTTCCTCTTCCTATCAGGTACTCCTCCTAAAGCTTACAGTCATCTTGCAGATTCCATCATCATAACCCATCCCCAGTGGTCATTGAGGTTTAAAGACAGAAACCAATTCACCAATAAAGGATTATAGTTTAGAAGGCATTTCAAAAAAACATTATACCCATTGCCCACTGTTACTGTGTTAGCAGGGGTAAAACTTGAGGGAAATTAAAAAATACTGTGGCTTTCCTATATAAGCCTTCTTCAGAAAGTCCATTTTCAGAGACAGAGTGGCAATGACTATTGCTCCAGCTCCCATGTATTCTGCCAGATAGCTTGACAGTATTAAAATCTTTAAGCAAATTGGACATTTACCTTTTTTTATATCACAACAGATATTCGGAAAAGTATGCTTGGAACTGGTCACACAAATTATGAAGAGTTCTCTATCTGTCTGATTGTTATCAGTCTATATTTATAGTTACAAAATTCTCTTGCAATGAGTTCATTATAGCCCTTGAAAGCAAGGAAGTGTCTCACTCCTACTTGATAAAGCTGTATAAACAGAGCAATTAGGTTATGAGATTAGTTTTCTAAGCTTCTACAGAAGGGAGAAATGATCTCATTGTATTTGACACCAGTCAGACCTCTGGAGTATATTATACATTTCTGGATACAAGACATCACAAATTACAGAATGTCTCTTGGAAGGCATCTGGGATTTAATCATTCAACATATACTCATCCAACAAGTATTTCCTAAAATCTAAGTGTCAGCCATTTTTACTTTTTTTTAGATGCTGGTGGAGAGTTAAATAAGGTAGACGAAGTCTCTGCCTTAAGGAGATTGCATTTTAGCAAGCAAGATAAGGAAGATGGAAATGGGCAGATATGAAGAACATTTAAGGACCTCAAAGAGTATGTCAATCAGAATGAGAAAGAACCTTAGGGAAGGGAGCATGAGACTTAATGATTGCAGTTAGTAGATGGCCAGAAATTTAGAGAAAAGGAACTTAATTCTATTTATTGGGTGTTGCTTTGTAGGACAGGGCTAGGAAAATCAGGGAGGCAGCCCTTGCTCAGTATAAGAAAGAACTTGCTAACAATTAGAGCTTTACTTCCTCTGAAAGTATTATGCTCTTGACAAAGAAAGTGTTTAAGATGAGGTTGGATGACCATCTACTAGAGAGTGGCAGGGGCTGTCTGTTCTCAGAGGAGCTTTTGAAGATGGTCCATATGGAATCTTCCAAATCGGTATTGCTATAATTCCATGCACTTAGGTAATTAATTTTCAAATGTATCATTATGGACCCATAACTCCTTAAAAAATAGAGTACTTCTTCTAAGCTAAGATACACTCCTAAGCACAGTAAGTAATCACAGACATTTTGGACAGCAGTCTAGTACATAGAGATCATAGGCCTATTATCAAGTCTGGTAAACCAGAGAGTCCTGAGGGGCTTTTAAGAAAGGATGAGAAGTGGTATCAGAGTGTGGGTGTGGATAGGCAGTGTGAAGGAGACAAAGGGTTGACAGGTCATTGAGTCAGGAGACATGGTTCTGCCACTAAACGGTTGAGGTAAACCACCTTATTTCTCCAGGCCTCAGTTTCCTTATGTATAGAAGGACATCACTGGGTTGGTAAATCTCTAAGGTCCCAACTAGCTCTGATACTCTTGTGCTTCTATGAAATGGAAAGAGAAGTATGCATCTCTTTTCCTTATCATTCACGGCTTTTTAATTGAAAGGGCCGAGACTGAGTTTGGTAGAGGAGTGTCCTATATTCCTGTTTTCACACAGGTTTACTCATATCCATTTACTCTGGTCTACAATTGAGCGGTCATAACTTTGGGAAGTATTGGTAAGATAATGTCTCCTTTTATAGATATTTTCCTATATGGTATTGCAATTAATTATTTGATTCTAAAATTTACTCACTGAGATGTTACCTTTTAATAGTGGTTAAGGTTAAGATATGTTGTTGTTGTCAGGTGCTGTAGAGTCTATTTCAACTTATAATGAATCCATGTGACAGAGTAGAACCGCCTCCATAGGGTTTTCTAGGAGGAAATCTTTATGGGAGCAGATTGCCAGGTCTTTCTCCCACAGAGCGGCTGGGCGAGCTCAAACCGCCAACCTTCTGGTTAGCAGCCGAACGCTTAACTGTTGTGCCACCAGGGCTCCTCAAGGTTAAGATATACGAACGGCCAATAAGCACATGGAGAAAAGATGCTCAGCATCATTAGTCTCCAGGGAAATGCAAATCAAAACTACAATGGGATACCACTTCACACCCACTAGCATGGCTAGAGTCAACAAATCTGATAGCAAGTGTTGGTGAGAATGTGGAGAAATTTGAACTGTCATACACTGCTGATGGGATGAAAAATGGTGTAGCTGCTTTGAAAAATAGTCTGGAAGTTTATCAAATGATTATACATAGACTTACCATATGACTCAGCGAGTACACTCTTAGGTATATAACCCACCCATTGCCATCAAGTTGATTCCGATTCGTAGTGACCTCATAGGGTTTCTGAGGCTGTAAATCTCTACAGAAGCAGACTGCCACATCTTTCTCCTGCAGAGCTGCTGGTGGTTTCAAACTGCCAACCTTTCGGTTAGCAGTTGATCACTTTAACCACTGTGCCACCAGGGCTCCTCTTAGGTATATACCCAAGAGAAATGAAAACATTCGTTCACACAAAAACTAGTACATGAATGTTTACAGTAGCATTATTCATAGTGGCCAAAAAGTGTAATCCACACAAATATCCATCCATGGACTAAGGAATAAACAGACTAGGGAATATCCATACAGTGGAATATTATTCAGCCATAAAAAGGAATGAAGTACTGATATATGCTCACGGGTAAACCTTGAAAACATTATGCTAAATGAAAAAAATCCAGTCACAAAAGACTACATATTATATGATTTCATTCATATGAAAGCCCAGAACAGGGAAATCTAAAGAGACAGAAAATAGATTAGCGGTTGCTTAGGGCTGTGGGGGATGGGGTAGGGTGATGGTAGTTAAAAGATGGAGGGCTCCTTATTGAAGTGATAAAAATGTTCTAAAATTGACTGTGGTGATGGCTGCACATATCTGTGAACAGAAAAAACCATTGAATTGTACCCTTTAAAATGGGTGAATTGTATGGTATATACATTATATCTCAATAAAGCTGTTTCATAAAAGGAAGTAATGTTTGAATTTCTGGTTTTAAAATGGTCTCAAATGTAATGCTTGACTTTTCAAACCAGGTTATTATGGGACACTCTGTAGTTTGGGCCCAAATGAAAAGAGAGGGTCCATTTCTAACTCCATTTGAGCAGCGGAAATCTCTATTTTAACAGGTATGAAAATTGGATGCGCAGTCTCTGATGATTTGGAGAAACTGGGTCTGCTGAAAGATAATTCTTGTCTTTTTAAGTACTTTCTGTGTCCTTTGCCCTAGATTCTCACGGCTAGGAATGCAAATATGAGGTGCAGAATAGTGAAAGACCTGGAAGAAGCTCCCAAATTGGTTGCTACTCTTCATCCTCCAATGACCTTGTATCAAAAAGGAAAATTATAAAGGATTGGAACATATAATAAAAGACGGGCTATTGTTTTCATTAACATAGTCTTGCTGTTTGTAGTAAGGAACACAATACAAAGAACTTTAAAGTCTGATCGTCTCTTATTGCATGATTGTATTGGTTTCCTAAGGCTGCCATCACAAAGTACCACAAAGTGGGAGGCTTTAAAGAACAGACATTTTTTGTCTAACAGTTCTGGAGGGTAAGAGTCCAAATTCAGGGTAAGGTCATGCTCTCTCTTCCATTCTATGGGAGCTCTTTCCTTGTCTCTTCCAGCTTCTGGTAGTCCCAAGTGTTTCTTCGCTTTCTTTGGCTTGTAGATACATCTTCACATGGCCCTCTCCCCTCTGTCTGTCTCTCTGTGTCTGTTGCTCTCTTTTATAAGGACAACATTCAGATTGGTTCGGGACTGACCCTACTCTGATGTGACCTCAAATTAACTGATAACGCCTCCAAAAATTCTATTTCCAAACAAGGTCACATTCACAGTTACTGGGATTTAGTACTTCAACTTATCTTTTTGAGAGACACCCTTTAAACCAAGACAATGACGTAACAATAGGAATTTTATTTATTGCCATTTACTGAGTAACTATTATGCCCTAGACACTTTTATGTACCTCAGTCATAATCCTATTTAGAAAAAAGAAATGGAGCCTAGAGAGACTGTACTTTGCCTCAAATCCCACTGCTCTTGGTAAGTGGCAGACCCAGGATTTGAAGCTGTGTTTTTCAGGTATCAAAGTCTTTTGTCTAAGGGGCCTTTGAAGAAAGTGGGCCAAGACTGGAGCTTTGAGTCTCTTACTGCTACAAAACAATACAAGATGTGAAAAGAAAACCTGGCTACTGAGAAAGTCCCCCTACTAAATTATCAAAAGTGAATCCACCTCTTGAAGTAATTTCTCCCTAAAACCCATTGCCGTTGAGTCGATTCTGACTCATAGTGACCCTTTAGGACAGAGTAGAACTGCCCCAAAGGGTTTCCAAGGAAAGGCTGGTGGATTTGAACTGCCAACCTTTTGGTTTGCAGCCAAGCTCTTAACCACTGCACCACCAAGGCTCCAAGTTCTCCTTATTATTTCCTAAAATGTTAATTTCATTGCCCAAAGTCTTCAAAGTCCAAAATTTCTTACTTTCATGATTGCTAGTTCCGAATAGCAGCGCTTTCCCCCTCTTGTCTTTCTCTCTTGCTTTTACCCTAAACAAATTGCTAGCAGTCGAGCTGCCAACAAACTAGAGCTCCCCTGGTGCTTCTCACACATCTCCAGAAACGATGTCAGACCAGCTCAACTCATGTTCATATTCTCCTTGGTTAATGAAATATTTAAACCGTGCTGATAGCCTCAGATGGCATTTCGGATGCTGAATGCACCACCCTGTTGTGTCTCTTTCCAGAGGAACAGTAGGCTGCAGTGTCCTGCATCCATTTCTCTCCCATGTTTATGCTAAAAATGACACTTCCCCCAAATGGTGTTTTAATCAAAGCAGCTCATCTCCAACATTAAAAAAAAAAACACAAAAAAAACCAATCATTTCTAGTAGGCTTGGCTGGCCAAGTGCACACAATTAGTAAGACCTTTTGGAGGAAGAATTTACAGAAAATGCTCCATTCGTTGACTTTCAATTAAAATGATAAGTGCAACAGATCAAGTGAAAGGGAACCTGTTGCTATTCTGCAACCTCGTGGTGAATGCGTGGTGGGAGACCGCGATTCTCTTTGCAAGCACAGGTGAGCAGGTCATTCTGAATGCAGCTTTTACACCCAAGCTAATTGATGAAGACGTGTTCATGTTGACCCGATCTTGTGGAAAACAAACAAACCAAAAACACTTGTCATAGAGCCGAGCTAACACAGGTAAGGTTAATAGGTGTGAGGGACTAGACTTTCCTTAATATTAATCGAAAATAATTTGAGCCGTAACACAATGCCCTTGCTCCTTAATTCTGGTGGCAAAAAATCAGAACGTTTCCCTTCAATGCCATTAATGGGGTCAGTCTCGGAGTCTGAGCTGGTTGCCATAACGTCAGTCCCGCGGAATCCTAAAAACCATCATCATTTGTTTCTAAACAGATCAAGAGCTATTTACCATCTCAGTGTTTCGTGCACAGCTGGGTGTCTGGAAAATGTCCAATATCCATTAACATTTAAAAATTAGTCCCATAATGCATCTTTTCTAGGGCTTGAGAAGTATACACAGTGACACATGTTGGGAACCAATTACACTTGCGCCACCATTAGTCCTGCTGCATTCAACTTCCCGGTAAATGGAAGCTAATTTAGTTTCTAGAATGGTGTGCCTAATTCATACAATGACCTTACAGAAAGCTGAGTATCTAAAGATTGAAAGTGGAACAAACTTGGCTCAGCAAAAATATTACTTCTCATAGTGAAACACAGTAGCACATTACATGACGATTCACTTAATTTCTGCAAACTTCCTTTTCGTTCCTCCTTTCTAAAACTCCCAGGCAGGGTGAGTTGGGAGAGCACAAACAGACTAACAGATTTCAGTACCCATTTCTAGTCCGTTGGTCTGCAGAGCTAACATGACTTTGTACACTGGCAAATAACTTTAAATATGTCTTTTCTTTCTCAGTCCTGGGGTACAGCTGGGCTACCTTATTCCATTTGTCCAATGAATGAACACATTCTGCCTTTGGAGTTGAGTGCTTCAAATTGTATTTGGGAATCATATTACCTTGTGCCTAGGATGAGCAAAGCAAACTCTGTAACTGATGGTTTGATAAAAGGTTGAAAACAGAAGTTCAGAAATAAATATTTTCTGGAAAGCATGATTCCCCAACTTCCACTGTCTATTAAAAAAAAAAAAAATCATCTAACAGTATCCAAGGTGAAATAGGGAGTCAGGTCTGCCTGGGAAGCAGCCAGAAGAGGACCACCCCCCCTTCCCAGGTGTCCACTCAGCTCCCAGTAATCAGGATGGAGACTGACTGGCTTCCCTGCTGCTGATTCTGAGGCACATTCTGTATCAAGCTTATCTTAGCTCGCTTAGTCTATGTCATGCTGTTTAATAAAGCTAAATTGCTCACATAAACAGAAAACCGTGCCATGGGCTTTTAGGATTCAGAGGTGGTTTAAAAATATAATTTTTCACTAACATTCAACAGAACAATTTAGCAATAGCTTACAGAAAATTGCAGGAAAGCAGTAATTTTCCAAACGTGCACAAACTGATTCAGCAATTTACAAATTAGAGACTATGGGGGTGGTTAGGGATGTGCAGTGAGCTAGCAAAGTTGTCCTCTCCAAGGGGAGATTTCCCATGCTTCAGGCCATGCTGGGAAACGTTATTCTGTTTTTCTTCAGCACGTTAAAATGTTTCGCAGCAAAGCTCCCTTTGGAGGTTATAATTGTTTAGTTAAACATTGTATTGACGGAATTGATTTAAATTGGGGTTAATTTTGGGACATGTCATGGCCTCTGCAATTTAAGAGTAGTTTTTAATAAGCTGGAGGCATATATTAGGATCACTTTTGGTGTGCTCTTATTTTGAGGAGACTACGTATTATAATGTTTGGGATAAAGATGTTTTTAAATATCATTGGAAATACAACTGCCCTATCAGGGCTGTTGATTTGTGCACTTACTGTTTTAGGCGTTTGGGGTATCAAGCTTGTTTGGAAAGTATGAATCATCGTTACTGCTGAAAATGTATAGGATAGACAGTTAAAATTTTATAGGATAGGCAAAGTAGATTAAATAATATAGAAGAAATGTGCCAATGGGGGAAAACATCCAACTCCATCATTTTACAAAGCTGTCTCTGTTGTATGTTTCCAGGTCGTTCTTTTAGCGTAAGGATTAATCTGATGACTGTAGATTTATTGAATGAGGAGAGATTCGATATGGTGGAGAATATTTCCTTTTAGTAACTTGAAAAGCAGAGATTTTACCTTTGAATAATTTGGATGTGTGCCCTGCTTAAAATAACTAGTTCAAAACAAACGAGGGAGAAAAAGGTGCATTAAAATGCATGTAGGGTTATGATCTCATCACACATACCAAAAAAAACCCTCTACAATTGGCATCGAGAACAAGAAATGTATTTCCTTCAACTTAATTATTTAGTTTCCTATTAAGAAGTTGCTCTGCAGAGGTCAATTATCCTTCAGGGACATCCTAGAAGAAATGAACAATTAGCTTGATTTTCCGTTGAATTTGGAGCTTGAGACTCAGTATGTGATCTATTAAAAAAAAGGAGATAATTCCCCTTAAACCATGTTCTGATCTACATGGGAGTCTTACACTGCAGGTAAGAAATCAGCAAAGTAATCCAATCCACCACCATGGGGCCAAGACTGAGCATCTTGATACACAACAATCATGGCTTCAAAACATTAAAAGAAAAATCTCTTATGGTGAGCAATGAAGGATAACAGAATTCACTCCTCATATGAAGTGCAGAACCTTATGAAAGGAAAATGCCATTTGATTTTTTTTTTTTTTTAACCAAACAGAATTGCTCAAATCTGATTAAAGGCAGTAGCAGCAAACATTGTAATTTGGGGTAATCAGGAGAGTGTACAGCTTTACAGAGAGATGAAAGGCAAGCATAAGACTTTCATAGGCTTCAGACTATCCAGGAGGTGGACTATTACCTGGCTCTGCTCTAAAAAAATAAAAAAGCTTTCTTGCCCCCAAGAAACAGAATTTAGAGTGGGGACTAAATTGAGTTAAAAAGCATCCTGCACAGTGCTTTTCAGAAAAGCGCTGAAGTCGCCTACGCAATGAATCTAGAAAAAAAAATTTTTTTCTCTCTGGAAATGTCTTTCTCTCTTTCTTTGAGTTATTTTAACATGAGGGTTGTAAATACAGCGTTCTTTTTTAAAAAAAAAAAAAAAATTGAGGATGCTAGTTTCAACTGGCTCTATTTCCTTGGAAGTCAGGGCTATGCTGTAAGCTTAATAATATTGGATGCCCCTCAAGGCCTTTAAATCACCTTCATGCCACTGATTTAGCATTTCTCCTGAGGATGCATTCATTTGTTCTGTCTCAGTCCTAGGAGTCTGACATTAAAACACACACACATAAAACAGAGAGTGAAGTGAAAATATGTACAGGGCTAAAAGCAGAAGAACTAAGAAGTATATTATGGAGTGGGAACTTGCTGGAGTTATGTCATTTCAAATACGATCCCAGGCAAATAGTTTTATAGCCAGTTGCTGGTTTTCTTTACCAGAGGGAGAACAGTTTTATCAAAAACCCCTGAGTGGGTGGCAGAAATAAGTCTCTGCATAGAGATAGAGCAGGGCTCTCTTGAATGGCTGCTACTTATGATACCAATGATAATTTGTAATAATACATAAAAGAGGACCCTGAGTTCATTTAACCATTTTCAATGAGATTTAAACACTTTTCACACATTTTCATTTACTTTCTCAGCATTCTGGTGAGGCAGAGTGGGTAGATCTTATTTCTCCCTCTGTAGTTAAGAGATGACTGTGATTAGAGCAGAGAATGTGTGCGGTAGCATCTGGTGATGTAAGATTAGGTGCTTTGTGTTGAAGCTCTTTAAAGTTTTGTTTTTTTTCCTGATACATTTCCTTTTCAATGCTGTTCTGTGCTCAGTTTTGCACTGCTTCCAGGTTGGCCCGGAGGAGCCTGGGACTTTGAATCAATCTGAAAGACGTGCTCGTTGATTTTAATCCTCTTTTTTCCTTAAACAACCTCAGCAGGTCCCAGTAACATCACGTCATTAGATTGGCATCAGACGTGACCGGAAGTGATTCAATGAGGAAATGTATGATCTATTCACTCAGTATAGACATACCCTTCCAAAATCAAGCCCATACCACTTGACAGCTTAATATGTCCTAAAGAATTGGGTAGAGGGGAATATCATAGTCTTTGGTGTTGGTCATATCTGGATTTAAACCCTGTCTCTGACACTGATCTGTTTTTAGGTCTGTATCCAGAAGGCTATTGGAATGACCATTTATACTGTACTGAGGGCAATTTTATTGAACACTAGTCAACCAGCCAATTGGTGCAGCGGTTAAGAGCTCAGCTGCTAACCAAAAGACAGTTTGAGTCACCAGTTGCTTCTGGAAAATCCTATGAGGCAGTTCTACTCTGTCCTATAGGGTTGCTATGAGTTGGAACAGACTCGTCGGCAATGGTTTTTTTTTTTTTTTTTTTAAAGCACAAAGAAAGTTTTATTCGGCATATATTCAAAAAGGCAGAAGTGGAAAACGGACAAGCATGGTGCCACAGCCATGTCTGCCCGAGTCCAAAGAACAGTTACAGAGCCATCAGTATATATTAACATTACAAATGGGCAAAACCATTGAAAGTTTAGCCTTTTCACAGATTGGCTAGAAACTGTGTTCCTACATTTTGAACTGTCTTTCTTAACAATCGTTGGTACAGGTTTCAGTAATGAGAGTCAGGAGCATCTTCATTGGTCCAACAAATTTCTATTCACTGAATGCTAATAGAGAAAGATAAGAGTGGAAAGTCTTTTGTGTTCTGTTTGATGGACTTTTGTGAAAACTTCCTTAAGATAATTTCTGAGATTGTCCCATCTATTGTCTATCTCAGGACCCAGTTGATGTGTTTCTGCGAGTCTGTGAGGGCCCAGCCCCAGCTAGGTCACAATTCTCCATGCTCAAGGTCAGGGAATAATGATTCCAATTATTATTTCTAAATCATTCCCTCCTTTTGATCGGAGATTGTAGATAACACATCGATGATCAATACCTGGATTTAGTCAAGCTCCTAGATGGCGGCCATTGCAGTCTCTTTAAACTCATGGTGCTGGTTTTCCACCGGATACCATCTGGTTCTTCACCAGGATCTTAAGTAAGAGCGATGTTCTCATCAATCACATTGCCGGAGTGAACAGACTCAATGTACATCAACATTTTAGCCCAAGGCCTTCTTTTGCCTTTTAGGTGTGTAAGACAATAGAGGATAAATTTTATTATGCCTAATAGTATCAGGATATAGACTAAGAATATTACTATTCCTTGCAATAGTGATCTAGCCCATGTACTTACTCCTGATGGTAACCAATGAAACAAATCTAGTGTTTGTAAGGGTGTTACAGTGTGTAACCAAGTAGCTTGTTGTCTAATTGTATGTATATCTTGTTCTACTTCTCCTGTGTTATTTATTCAAATGCAACAAATGGTATTTACTACAGCACAGACTCCACCTTCTTAGACTAATAAAAAGTCCAAAGCTGTTCTGTTGCCTAATGCCACCTTGGCCAATGAGGTCAGAGATTACTGTTGTGCTTCCATCTCATCTGTTAACTGGCCCATAGTGACTGATAAATTTTAGTAAAGATTTCTCCAATTCACCTATACCATAAGTAGGAATTAAATCTACCAACAATATCCTGAGTGTTGGACCAATGGGTTTTCTTCTGACTTTCATTTTACAATGTGTAACAATTTAACATTACCATTCCAATATTTACTAACATTGTTACTGTGAATACTTAAAGATAATCCTAAAGTTTCCAAAGTGCATTGTCCACACGTTCTTCAGGAATCTAAACAAAAGATTGCCCACATAAATTCACTATCAGTTAGAAAGGATCATCTAAATTAGTATAGTTGGATCTACCACACAAATATATATATCCATAAAGAACACTCAGAGTTTGTCTAGAGAAAACAGAAAATATAGAAAAATTTACATGTGACAACAAAGTTTCCACTAAAGAATACATGATTAGCAAGATGATACAGGATGGACCTCTCCTGTAGGAGGTCTTCAGTTAGTCTGTTGAAAACATACTGTTCTTCCCAAGGGCGAGCTACCCCTCCTTGGTTTACCTACTAACAGTCATGGGTCACTTTCTCAGAAGCAGAAACAGAACCAAAGACAAAATGGAGTTTGAGCCATGAGGTCATTCTCCTCTGAGAATCTGGTTTCTTTAAGAGTCATAATTTTCTGCATCGTAAGAGGGTGACAGTTTGATTACAAACATTAGACAGGTATTTCACACAACATTGTCTTAAAGACTGATTAAAGTAATTACTGATTTACCCTAAACATAACTCTCAGTTTGATCTTTGAAGTTAGTTTCCTAAAACAGACTGAATTCTTCAAAAAAAGCACAATGCCCAGAGCAAAATCGTCTTACTGGTTTATCTGGACCATTGTTTGACTCAAAGTATCTTCAGGAACCAGTTTTTTTCTCAAAGCTCGAGGTTCAAAAGGACACCCAAAGACAATAGCCTGTGTGGGTTGCCTCAACCTCCCTGAAAGCCAGAAATCTGGATTTCAGGAGAATTATATACAACTCTCTCATCATTCTTTCCTTGGAATCATGATCTTGTTATAGGATCTTTTATCAAAAATGTTCAATAAATGGTAATTGGACATCATCTGGTTTTTTAAGATACCAGGCACCATACAGCAAACTAGGAAATAAAACAGAAACTGTAACAATTATATTAGGCCAATTGTCTGAAATAATCAATGAAACCATGACCCTAAGGTCTTTGAACCAAGGAAACAAATCTCATGAGGTGTTTGTCTCTACATAAGCAGCATCAGTAACTGCTTTTCACGTGCCTCAACAGCAACTACATTCTGCAAAACCTCAGATTAAGTATTAATATAAATACAGCAACATTTATCTATTAAGGCACAAACTGTTTCTTAAGAGACTAACAGGAAATCTAATGCTGTTCTATTTTGTAAAATCATAGCTCAAATTTCAGACAGTTCTCTGGTTATGATATTTACAACTTGGCTAAGTTTACCAACAGGAACTTCTAATTCAAGAGTTACAGTAGCTAAACCCATTAGTTAGATAATTTAGGAGAAAGGAGAATGATTTCTTATATCCAGAAATTAGGACCTTAAAATGTCAGCAATATTAAAAGAACCATAATTTCCTTTAGTTTACTCAGTCTTATGTAGTTAATTTCTGTTCCACATGATTCTGGATCAGCTGCAGTCTGTGAACCCATCAGCTTCTGCATAGGAGTTCTGGAAATTTTATTCAGTCTAGTCACAGTGCTTTTAGGAAGTCCAACATAGTCCATCTTTTTGTTGAGATATTTTGGTCAAAATTTTTCAGCAAATTAGCAAAGTAAAAACTTACCTGCAGATGACAAAACTTAATACGGCCAAGATTAATTCATAAACATAATATTCTTACTAGCTCAAGGCCTGATAGAAATTAATTACAAGCACAAAGTAAAGGCCACATAAAATCAGTTAAAAAAAACTTCAGATAAAAATATTTCTGAATATAGCCATTAACTATATTCAAAAAGCTGCAGATATAATGCATAATAATTTTGAGACAAAAACCCATATAGTCAGGATATACTAAGAATATAACAAGATTATCAAATCTTTAAATACTTAAATAATAATAAAAAAATTCATAGATAAATGATGTGAATTCCCCAATCAAACCATTGGCTTTGATGATGCTAGATTCAAAAAGATAAAGTTGTGACCACCTTAGCAATAAAGAAATAATAATATTATAGGTCATTGTGAAACAATACTTAAGTTATTTAACCAAAGACCTTAAAGTAAAAACCTTAGCTTTCTTTTCTAAAAGCCATCCGGTTTAATATTCAGACTTAGAAATCTTATTCTAATGACAGGCTGAACCTTTGTCTTCCAGGCAGATTACACAAAGAATAAATTAACCCTTTAGCTCAGAAATTAAAGAAAATGTTATCTTAACTGCGAGAAACCCAATTCTTTGTTTTATATGCTACTTTACATTAAAACTCCTAAAAATCTCATAAATTAAACCATTAAACTTTAGTCAGGCAGATGAAACTTGACCATATCAAATAAATTTCTTTTTCAATAA
>NW_004443994.1:13521303-13570459 GCF_000243295.1 Trichechus manatus latirostris
AGCTGCCATCTCTCCCTGCAAATTTGGCAAAACAGAGCACTATTTTCCAGGTTTTTTCTGAGCCACAAAAAGGTCCGAATTTTGCAGCTTATAGTGACTCACAGCTCTTTGAAAATAGAATTACCTCTTCAAACACCCGAATCCAGGCCTAAACTGCAGTTCACTTAGAGTTACTAAATGTCACTCTTAACCAAACGATCAAGCAAAAAATCTAAGAAAGATTCTCCTGAATCAATTAACCGGTTTTACAAAGAAATATACCAAACAAAACTTAAGAAAACACGAGAAAGAGAACAACAAAGAATAAGCAAAAGCTCGTTTTCCGAGAGCACTCACCCCGCCAAGGTCGAAGGGATAGGGAATGGGAACATGTGGGTCCAGAAGATAGGACCTTTCTTTGTTCGCTTCTGCTCCGCAGTCCAGGTCTCTCCAAAGTTGACTGGATTCGTAGCTTCCGATCCTTGACGACTTCACCATTAACTGTTGTAGGGGAAAAACATCATAAAGTTTAGTAAAGCAAAAAGAAAGTTTTATTCGGCATTAATTCAAAAAGGCAGAAGTGGAAAACGGACAAGCATGCTGCCACAGCCATGTCTGTCTGAGTCCCTTTTTTTTTTTCTTTCAATCCCCGCAAGAAACATATTTTCCACTCACCAAATTTCTCTGCCCTCAGTAGCCTTTTGAGTCTTCAATTAATCATTTGTAAAATGGAGATAATACTGGTGGCCACTTTATGGGGTCATTTATTTATTTATTGGTAAGGATGAAATGAGATAATGCAAGTAAACAAGGCTGTTATTATTCGTGTGCTGTCACCACCGAAAACCAAAAACCATACCAGTTCCTGTCAAGTGACCCCATGTGTTGCAAAGCAGAACTGCACTCCATATGGTTTTCCTGGCTGTGACCTTTCAGAAGCAGATCACCAGGCCTATCTTCTGAGGTGCCTCTGGGTGGGTTTGAACCTCCAACCTTTTGGTTAGTAGTCAAGTGCTTAACCATTTGCACCGCCCAGGAACAGACCAAGCCTAAACCAAGCAACTTGCATCTCAGTGATGCACATTAGCCTTGAGCTTACTGTTTTCTTGGGCCTGGTCTTTGCCACAGTACGCTGTCTTGGTCAAATCCTACAAATAAAACTTTTATATTGAAAATTTATTACAGAACTCTTGATATTAGAAAGTTCGCTTGGCTACAGAGCTTGTAAGATTTTCTGCCCAATTGCCCTCCAGAAGTATGGGTTGAAATAGATCAAGTTGACTGAGGAAGCTATTGACTACTAATACCTCTCCTAGAGAGTAGTGAATTTTGCCATAAGAAAGCCTCACACCTCATAAAGCTTCCCACGAAGACGAAAAATGTGATGGCAGTTTGCAAATTGAAGAACCAGAGAAAGCTAGATCCAAAAACTTCTTGGAGATCACTAAATTCATGGCTAGGCTCTTTTTTCAAATGAGGAAAACAAGGCATCAAATGGTCACACAGCTATTCAGTTACCTAGCAGGACAAGTGCCTTAGACTCCTAGTAACGTGCCTTTCATACCTATAAAATAAAGCACAATCTTTAATAAATATTTGTGAATACTAGTTTAAAGACAATGTCTACTTGTTCATAGATAAGTGATCCATACAGGCAATCCAGTTACTTAACTAATTAATTCCTTGGTGGGTGAAGGAAAGACGTGTCGCTGGTGGAGATGGGACTCCTAAATTGACTGTTTGGCAATTGTTTGATAAAATTTGTTTGATTAAAGCTGATAAAATTTGTTTGATAAAATTGCCCTCAGTTCAGTCCAAACGGTCATTCCAATAGCTTTCTGGATACAGACCTAAAAATAGATCAAGAAAAAAAGAAAAGTATTTCAGTGGTAACCTCTCTACTGCTATGCTGGGTGAGTAGGAGGGATGCTTATAGTGGTGTGGTGTTCATTTTGACTGAAAGACATGGTTTTTATTCCCCTGAATGTACAAAATGCATAACTGTGGCTAGTCAATTCTGCCTTGTTCAGGAGGAGGATAGTTCTTGGTGAGCCATCACACTTTTTTTTCTGCTTGCACACTGATTTATTTCCTCTGTTCATTTTTGCTTCAGTGCTACATTTTTGTAAAAGGTGGACAAAAAGCCCAAGTTCAGAGTGAAATAGCTCAAAGGCCTTTCTCTGGGAATTAAGCAGATGTTTGAGAGGCAGCCAGAATGACAGGTACAATCAGCACAAGGTGATTTTAGTTTTAATTTTTCCCTTTTTATTTCCTTCTAGAATTATGCATTTTTCCTAATGAAGAGTTGGTGAAGCTTCCTCTCTAAGAGTAAGTTTTAAAACTCCCAAAAGTGTAAGATGGACTTGACTTCCATTTCTGATTTCAGCCTGGGTATTCTTTTTCTTTTATAGACATGGTTTATTCTCATAGGTCTCTGAGAGTTTAAAAATCTTTCAGAGGCTATGGCATCTGTTCCATGTACATTAGTTGTCCCCAGAAGGGCTCTTCAGAATCCCCTTCACTAAGATAGAGCCAGGACTGATCTCTGTGACATCTACTTATGCACTATTATCTTTCAGCTACATAGTACAGGTAGACCACATTTCTGGATGCCTAACTACTGGCATAATCTAAAATTCTTTTTTTCATAAATGATGACACATAAACATTTCTACCTGCAATGTACCAGCTCAGAATTCCACTGCTCACTGGGGAATCTTCCCCTCAGTTGGCTCTCTAATTATGCATGCAGGATCACCTTGGGACACATTCACTTAGGATTTAGTCCCTCAGGTTCTTTGCAGGTGCTTCGCCAGCCTTGGCAGTGTCTGGAGAAAGAAGATTCTGCTCTATACAGCAGTTGTCTGGTGGTGGTCCCCATGAGGCTTTAGGGTGCTTGAGTTGAACCATAATGGTGGGAGGGGGAAGCTAGAGACCCAGTAGAGGGCATAGGAAAGCCCTTTTCCCCAACTTTGTGTTGCATTTTGTTACATAAATTGGGCCCAGAATCTTCTAACATCTTCTATGAACAAAGCTCTTTGAGCCTCTGTCCTAACCTCTCCCACTCCTTGTGTTCATGACTTGTTTCCATCAAACTGGTGGTGAGGAGGGTGGTTAGGTGAGTAGAAGTATACTCTACTCCTCCTTTCTCTCTTTCCACCTCAGGCACCCTTCACATATACAACAACCACAGTAACACCACCATCTACAAAATGCCTTCAGTTAGAACTCAAGGCATCTTAAAAATGAACTCATGGAAATAGATCTACCTGTGTGTGCTGGAGTAGGGCAAGGAAGTTCTCATTACAAAATCTTTGAACTGAGCATGGTAGCGAATATCGGAGTAATGCAGATGGCAAAACCTTCCTCTCACACTGCCAGAAGTCCAGCTACTTCTGGCCAATAGGCTGTGTTGTGTTCTAAGCTGGGTGGTTGAAGAAGGTAGAACCTTTTCTCCATCCTGGGATCCTCAGAGTAGCTGACTGTAATGTATGCCTCAGCTGGCTTCCCAGTGGAACAGATTATACTGAAGAACACCTCCAGCAGTTCTTCATTGAAGGTTTCAGATAATTGTACTCAAGTCACAAGAGTCAGGGGTTGGGGAGGGGAACTTCTGGAGCTTCTGCACTACATAAAGGAGCAAGGCCTCATTACCTTGGCCTTGAGGGGTATTCCCAGTGCATGCGTCTTGTTCACTAATTCTCCCTCTTCTCTCCTCCTGTCCCTTTAAAGCCCTTCCCGTCTGTGTTCTCAACACCATCCTTAGCCCCTTCCTGCTCTCACCAATTCTCCCAGGAATTCAGCACCCTAGCAAGAATAGTTAAATCCCTGCATCCTTTCTTGTGTCAAGCAAATTCTCTAATGTGGGGCCTTAAGTATCTGCTACATGACATGGCTGTTTTCTTCCATCTGATTTTTGCCGGCCCACCAGATGAACTCTATCTTCAGAAACTGCTGGTTCTGTTGAAAACATGACTGCTCCCATCCCACCCATTCCCAATATGCTTTCCTTTAGAAGGCACTATGCCTAATCTTTAGTATACGTCCATATTTCTCCTTATTAACTCAACTTTGACTTTGTTTCTTGAGAATGTTGTTGTTACCTGCCACTGAGTCAGCCCCCAACTATGGTGACATCATGCACAACTAGCCTGGGTCATTGAGATCCACTGGCTGAATTTTGGAAGTAGGCTGCTAGGCCTTTCTTTCTAGTCTGTCTTAGTTTGGAAGCTCCACTAAAACCTGCTCAACGTCACAGCAACACGCAAGCCTCCACTGACAGATGGGTGGTGGCTGCGCTTGAGGTGAATTGGCGAGGTATCAACTCAGGTCTCTTGTATGGAGAGTAAGAACTCTACCACTGAACAACCACTCCCCTCTTTTCTTGAGAATAATTCTGATCTTATATGTTAAATACACACTTGATCCCTCTGTGCCTAGATTATATTTTAAAGGTTCCTTACCTTAATTGACATGAATGGCAACGAACCCAAATCGCTTCTCTCTAATTCCCAAATTTCTCCCTGATCACAAGAGTTGGGATATAGGAATTGAGAGAACTTGCAGGTCAGTTTTCATAATATACCAGTAGAGCCTGTACTACTGAGGGGGAATTCATGCCTTGTGCATGCATGGTAAGTTTTCACACTTGTCGTTTAGCCTTTGTCTTAGGTGGGGCTCCTCCAGAAACAGACTCTGAGACAAGCAAACAAACTAATAAAATTAGTTGATTTGGGAGATGATCTTAAGAAACACCAATAGGGGAGTGAGGAAGTGAGAGAGCACAGGGAAGGCAGCCAACCTGGTGTGTGGTGGGTGCTGGGGCTTAGCGCCCTCAAAACCTCTGGGAGACTGTGAGGAGCTTACCACAGAAGTGTCCCACTCAAACAGAGAGAATGGTGGATATATATTCATCAATTGTCCTCTAATATTAGTGATTGTTGCTCCAAGAGGAATTAACTCCCCTAGTATTTCTAACAAAGACCCTTGACGGCATAAACGGTTAAATGCTCGGATGTTGACCAAAAGGTTGGAAGTTTGAGTCCATTCAGAGGAGTCTTGGAAGAGAGGCCTTGTGATCTACTTTCAAAAAATTAGCCATTGAAAACCCCATGGAGCACAGCTCTAGTCTAATATACATGGCATCGCCATGAGTTGGACTCTACTTGATGGCAACTAGTTGGTATTTCTGGCAGACACTGCCCTCCTCCGAAAAGCCTTTGGACAGAGTCATAGGTACTTACTGTTAGAAACCAACAGGTCTACTGTGACAGTGAGAGCCAAGGTGACAATGCAGGGTGTTTGCTACCACCCTAGTCAAAGATATGAGTAAAAACACAGTTTTATACTTTACTTGTCAGTGACCTGGAAATGCAGAGGCCTCTCCTTTCCTTTGGTCAGAAACTACTCTACACAGTTTGCATTCCCATTCCACAGAGAAGGGTCTAGCAGGAGGTAGAAAAGGTGGCCTACGTTATTGGGTCATCTACAGACAATGGTTGGTCTTTGCTTTGATATTCCCTAGGAAAGTGGCTAACCCAACGCTGTGGAGTCAATTCTGACTCATAGCCACCTTATGGAGCAACCCTACAGGACAGAGTAGAACTGACACGTAGAGTTTAATCTCTACAGAAGCAGACTGCCACATCTTTCTTTCGTGGAACAACTGGTGAGTTTGAAACGCTGACCTTTCGGTTAGCAGCCAAGCACTTCAACCACTAGCCACCAGGGCTCTTTGGAACGTGGATAGCATCTGGTTAATGATGAATATTTTTTAAATGGAAGAATAAATAAAGAAATTGGGATTTGAACCAAGGACACCTGATTTCAAGTCTTGTACTCTTTTCATTTAGTTCAATCTTTACTTCACTAAGGAGTCTCTGAGCCAAAAAGACCAGAAACAGTAGCTGCCGCCAGTGGTGGCAATGAAAGAACCCTCTCGCTGGGAATTCCCAGCCCTGGCTGATAATGGCTTTAGTGTGTCTAAGACTTGGGTGTGCCAATTAGCCTGCCAACCTAGCTAGAATGCAAAAACCCCACTCCATTAAGGGCCACTCAAAATCAACCAAAATGTCAACACTCTTGAAAATGGATCTATTAATAATTCAAATAATTCAGTGTTTTAGTAACAATACTAGCATTTTCTCACAGTATATTAGAAAATTTGACAATGTTTGCTCATATTTATAACTGTGATGGCTTTATTTTTCAGAAATAGTATAATTGTGAAGCTCTGACACATTTGTTTCTGCACTGAATAGTCTGACTTGATGAACAACTTCCAAAGCCAATAGCTCTTATTTAAATAAATAAAATTTGTCTAGGAAACCTCTGCATTTATCCCAAGAAAAAGTAAGATATATTCAGGATAGGGTTAGTCATGT
The DNA here is from genome assembly GCF_000243295.1 of Trichechus manatus latirostris. NCBI lineage: Eukaryota > Metazoa > Chordata > Mammalia > Sirenia > Trichechidae > Trichechus > Trichechus manatus. Next base: position 13,527,666 of record NW_004443994.1, read on the forward strand.
TTAAGTATTTTTGTTTCTTCTAATTCTTTGATAATTGGTTATGGATGGTAAGTTTCCATTCAGGATACATGTGTTCCACTGGCTACAATGTATAACAAAGTTTCTCTTGCATAAATCTGCACACATTTACCATACCTATTCATTCATTTATTTTATAAATATTTGTTTGATGATCAATAAATTTTTCAATGCATGTATAAACTTATTTGAGGGATACAATAAATTAATTGCTCTGCCATAAAGGAAGGCATAGTTTTTGACTTAAGAAAGACCTAATTCAAATCCTACTAGCCACCTGAACATATTGAATATACCATGGACTGCCAAAAGAAAGAACAAATCTGTCTTGGAAGAAGTACAGCGAGAATGCTCCTTAGAATCAAGGATGGCGAGACTTTGTCTCACGTACTTTGGACACTTTATCAGGAGGGACATCATGCTTGGTAAAGTAGAGGGTCAGTGAAAAAGAGGAAGACCCTCAACGAGATGGATTGACACAGTGGCTACAACAATGGGCTCAAACATAACAACAATTGTGAGGATGGCACAGGACCAGGCAGTGTTTCGTTCTATTGTACATAGGGTCATTATGATTCAGAAACAACTCGATGGCATCTAACCTCACAACAGCTAGCTTCCTAACACTGAGTAAGTTATTTAAACTTTCAATCCTCAGTGTCTAAATCTATCAGTTTGTGGTAAATAATACTTACCTCATATGATTAATGAGGGTTAAATTAGATAGTACATGAAAGCAAATTAATATTTAATTCTATAGAGGACTCTATGAGGTTGGTACTACTATTTGCATTTTATTCAGGAGACAATCAAGATTCTCTCAAACATGAATCTCCCAAGCTGCACAGAATTGTGTCTGTGTAGCTAACACATTAAGGCCACCTTCTGATATCTGTATATCACTTTAAAGTTTTCAGGGTTATATTGAAGTAACAAGTAGATTCCTGTTATCTCAGGTGACACTACAATGGTCCTTATCAGGTAAGAGACAAAGAATCTCTTTTATCAGTTAAACACTCATTAAAGTCAGCAAACATTTATTGATTGGCAAAGGAGTGTGTGGTTAAAGGGGTAGTAGCAGCTTAACTATTAACTGCAAAGCAGAGAATGTCTAACTACTCCTCTGAAAGTATTTTCATTTATTTCCACTGGGTTTTATCAAATATCCAATATAAAGGCCTAGGAAGACTGTTTAAATATTTGAGCAGTAATTGATTGTGTATTTTGACATAGTCGTGCTTTTGCAGGAGTATCAATGATCGTATGGATTGGTTGTCCATTTGATGAACTTCTTGCATGAGTGGTGTTGACAAAGTCAGAATATTCCCGAAAGTGCATGTTTGGTTCCCCCAGCGTCATTTTGTAGTGTGTTGGGGTAAATATTTTTCTTCGTGTGTGTGGGAATATACTTCTAAAATCACAAAGGAAGGCAGTGGGACTATATGATTTTGTATACAAATATTTATTTTATAGACAACTTTTCAGGAACATTCAGTGCATAAAGGCAAGTAGATCTGTCTATCGATCAGGCTGGCTGGTTTCCAGCGTAGGAGAACTTGATTCATCTCCTGTATATTCACCATTCTCTTACAGGTTCAGGATTTTCACTGGCAGCATTTCTCCCAAGGCTATAGGGTCTTTGCCATCTGCTTGGGCATAGGCAAAAAGAAAAATAAATAAAATAAAGGAAGGAAGACAAAAACATGTATAAAATATTGTGAAGATAGGATTACAAAGCAGAAGAAGTTAACCTTTCATATCTTTATTTATAAGAAATCTAAGATGAATAATCTATTTTTTCCTTCAATTTTTGACCTACTTTTGGCACAGGAAAGAAGGGAAGGACCCCCATTAAGTGGGGTTTGGAGCTTGGCAGCCCTGAGTTCTCCTCAGCCCTTTGCTTATAGTCTGTGTGGCCAGAAGGAAGTCACCTACGGTCCTGAGTCTCAGGCTCCGCACCTCAAGAAAGAGTGAAATTAAAACTGTCAGGCCAGGCTGTTGAGAAAATTTCAGACAGTATATGCAAAGTTCCCAGAAACTATAAGCAATTAATAAATAGTAGCTATTTTTAATTTGAGGAGTCCCTGGTTGGTGAAACTACTGATACACTCAGCTGCTTACTGAAAGGTTTGAGGTTCTAGTACACCCAGAAAAACTTTGGAAGAAAGGTTTGGCAGTTTACTTCCAAACGATCAGCCACTGAAAATCCTATGGAGCACAGCCTTACTCTGACACACAGGGGTTCGTCATGAGTCAGAGCTGGCTCAGTAGTAACTGGGTTTTATTTTGAATTTTAATAAAGTTATTGTAGCCCCTGGGAAGGCAGAATATTTGGTAGCTGGAATATAGTATTAGGACCGGGCAAGGGGCTAAATTCTGTTGTTAGCTTTATGATTGACTCAGTGTATACTTGACGTTAGTAACCCATCTTCTCATTTGTATCATTTAATTTTAACTTACATGAACAAAGTGATGTTGGAATTTGGTGATAGTAACAGAGCTCTAAAGTGTTTTCAGAAAGGAATTCAGAGATAATGGGAGAGGGAATGGGTCACCCAGACCCATTTATAGACCATTGTGAGGACATTGGCTTTGAATTTTACCACTTCAGGGTTTTTAGTAGAGGAGTAAAATGACCTGAATTATATTTTTAATTGGCTGCTCAGGTTGCCATGTTGACAGCAACATGTGGGGGATAAGGGAGGAAGCAGATAGAATTCTTGAGTGAATATTGCGGTAATCCAAGTGAGAGCTGATGGTGTCTAGGGTCAGGAGATCACAGTGGAACTTTTAGAAGTAATTATATTCCTGATACATGTCATGGATTGAATTATGCCCCCCCAAAAATATGTGTATCAAATTGGCTTGGCCGTGATTCCCAGTATTGTGTGATTGTCCACCATTTTGTCATTTGATGTGATCTTCCTATGTGTTGTAAATCCTATCTCTATGATGTTGATGAGATGGGATTGGCGGCAGTTGTGTTAATCAGGCAGGACTCAGTCTACAATATTGGATTGTGTCTTGAGCCAATCTCTCTTGAGATATAAAAGAGAGAAGTGAACAGAGAGATATGGAGACCTCATACCACCAAGAAAGAAGCACTGGGACCATATCTCATCCTTTGGCTCTGAGGTCCCTACGCTGAGAAACTCCTCAACCAGGGGAAGATTGGTGACAAGGACCTTCCCCCTAGAGCCGACAGAGAGAGAAAGCTTCCACTGGAGCTGGCACCCTGAATGCAGACTTCTAACCTCCTAGACTGTGAGAGAATAAATTTCTGTTCGTTAAAGCCATCCACTTGTGGTATTTCTGTTATATCAACACTGGATAACTAAGACAATACATATTCAAAGTAGAAACTATAGCTTTGCAGGTGGATTGGATATGGGATGCTAGAGAAAGATAATAGCTGAGAATGACTTCAAAGTTTTTTTGCCTGAGCAACTGGAAGGATAAAGGTGCCATCAACTGAGATAAGGAGAACTGGAGTGGAGCAGATTTAGGACGGAAGATATATAGATCTGCTTGGCTTTATGCATTGAATGTTTCTGAAAAGTTGTCTATAAAATAAATATTTGTAAACAAAATCATATATTCCCACTACCTTCCTTTGTGATTTTCAAAATAGGTTTCCAAACACATAAAGAAAAATATTTACCCCAACACATTACAAAATGACACTGGGGAAGCCAAACATGCACTTTCGGGAATATTCTGACTTTGTCAACACCACCCATGCAAGAAGTTCATCAAATGGACAACCAACCTGTATGATTATTGATACTCTTGCATAGAGATGGTATTTAAAGCCATAGACTACATGAAATCACTGAGTAAATGAGTATGATAAAGAAGAAAGGACCAAGGACTGACCAGGGGACAATTTACTTCATTAACTGATGTCGCCAAAAGATTAAATAAAGGGCATCGTTATACAAAAGAGATGGTATCTACATTTGATCACTGTTACCTCTTGTAAGCACAAAAGATATGAGCCATCTTGCTTTTGCCACACTTTTGCGGAAAGAGAGGGTCAAGTAAGCACCAGGTGAAATTGGATCTTTTTGAATGACTCTGAACTGTCATGGGCTTGTATCCAAAATATATAAGGAATGTTCAAAACTTATTAATAAGAAAAACTAGTTGCCATCGAGTCCACTCCAACTTCCAGTGATCTCAAGTATGTCAGAGTAGAACTGTGCTCCATAAGGTTTTCGATGTCTGATTTTTCGGAAGTAGAACACCAGGCCTTTCTTCTGAGGCACCTCTGGGTGGACTCAAATCTCCAACCTTTTGGTTGGCAGCCAAGCACATTAACCGTTTGCACCACCAAGGACTGCATGATAAGAAAAGCAAGCTTCAAGTAAAAAAAGGGCAAAAGATTTGAACTGAAAGTTCACCAAAGAACATACAAAAATAACAAAAAGCAAATGAAAATTAGCCTTCAGGGAAATGCAAATTGAAAACCACAATGAGATACCACTTCACTCAAACTATAATGGCTTAAAACAAAACAAAACAAAAAAAGCAAGCAAGCAAAAAACCTGAAAGCATCAAATTCTGAGAAGGATACAGAGCAACTACAACTCTGATACATGGCTGATTAGGAATGCTGATTACATACAGCCATTCTGGAAAACAGGCAGTTGCTTATAAAGTTAAAACATATACTCACCAGGAGACCCAACTATCCATATTTACCCAAAAGAAATAAAAATGTATGGTCACACAAAAACCTTCACATACATGTTTATAGTGACTTTATTGATAACTGCCAGAAACTGAGAACAACCCAAAAGTTCTTCAACTGGTAAATGGATAAACTATGGTACAATCTTCCAAAGGAATACCACTGAGCAACAAAAAGGAACCAACTGTATGCACTATATAGATGAATCTCAAATTTATTGTGATAAGTGAAAAAAGCCAGACTCAAAAGGCTTCGTACTATCTGGTTCCATATATGACATTCTCCAAAAGGTAATCCATAAGGACAGAGAGCAGATCCGTGGTGTTAGGGTTGAGACTGTGGAAAGGGATGGACTAAAAAGAGGCACGAGTGAATACTTTTGGGTGAAGGAACTGTTAAATGTCTTGACTGTGGTGGTGGTTCTCTTACTGTATATATATATAAAAGAAACAAACAAAAAACCATTGTGGTCAAATCAACTCTGACTCATGGCAACCCCATGTGTGTCAGAATAGAACGTACGCCATAGGGTTTTCAATTGCTGATTTTTCAGAAGTAGATCATCAGGACTTTCTTCTAAGGTGCCTTTCGGTGGACTTGAACCTCCAACCTTTCATTTAGCAGCCAAGCTCGTTAACTGTTTACACCACCCAGGGACTATATGTCTGTCGAAACTTATAGAATTGTACACCAAAAAGGGTGAATTTCACTGTGTATAAATTATATCTCAATAAACCTGATTTTTTTCAAAATCAATAGCATTTCTTTACACTAAAAAAATAATAAAAATCTAGAAAAAATAAGAACAAATAAAAAACCACCATGGTTTCCTAGTATTGAACTGTTAGGTAACTACCTCGAAAAGTCAAGAGAAAGCCAGTAGCCATACTGAAGTCTTTCCCAAGGCCTGGTAAGGGGCAGAGAGTCTGTGAGGTCCCCTTTCATTTGCTGCATCCTGGAAAGCTTTTGAACAAAGTCAGAGATCCACTTGCTGTAGACCTGTTAGACAGCACGTTAACTCAGTGAGAGATGACCCAGCCTAATGTACTATAAAGTGTCAGCATACAACAAACTTGTATTTTTAGATCCCAGACTCAGACACACCATGTATGGTCTTTTCACATGGGGTGAGGTTGACCTAAAACACCACAGGCAAATTCTCTAGAGTAAAAGATTTTTAACTACGTGTCAGCAATGATTAGTTACAAAGGGAAAAAAGAACTTCCCCCATTTGACACTAAATGACAGAACAATGTGACAAAAGCTAAAAACATAGAGGGAAAAAAAAAAGCCCTTAAGACAAGGGGCTGATCCCCAGTAATGGTAAGGACAAGCCCTTTGATTACATCTTTGGTCCCACAAATAATAAAATCCCTACCCTCAAAAGGCTTTCTAGGCTGGTGTCCTAGATTTTGGCCTGGTGACCTCCAAAGTACAATTTGCCAAGTTAAAGGGATCTGATCTGCATTTAATATTTAGTTTCTATATATTTCTGCAAGGTATATTCTGGAGAGGGAGCCAGAGAACCTCCTTATCACCCTATAAATCAGGAACAGCATGGATGACATGTTCTATAGCTTTTTAAAGACCTGAGTAACAGGTTAAAACTCTGATTAGTGAAGATGCTCTTTTAAACCTCTTGACTTAAGGTTCTAGCCAGGCTATTAATGGTGATGTTACCTTTCTGAGAAGCAGCATCACAATAATAATGTAATGTCAAGGCTTTGCTGGAACTAAACATGCAGAGACTCCAGCCAGGGCACCCGACATAAGGGCTAACATTAGAGGCGAAAAGGCAGGACTTAATAAAAAATAATAATAAAGGCAATTCAAAGTAGTATATGCTAATTTCCAAATGTGCAGAAGAAATGGTAAACACAGTAGAGAAGCAGTATATTGTAAAGAGAGACTTGAGAGTCAGAGCTGCCCTTCCATCCCAGTCCCATTCCTTTGTAGCTGTAAGACACTGGACAGCTCACGTAACCTCTGGAAGCCTCAGTTGTTATTTTTTTATCTGTGAGAAAGTATAATTATAGTTTCTACCGCTTACACTTGTGAGAATTAAATGAGCTCATGCCTGCAAATGTTTTAACACCAGGCATTTTTTTTTCCAGTTGCCATCAAGTCATTTCCAACTCATGGGGACTCCAAATGTGCCAGAGAAGAACTGTGCTCCAAAGGGGTGTTCAGTGGCTGATTTTTTGGGAAGTAGATAGCCATCCCTTTCTTCCAAGGTGCCTTTGGGTTGGCTTAACTATCAACTTTTTGTTTAGCAGCTGAGAGCATTAACCACTTGTACCATCCAGGGACTCCAGTACCTGACACAAAGAGCACTCAATTAGTGTTAACTATTGGTAGTAGGAGTGAAAGTATGTGGTAGTAGCACTGAAAATAAGCAGCTATTCATGCAATGGTCTGTCAAGTGTGTGCTCAGGGAGGAAGTCCCAGTTGGAGTGATAAATTTGGGAGTATAGATGATACTAAAAATCATGGGGATGGGTGAAATTATTAAGGAGATAATGTAGGTACAAAAGAGAATAGGGCTTAGCATGGAGCCTTCCAGCACTCTAACGCTGGGAAGATGAAGAAGGGGTGCCTAGGACTGGAATTATTTTTTCTCTTCATTCAACTTAGAATTTAACTCTATCACACTTTGCAAATTCACCACAAACATCACAGCAGTGGAATCAGAGGCCTCTACCTGAATCCTGACACATATCTCCACTCACTTTCATTGGTATCATTATTAATGGACTGTGGAAACTTAAATAAACTTCTGTTGGCTCATGCAATTTTAATTCAGGTCTCCATTGTCAAAGTAAAGGGTTGGAGCAATTATTTAGATAATTCAGGCAGAACCTACCAGGCCCCTGGGACCCCTTTTTCCTTCTGCTACTTTTGCCTGAGTAACCAGGGAATCACTTCAATCCTTTCTCTCTGCCTGTGTAGCCCTGGTCTTACTATGTCTTTAACCATTGGATCTTGTCGCTGAAATAAATATATCATATTGGAAACAAATAAGAGTGAGCGAAGGCACTCTCATTTCACATGTGGATGTATTTTATTTCCATATGGACTATGCTGTGCGCCAGTGCAACAGACAGATCTGAAGTGTAAGGAATAAATGAAGGCAGACAGTCAGGAACTGATTCCTTGTCAATTTGAAAAGAAATCAAGCTCGCTAAAGGTGAAGGAGCTGAATTTTCTTGACAAGAGCCTGTATTACCATTTATTGTTATTTATGGATCTTTGGGAGAGGAGCAAGAATACTAAAATAAAGGAGAACATTTTGACCCATGTCACAGAACACCATAGGAATTTATAGCCTCCTCATTTCCTCATTAGAGATATTTTTCTAATCAAGAAGCAGCACTTTATCCTCATGAAACAGGGTTTAAGGGTCATGAGATGTTTTTGATGAAGGAGCCTGGAAATTTTTACTTGTTCAGATGCCCAGGTTGTGATAAATAACAGCAGAGTAAATGAAAATCTCACCCGAAAAGCGCACCCTCCCTTTTGTGTCACTAATTTAAGTGCATGCATGGAACTTGTGGTTGTACCCAAATAAAGAAAAGCCACCAGCTCTAACTCAGCATTGACTGCGCCTGTCAGATCTTATCTTAATGAGGCACAGATCCTAGGACAGGGGAGGAACAAAATGAAGCTGTGTGATAAGGTACACAGTGCAGTAATTGGATCAAGCTGAGGCGGTGGTGGTCCTTAACGGCAGCTGTGGGTACAAATGAAAGGCCTGTCACTTGCAAATAATTTGCTATGTTTCAGTTTTCACTTTTGTGCATAGAGTTGTGTGTCAGAAGAGAAGTCTAGAAGCATAGATTTTCCTTCACCTCTTACTTTCCAGAACATTTGTCTCTATCAGCACTTGAGCAAATTTAACAACATGGCAAATCTTAAGATCTCTGAAATTCTTTATTTACAAGAATATAAATTATGCTTTCTCAGATCTTATAATCTTACCCTGCATTCACTAAATTCCCTGTGTTGCTAGCATCATGTTGCAATTTGCATTGCATTTTCTATGATTTGCCAGTATTCCCAAGAAATACTTGATAAATATTGACATTGTCTGCTATGAAATGAACCCTGTAGAATAAACTGAGTTCTTGTTACAATTGAAAAAGCATTGAGCCCCTGTAATCCACAGATCTTTTACAACAATCCCATGGGCATTGTTTAAATTATTTCTTGTTGTGTAGCAAACTATTCAAACACATAGTGGCTTAAAACAATGTTTTATTATTTTTCATTATTCAACAATCTGGATTGAGCTCAGTGAGATGGTTCTTCTGCTCCATGTGGTGTCTATTGGTAATGGAATAGTTAAGATGGCTTCCTCACTCACATATTGCCACCTCAGCTGGTATGTCTGGAACAGCTGGGAGCTGTCGTCTTTCCCTTTCCACATGGCTTCTTAGTCTGGTCTTCCTAACAGCATCATAGTCACAGAGAAGTCTGACTTCTTACGTGGTGGCTGGCTTTCAAGAGGGAGAAAGCAAAAGCTTCCAGTCCTCTTAAGGCCAGGGCTTGTTCCAAAACATCACACCTGCTACACTGTATTGATCAAAGCAAGTCACAAGGCCAGCCTAGATTCAGGGAATGGGGAATAGTTTACCTCTTAAAAGATGGAGGAGCAGCGTGTATACAAAGCAGGAAGGAATTGATGGTGACCATCTTTATAGGCATTAGAACTGCCTCCTGTAATTGTTCTGGTGGAGACTGAGGAGCCTTAGACATTGGATTCATTGCTTGCAAATGGTTTGTTTCTAGTTCTGAGCAGTTCATATAAATATATATATATATATATGTACGTATGTATATATATATACAATATTTCAGAGATATGAGGAACCCCTAACCCATTTCAGAGATAAGAGGAACCCTAACCGACTCATAGCAGAACTGCCCCATAGGGTTTCCAAGGCTATAAATCTTTACAGAAGCAGACTGCTGCATCTTTCTCCCCAGAAGCAGCTGATGGGTTTGAACCGCTGACCTTTTGGTTAGTAGCCGAGCTTTAATCACTGTACCACCAGGAATCCATTCATTGGGAACCCTAGACATCATTTAAAATAGTGTTTCTCAAACATTTTTACTGTTATCTGCAGTGAGATATATTTTATATAGTGATCTATTGTACAAAACAGAAATTACAGAAAAATGTATACGTACCCCTACCCACAAACGAGGCCTGGTGGCATAGTGATTGAATGTGTGGCTGCTAACCAAAAGGTTGGTGGTTTGAATCCACTAGTTGCTCCTTGGTAGAAAGATGTGGCAGTCTGCTTCCATAAAGATTTACAGCCTTGGAAACCCTATGGGGCAGTTCTGCTCTGTTCTATAGAGTTGCTATGAGTTGGAATTGACTTGACAGCACACAACAACAACAACTCACAAACAGATAACAATAGTTTCATGAAAAAATATTGACCCTTAACATGTGCACTGCAGTCTGATTTTTTTTTTATTCTGTTTCATTTTTAAAAAGTTGTTCTTGACCCATGAAATTGATTTCATGACCTACCACTGTGTAGCCTCGTGAATTGAAAACATTGAAGTCTACCTAATCCTATCTACTCCTTTTACAGATGAGGTTGCTGAAAATTCATGAGGCTGGGAGACTCGTTAGGTAGAAGTAGGACTAGAAAGCAGTTCTCCTGACTCAGAGTCTACTGCTGTACTAGGCTCACCACACTGCTTCTATAGATATATGCATGGTCTAATGTGAGTTACTAATTTTGCTCAGTTGATAGTACTTCCTCATTCTGGTCTCCACGAAAGTGTAAATGAGGGTTTGTTAATGCGTATTCTTTCACATTTTCCTATGCTAGGCTTAGTGATGCCAAGTATAATTATTCAAGCATGAGCACTAACTCAACACTTTCATGCAAGCACAAAAAACAAAACCCCTTCTTTGCCCTCAGGCTTTTTTTTTTTTTTTTTTTTTTTGCTAGTTTGCCTCTTTCACAATTCTAGGAAGTATAAAAGAAACAAAGAAATAAAAGTCCATAAAATCAACATATTTACTTATTAATGCAAAGAGGAAAATTTCCTGACTTTAATGCTGTGAGGAGCTGGAGCGATTTCCTTTGGGAGGTGGTGGAAACATCTGCAGGAGACTATAAGGAATAGGGCTGTCTTCCAGGAAGAGTTTTAGTGTATTTCTGCCTGGAATCATAGATTGAATGACCTATGAGTTCAAGTCATCACTCACCTCGGTTTAGTGGTGTTATGGGGCTGCATTAACTGATGGCCCAATTAGCTTTCTAACAATAAAACTGCTTATTAAGTAAACTAAACTATCTCTAAATAGACCTTAGCTGCAATTGATACTGCAGAACTGAATACGTTATCTTGGTTCTTACTGTAGCTTAATGCTCTATTGCTGCACTGTCCAACAGAAATACACTGTGAGCCACATGTGTACTTTTAAATTTTCTAGAAGCCACATTTTCGAAAGGTAAAAACAGGTGGAATTCATTTTTTAATTTTACATTTTGAGATAAATGTAGACATATGAAAAAGTTGTAAAAATAGTGCAATGTCCCCAACACCCTTCACTCAGCTTCTCTCGTATCGTTAATGAATTGAAAAACTATAGTAAATTTATCAAAACTAGGAAATTAACACTGGTACGCTATTCTTGAAGGAACTACAAACTTTATTTGGATTGGTGAAATTAATTAACCTAATATATCCAAAATATTATCATTTCAACCTCTTATCAATATACAAGTTAGTAACAAGATATTTTACATTCTTCGTGTCGTACAAAGCCTTCAAAACCTGTTGTGCATTTTATGCTTACAACTCATCTCAAGTCATATGAGCAGCGACTATGTTGGACAATGCAGTTGTATGGTAACAACTCAGAGAAGAGTGTTGTCAACAATCTACTTATACCGTGTATGAATTATGGGTAAGGTGCTTGAGTCCATGAAGCACTGATGGGAGAGGCAAAATAGCCTACTGTTGACACTGTCTCAGACGTCAGGCAGACGCTGCAACTTATCCTTAGCTCTGTGAGCTTCACGTATAACTTAAACTTTCTGGGCCTCCATTTCTTCAATTATAGAAAGAATAATGAAGAAAATGGCACTAAGTCATGGGGTTATCGAAAGGACTGAATGAGATAACACATGTTAAGTGCTAGCACAGTGCCTGACCTGGATTGGTATAAGAGTGTTAGCTTTTGGTGGTCATCTACGTCAATGCCAAAAGATCAAATGTAAGTGCATCTCCTTTGGTGTTGAGTGCTAATAGAAGTTGAGTTAGGGCTCCGGGAAATATTTTAAAAAGGTTCGACAAATGTTATTGAGTACCTACTATTTGCCAGGCGCTGTGCTGCTCAGTGGTTAAGCGTTTGGCTGCTAACCAAAAGGTTAGCAGTTCGAATCCACCAGCCGCTCCTTGGAAACCCTACAGGGCAGCTCTGCTCTATTCTGTAGGGTTGTTATGAGTTGGAATCAACTCGACGGCAATGGGTTTGCTTTTTTTGGTGCTGAATGCTAGAGGTATAAAGATGAATAAAAGCCCTATGGACTTCACAATTTAGTAAAAGACAGAAAACATTAAAAATGTCTGCATTTTTCATGTGCCTGTGAGTTGTAGCTATTTAATTCATTTTTTAAATTATGATGTTGTTAAATCCTTAAACAGTTGTGAAAACAGATTTTTAAGCAATTGAGCATTATCAATAATCCTATCATCCTCACAATTGACTCCTATCTCTGCCTCTCTCTCTTTTTGTATTTGTTTTACTTTTTTTTTTTTCCCCCTTAATTTTATGTCTTGGTAATCATAGTGTATGGACAATTTTAAACACTACTTTTTTAAAATCACTGAACTTATTCTCTATCATTGGGTATTTCCTGCAGAATCTGAGGGACAATTTGTATATAAAAGGGACAGTCACCTAAGATATCTGTAATTAAATCAGGCTGCACTTATTAGTTGGAATAAAACTTATTTATTTCCTGTTACAGAATGAGGTGGTGAGCCTAGGGGGATGGTAAGGCTGCTAAAGAAAACTATCAAAAGTAATAATAACAACAAGAGCTAACATTTCTCAAGTGTTTATTATGCACAAGCATTGTGCAAACCCAGCAATATGACTCCAGAGCTCTGTCTTAATTAATATCCTGTACTGTCTCCTGTAAAGTCTTTTTTCAGATTTCTGAATATGGTATAAGCAAAAAAAATTTTTTTTTTTTTTAGCCTGACTACATACAGAGAATCAGGAAACCACAATAGTGACTCTACCAAACTCTTAATTTAATTGTCTTTGAGAAATTGTGCTATGGATGATTTTTTCTTCCTTCCTTGCTTTCTTCCTCCCCCTCTCCCTCCTTTCCTATATTTTCTGTATTTACTTTGTATTATATGTTGAATCATTTTGACCAAATTGTCTTTTTTTCCATGTTATAGGTGCAATTTGGGGGATGGAAGAGCTACCTTGAACTTTTGAAATGAAAACCAGTAGTTCACTGGTGTTTTTAAAAAGGCTCTATTCATAGTGCTGTGGTTATAAGGCAAAGAGACCTAGATCTGAATTCTGACTCTTATATTTGCTGAATAAATGCCTTTTGGGCAACTTAAATTCTTTGAGTCTCAGTTTCCTTATTTTTAAAACAAGGATAAGAAAGATACCTTCCTTCCAGGGATATTTTGAGGATTCAGTAACATAAGGTTTGTAAAGCTTGTAACATAATGTATGCTTTGAAAACATTGATCACAGAATAGTGGTTCAATAAATGGTTGTGTAACAGCCAGTCAAAGATGTCAACCCACTCGAGGCTGGGGCATAAGGACTGGTATAGCAAGAATGCAAAAAGAAAGAGTCCTTTAGCTTTTAACTGGCTAAAAGTAATCTTTGTAATCCAGGCTTTTTTTTTTTTAAGAAAGATCAAACTTTTTTTTTTTTCTTTAAGCTCATTCTTTTATCTCCTATTTAACTTTTTAAGAACCAACTCTAGAAGATGTTAAGCATGTTTTTTGTTATATTGGAGTCTCTGGTTGATGCAAATGGTTAACATATTTGGCTGCTAACTGGAAGTTTGGGGGTTCAAGTTCACCCAGAGGTGCCTCAAAAGAAAGCCCTGGTTATCTACTTCAGAAAAATCATCCACTGAAAACCCTATGAAGCACAATTCTACTCTGAAATACACAGGGTCACCATGAGTTGGAATCAACTCTACGGCAGCTGGTAAATACCAATTTATTGCATTACTTAAGTGCCTCTTTTAAGGGCACTTCTTCCATCAAGATCCTGAGGCTCTCTTCCCTGGAGTGGAAGGACCCATGGGGAACAGAATATTGGAACCAGAAGTTGGCCCCCTCTCTTCCAGGAGGATATGAAGAAGAGGCAGACTGAGATGGAGTGAGGAGGTCTTCCTGCCTCTCCATTGGGTCCATATCTCATCTGCACAAGGAAGACTGAGAAACAGCTGAATAATTTTGGATTCCTGAAAATGTGAGTGCTAACAGTATCATGTGGGGAGGGGCTGTAGGCTCTTATAACAACCCCAACCTTTAGGGCAGTTTCCTGTCCAACTTGATTTAGGAGTGATGACATTATCAGTCCTAGGGATGAGTCTGAGGGAGCCTTGGAGGAATTTCCCTGTGAGGGGATGCAGAGACACTGAGAGGGCCTGAGGACCTTCACAGGTTGGGACAAGGAAGTCATAGAGAAGGAGACTTCAAGGTGGGCATGAAGGTGATAGATTTAAGTGACTGGGAACATGGAACTCAGAAATGAACACCAGAATTTCATGCCAAAAACGTGAGGTAGGAGCACTATGCCTTTAGAACCATGAGTTCACCAAGAACAAACTAAACCTTCTGTATCAGAGGACACCAAGTGAATCTGAGGCTTCTGTCCCTCCAGCACCAGCACTAGGTCACATTAACTGTGTTCCTCCACATACCCTGACACCCTTTTTTGGCAAGTGTCATGGATTGAATTGTGTCCCCCAAAAATATGTGTCAACTTGGTTAGGCCATGAATCCCAGTATTGTGTGGTTGTGCTCCCTTTTGAGACTATAATTTTACGTTAAAGAGAATTAAGGTGGGATTGTAACACCCTTACTAGGGTCACATACCTGATCCAATGTAAAGGGAATTTCCCTGGGGTGTGGCCTGCACCACCTTTTATCTTACAAGAGATAAAAAAGAAACAGAAGCAAGCACAGAGTAGGGGACCTCATACCACCAAGAAAGCAGTGCCTGGAGCAGAGTGCATCCTTCAGACCCCGGATCCCTGTGCAGAGATGCTACTAGTCCGGGGGAAGATTGATGAGAAGGCCGACAGAGAGAGAAAGCCTTCCCCTGGAGCTGATACCCTGAATTCGGACTTCTAGCCTGCTTTACTGTGAGGAAATAAACTTCTCTTCGTCAAAGCCATCCACTCGTGGTATTTCTGTTATAGCAGCTCTAGATGACTAAGACAGCAAGTAACAGGGGAAGAGTGAAATAGCTGACATTGTGACAAGAGACCCTTAGACCAGAAGAGACTGAGCCATCTAAAGGGGTTAATTAAATTGTTGGATCTGACTAAGTTTACTAGATTGAATTTAAATTTATTTTCTCTTCTATTCACTGGTGATATGGGTGTGTATGTGTTCAGAAGGATGGGAGTTGCCTTTTAGTAAGATTAGTAAGATCATGGGAGGAGCACACTTTTTGCGGGGGAAGATCAAAATTTCCATTTTGGACTATTACATTTCAGATGCCTATTAGGCATGTGGAAACCCTGGTGGCATAGTGGTTAAGAGCTACGGTTGCTAACTAAAAGGTGGACAGTTGAAATCTGCCATGCACTCCTTGGAAACCATATGGGTCAGTTCTACTCTGTCCCATAGGGTCGCTACGAGTCGGAATCAACTCGATGACAAAGGGTTTCGGTTTTTTTTTTTTTTTTTTGGTTTATTAGGCATATAAATGGCGAAGGTGAGTAAGTATTTAGGTATGTGAGTCTGAAGTTCAATAAAGAGGACTGTGCTGGATATAAAACTGTGGGAGCCATCAACAAATAGATGCTATTTTTGTGCCAGGGCATGGTTGGCCCTTGCCAGCTCAACTGTTTCAAGAACACGTACTTCGCACCGATTATCTTCAGGCAGCCACAGCACGAATAGTTGGGGCGGGAGGATGGAAGCCTAATTGATTTCCCCTTTTCTTGATCATAAGCCTAAGGAAAATGGAAAACCAAGAGTGGACTGCGATGATCTGGAGGGTGTGTGTTGATTCCGTAAATGAAATTCTTAGATATGTGCATAGCTGCCCACTAATGAGGGGAGCAAGGCAATTGCACCCACATGCCCCTTGTGCTTCATGGAAGGGGAAGTGAGGACACTATTTGCACATTGTCTGAGTCGATATTTTGAAAAGAAAAGTTCTTTTGTAACTTCAGGTTACAAGAAGCATGAGAAGAGAAGGCATTAAAGGTCTTTTGCCTCTGATTGAACACTAACGAAGCCACTTGCCTCCTGCTGTCTCTACATCTTTACCTTCTGAAATAACATCTTTGAGATATCCTGAATATCCATCTGTCTGTCAGGGTTTTCACAATCCTTGTGTCATACTCATGCTTTATTATGAGGAGACATTTAAGGCATATAACTCACATTCCCTTCCTTCCATTTGTACTCTCCACGTTTATCTCTACTTCACACATCCATCTTCCCTAAGTGTGTTCAGACATGACAGTGGAAGTAAATGCTCTATTTTATGTCACTGGGGATGGATGCCATCTTTCCAAGTAGGTGCTTTTGAACAGTCTTCCGTGCATCACTGATATCATATAAAACTCCCACTTGTTGAGGTGTCGACAGGTCCGTTGTCATATCTGACTCATTTTGAGTTACTGATTCTGTGGAGTCTATCTTGTTCTTGAAACAAATGTATTCTGTTTTTCTGAGAAGACCAACCAAAGTGAAAGAGAAAACTTAATAATGTTAATGGAGGTAATGATATTAATTATGATAATAGCAATAGCTAACATTCATTACCACCATATGTCTGTCAGTTTGTTTTACTGTGGTAGTCTGCGTGATGCTATCATGCTGGAAGCTATGCCACCAGTATTTCAAATACCATCAAGGTCACCCATGGTGAATAGGTTTTGGTGGAGCTTCCAGACTAAGACAGACTAGGAAAAAAGGCTTGGCAATCTATTTCTGAAAAAAAAAAAAAAAAAAAAAGTTGCTGTCCAGTCAATTCTGACCCATAGTGACCTTATAGGACAGAGTAGAACTGCCCCCCAGGGTTTCCAAGGAGCAGCTGGTGGATTCGTACCGCTGACCTTTTGGTTAGCTGCCGAGCTCTTGACCAGTTCTGAAAATTAGCCAAAGAAAATCTTAGGATCACAAAAAAATATTGTCTGATAGAGTGGTCGAAGATGGCTCTCCTAGGTTGGAAAACACTACACAATGACCACAACAATGGACTCAGACATGAAGATGGTACAGAACCAAGCAATGTTTCATTCTGTTCTATGTAAGTTCATAAGAGCCGACTCAATGGTAACTAACAGCAATATTATTTATTAAACAGTGTCTGACGTACCAGGTCACTGTGTTCATTGCTTGACATGTCTTACTCAGATACTTGAAGTAGGGCATCGGAGGCCATGTGGTAAAATGAGTAGGACCCAGGCTCTGAAGTCGAACTGTCTGGGTTGGAATTTTGGCAGCATCACGTATTTCTGTGATATGCACCCCCACCCTTGCCTCAACTTCTTCCTCTAAAAAATGGGAATAATAACAGTGAAGATAATAAAGGGTACCTTATGCATAGGGTTGTTTTGGGGACTGAATTAGATAATACATATAAAGAAACTAGAATAGCACCTGCGCTTATTAAGAATCCATAAATATCAGCTTTTAAATATTATATTTATCCTCCTGTTAAAAGTGAGGAAAGTAAATCAAACATAAATGATCCTTAACTGTCCCATGATAGGTAGCATGTCTGGCCTCAAAGGAAGGTTTGTTTAAGGCTATACATCATCCAGTGGTTCAGAGGCCACATTGGCTCCATAAAATATTTCTAGTATTTGGATGTAACTAATGAATGCTTCCTTCTAACGTAAGAGATAGTGGTAAGACATTATATGCTGTATCACATGAGTACATGTTATATCAAACCAAACAAACACTAAGGGAAGATCAGAGTATTCCCATTTTATTTGCCTTTCTTTTGTGCTCATTCAGGTGACCCTGATCCATAGGAAAACTAAAAACCAAGATCCCAAAACCTGCCGTTGTGTGAGAAAGTCATTACAACTGACTACCTCAGTTCCTGGCCCACAGAGCCTTGACTTTCTGTTCTAAGTATGTATATGTAAGAGTACTTTGTCAGCTTTATAGCTCTCGTCATTATTATCCTGGGTTGTCTATTGTCTAGATACCAGTACCTTGGGATATCTGTGTCATCTGTGTAGAAATAGAAGGTCCCTGAAAGTCGATGTTATAAGTCTCAGTGCATTTTCCCCTCTATTTTTCTTGTTTCTAATGTTGACAGCCGCCCGCATGCTATTCACTGGTCCTCAATGCAGCCCACAGAAATGCCAGCTGGCTGCACGCCAGTGTCAGGAGGATGAGGTTGTTGAGAGCTTCCTCATAGCAAAACCTTGTCAACAACAAGCATTGTTTCTGAATTTGAAATGAAATATTTTCTTTTTTCTGTCCCTTTGGTTTCTCTTCCCACTGGGGAATGGGATTCAGAATGGATTACTAATTATATTGCAGTCGCTGAGATTCCTAACAACGCCAGTTCTCATATTTATGCCGCATCACTCACTAGTTATACCGACTAATACGCGGAGTTTGGTAAGGCTGTCGACAGCCACATGCAGCATCGTAGGCAAGTCTGGTGTGCAGCCTTGTAGTTCCACCCTGGCTTTTTAAAATATGATTTGTTTCCTTTAAACCTGTCCAATGTACAACAGACAGAAAGAAAAATGGTGAAAACACAAAACCTGTCTCCTGCCTATTTTTGGCAATTATCACATTTTTTGTCTTAAATTAGCAGAAATGCTAAATTGCCCTGCTTGAGACTCAGTGACCACCAAAATTCAAGCACAAGCATTCTATAACCAAATACCTTTCCTCTGTTCTAATGACAACTTCCCAGGTAGCAACACCGACTCTAAGGAATATTCTTTACTTTGGAATCTGGTCCTGTGTACATTGGATTGCTGATTGGAGCAACAAGTGAGGGAAGCTTGCAGAGCTCACAGCATTTCCTTGTCTGTATAAAAAATACATTACCTTTTACTTAACAGGAACAATGCTTTAAAAATTGATCCTCAATGGCTTTAGGGCCTATGCTGGCCTCCAAAATCTCCCAGCTGAAATCTAAGGGATTCTAGTTGTAGGTATTATGCACGTAATGAAAATGGCACGGTGAGCCTTCAACCCACGTGTGATATGTGTGTAACACTGTAATGACTCAATACATTACACTGCTTATATTAGTCTGCCAAGAATGTGATCAGTTCACTGACTTAAGGTTTCTTTAGAGGATAATAGAGTTGGGATTCCTAGGCTTGTCACTCAAGGTGTCTTTGATTTATATTAGGTGTTGTTGTAATTCAGAATACTGTGATATCTCATGTAGAGAACGGTCTCCAGTCAAGGCTCCTAAGGATTGCCAGGCTGGATTCCAAGTGGCTCTGAAATTGAGTACAATAGAAAAAAGAGATCGATTGAAGCCTCTCTTCTTCCACTGTAGACTTGAGGTTTGCCTGTGTCTGCAAATCCTGACCCATGGCTGTCCAGTAATTATTTACAATGCAGCTGTGGTTGGAAATATTTAAGTAGTTCCTCCCCCTCTGGTTATATTGTGTAATTCTTTGTCAAAACAACAGATAAGTTAGAATTTACTGAGTACTTTATTAGGTATGTGCAAGGCACTGTTCTAAGTGCTTTACTTATGGTATCTAATCAACACAGCAATCCCACGAAGTAGTATTATTGTTTTCTCAATTTTCAGATGAGCACAGCACAATTTTCAGATTTCACTAAAGCATAGCTAGATTAAGTGACTGTCCCAGGGTCCCAGGTACAGGAGAAAGAGAACCAGGCACTCTGACTCCAGATGTAGTGGTTTTAACCACTGAGTTCCATAGACCCTGAGAGACAGCTTTCTTGCAAGACTAGCAATAAGGGAATTTTCCAATGTCAGCTCAGTACAAAGGAAAAGAAAGGAATTTCTAGTTTATGGTGCATAAACTTTCTGATGTTTCAGACAGTTTGCCCTATTAATAATAGCTTTTAAGATTTCTTAATCTGGGAAAAATCCTAAATCTCTTGTAGCTACATAATTTATCTTCTGCATCAAAAGATTCTGAATGCAAACAAGTACTGAGAGCATATGAAGAAATTGCAAACTATAAAAGACGTCTTCATCACATGATGGTAGTGGTATGAGAACAGACTTTTCACAGAACTGGTACCATCCACAGTTTTAAGTGGAGTCCCTGGGTGGCACAAATGATTAAGTGCTCAACTGCTAGCCAAAAGGTTGGTGGTTCTAACCCACCCAGAGATGCCTTGGAAGACAGACCTGGCGATCTGCTTCTGAAAGATCACAGCCCTGAAGACCCTATGGAGCACCTTCATGGGGTCTCCGTGAGTCGGAATCAACTCGATGGCAACTAACAACAACAACTATTGTGATATGCTTTACCAAAGAAAGATGGGGTTCCACCATAAAGGAATGCAGAGTTTGCTGTAGTTAAAGCATTTGGTAATGTACCTAGAGTGACTGCTATGTCTCCCATCAGAGGGATTTGGGGAATAACTCTGCATTGCATGGTACATTTAATCTGGACATTTCCAGGGATTACCTTGAATAGAGTGTTTTGATTTGCCTCTATTAGGCTTAGTCCTGCCTCACAAGGAAAGGACAAGCCTTGGGTCATCCTGAGTTCGGAGCTGTTACAAGTGTTTGAGGTAGTACTGAGAGACTAGGATTCCAGAAGAGCCTAATGCAATGAGGGACAATTATAACTCTACCCTTGGAAACCTGTGTGCAGACCTTCCTCCGTTCTGTGGTTCACTTGTTTTCATCCATTCCGTCTCATTCTGTATCACACAATCCATTTCAGTCAAGAATAATATCACCAGCATTCACTTTCTGGCCTTAACAGACAGCGAGTTTTTAAAGTCCGGTATGACCTCCTGATTATTTTCATTGCTGTGCCACACAAAACTCATTAGCAGCATTTGTGCATGACTTGGGTGAATCTCCTGCCTGTTTGGCTATACTTAGAATCCTAGAATAGGTCTGCAAATGAAAAGGTGTCCCAGTAAAGGCTCCACATGTTACAATAATTCGTTAACTAATGGTCTCACTGTTAATTTGATTTTGCTGCTGATGAGAGATAGGAAGAGAATTGTAATTGAAATGCATGGCTACCAATTTGTAAATGTTGGTATACATTATCCTTCATTGTTATACTATTATGCTATTAACATAAATTATCACATAGAGGTAATTTAAAACTGTTAGCTGACAAAGTTATATCTTATTCCTGGTGATAATTACATATAAAGGAAGGAGGTCAAGCTAAATGTTATGTGATATTATTACGTGGACTATTGATGGACAGTAGTGATTAACTGATGTTAGCACTGAAAAATTACTTTGTTGCTAGCATTTCTATTATTTTTCTGTTATACTTGTATTTAAAGTATCATATTAAAATGAGTAATAGATTTTTCCTTAAGAACACACTTTTGGAACTAGCTCCGAAAGTCACTATTCTGCTTCATACTAATTCAATATTGATTTTAATGAATTGTTTCACAGTTTTTAGCTTCATACACAGCTATAGGATATTTTCTTTAAAAAAATTACAAAGACACTAACTTATTACTAGTAAATTCTTGGTTCGTTATGCAAACTCCCAGTTCATTTGTATATGGATGAATTGTGTCTCATATTCCTAAGTGAATTTGGACAAAATATAAGCTTATGTTTCAAGAGTCATGTTCTCACTTTGGCTAAAGGACTGGTTACACGGGCAGGTTCTGTATTGAAGTTATGATATTGTAAAGAAAGACTTTAGTTTTTTTTTCCCCCTGTGGAATCTATCAGATCACTTACTGTATGTAGCCTCTGGCATACAACTAATGAAAGGAAAAGTAAGTTCGATTACATGATGGGAGATAGAGCATTGGACTTCTCAGAGTTAGCTTTGAAAATCTTACTGTTTGAAGCCTGTCAGCCAGAGGTTAGATTGTCAATGGATATCACAATGAAGTACAGGCAGTCCCTGAGTTGCAAACATCCAAACATCTGGCTTTCAGACAACTTGCACTGGCCCTCTAATGTTATGTAAATTTGCCCTCACTTTGAAACCATTGAACCAACCCCTACCAAAACCAAAAACCAAACCCACTACCATAGAGTTGATTCCAACGCACAGCAATCCTGTAAGACAGAGTAGAACTGCCCCATAGGGTTTCCAAGGCAGTCATCTTTACAGAAGCAGACTACCACATCTTTCCCCCATGGAGGGGATGGTGGGTTCGAACTGCCAAGCTTTTGGTTTGCATCTGAGTGCTTTAACCACTGCGCCACCAAGGATCCTTAATCAACCCCTACTCACAACAAATTCTTCATCAAAATCACCTTCACTTGCTGCACGTGCAGCTTTTAAATCACTGAAAAGGCTTTGAGCCTTTCCTTGCACTGACACACATACAACACACACGTTGCCATCGAGTAGATTCCGATTCATAGCAACCCTATAGGACAGAGTAGAAGTGCCCCATAGGGTTTCCAAAGGCGACTGGTAGATTTGAACTGCTGACCTTTTGGTTAGTAGCCAAGCTCTTAACCACTATGCCACCAGGGCTCCTCCTTGCACTAAAGTAAGGCTAAATAAGAACCGTATGCACTTGTTCCAACTTATCTTACAAAATGGACTTAAAGACACAGTTAGGAATAGATCTCGTCCATAACCCTGAGTCAGCCTGTACTTGGAAATGTTACATGAGGTTTTGCTACTACCAGATGTCAAGGGCAAATGTGAAATGACAAATGGACCCTTAACAGAATAATGTGCTATCATTTCATCTCATCCCAAAGGGTTCCTTAATCCCAAAACTGTAGTCATATGTTACAACTATTTATGAGATGAAGAGGACATAACATATGTGACATTCTAGAGCTGTGGAATGAGAGGCCTTAGTGCTCATGTTGGAAAACAGTTGCACATAAATTATAGAGAACACTAAATAACAATTCCTTGTTATTCTCAAAATTAGAAGATCATATGCTGAGTTAAGACAGAGTAGAGCTGTTTCTTACTGAAGCGTTCTAAAATAATCATGAGATAAAAAACATCTATTGTACTGGGTTGAACAGTGTCCCCCCAAAATTCATGTCCTCCCAGAACCTCAGAAGATGCAGGTGTAATTAGTTAAGAAGTAGTCATACTGGGTTAGGGTATAATCCAATGATTTGTGTCCTTACAAAAAGAGAAAGGAAACCTTGGTGGCGTAGTGGTTAAAAGCTACAACTGCTAACCAAAAGGTTGGCAGTTCGAATCCACCGGCTCTCCTTGGAAACTCTATGGAGCAGTTCTACCCTGTCCTATAGGGTTGCTATGAGTCAGAATCCACTTGATGGCAACGGGTTTGTTTTGGTTTTTAAGAAGAGAAAACAGAGACTCACAAGGAGAAAGCCATATGATGATGGTGGAGGCAGAGATGGAAGTTATGCTGCCACGAGTCAAGGAACACCAAGGATTGTTGGCAACTACCAGAAGCTAGGAGAGAAGCATGGAACAGATTCGCCCTCTGATACCCAAGAAGGATCCAACCCTTGCAACATCTTGATTTCAGACTTCTGGCCTCCAACACTGTGAGAGAATAAATTTCTGTTGTTTTAAGCCGTTAAATTTGTGGTGATTTGTTACAGTAGTCCTATGAAACTGACGCATGTATCACTGAGATTTTATATACATAAGAAATACGTTTCTTTAAGCATGAGACTATGAGCCAACATGACAAGATACATTGATGAGGGGCATGCGAGAACTGAGAACCGGGGCTGGTTAAAGGAACAGATTTCCATATTCTCATATTCATCTCCTACTTTCCCTTGGACATAGACTTTCTGAATGGGATTGCCAAATTTGCTGGCCTTATTGAATTATTTAAATTGTTTTCTCTTCCTCTCTCCCTTCCCTCTGCTTTCTCCTCTTCTTTTCTTCTTCTTCCTCTCCCCTCTCATATTAATTCTCAACAGTTAGCATCTTTTAATATCACCCTATCATTTCTTTGAGATGGAGTAGAAACATTAAGCCTTTAAAAAAAAAAACAAAAACAAAACTATATCTGGCCTATCATCAACTCTAAGATCTTTAGTTTTTTTGGGTTTTGGTTTTTTTTTTTTTTAGCTTTAGAAACCTCTCTGTCTTATTTTCTGCTAGCAGGGTTTAATTTTTTGTGGGTCAGCCTTTTTGAGTAACTGATGAAACTTAAAGACTCTTCCCCAGAAAAATGTACTACGTGCAAGTACAATTTTAAAAAAATAATTAAAAAAGTCAGTGGTTCAATCATAGTTCTATAATTCTTAACTAAGACTCTCTAGACCATCACAGACTTCTCCTTCCACTAGCTGGTGGTCCACCTTCTTGTGATCTAAATAGTCTATCCTACATCATCATTTTAGAGGGAGATACTAGTAGGTGATCTAAATAGTCTATCCTACATCATCATTTTAGAGGGAGACACTAATAATAATAATGACAGCAATAGTAATAATCAATATCTAACCTTCATTAGTGCTTAATATCTACAGACACTATTCTAAGTGTTAATTTATTTACCATTCACCACAACCAAATGACAAAGGTGCTTTTATCATCCTCATTTTACTATTAAGGAAACTGGGGCACAAGGAAGTTAAGGAATTTGCCCAAGATCATGCAATTAGTAAGTGACAGAGTCATGATTTAAACTCAGAAAGGCTAGCTTGAGACACCAGGCTATTAAACACTATGCAGTACTTCTTTGCTATATAAAAGACACTGGGCATCTTTTCTACTTGGCTTGTGTATGGAAAAGTATCAAATACCCATGCGTCACTTCCCTGCCACTTCACTGTGTTGATCAGTCCAAATCAATTTATTATCAGTTCTGTTCCACTTCTGTTCTGACACCGGCTGTACATTCAGCACTTCTTCCTCTGACCTTAACCACCTGGAGCAAGTCAGACTTCCCAGCCATAGTCGTCACAAGAGCATAGGCGTCTAGACTGCTGAGTCGGCCCAAGACCTCAAACCCAAGCCAGCTGAAAACTTGACAGTCCCCAAGACACCCTCACTTCTGACCTACTAGCTACAAGTTTGAGGTTTTCTCTACCCCTTCAGGACACCAGCTATAGCTCAGGTGTCCCCAGCCCCACTCACTTCTGACCTGCTGGCTCCTGCTACTCCCTTGAGTACAATAATTTTCTGCAAAGACTCATGGAACTCCCAGAAAGTGCTATACTTCCTATTACAATTTTATTGCAGCAAAAAGGATACAAAGGAAGAGACACATAGGGCAAGGTCTGCGAGCGTTCCCAATGCCGAGCTTCCATGTTCCCAAAAAGCGTGCACTATCCTCCCACATGCATCAAATCTTTCACTGACCAGAAAGTCCATGGAGCTTCTGTGTCCAGAGCATTTATCAGGGCCTCATTATAAAGGACATCATGCTTGGTAAAGTAGAGGGTCAGTGAAAAAGAGGAAGACCCTCAATGAGATGGATTGACACAGTGGCTGCAACAATGGGCTCAGGCATAACAACGATTGTGAAGATGGCACAGGACCAGGCAGTGTTTCGTTCTATTGTACATAGCGTTGCTATGAGTCAGAATAGACACCACAGCACCTAATAACAACAACAACACTACCTAGGCACGATTGATTAAATCTTCCCCTTTCTCCCAGATTGACTGGCCACTAGGTGGTCTTTCTGGCCTGGCCAGCTCTCACTGGAGTCACTTCATTAGCATAAACCCTCAAGTGTGGTCTGGAGACCTCATCAAAGGCTCTTGAATTCCTGGGGAATTTCTAAGGTTTTGTAGGTTACGTCTCAGGAACCAAGGACAAAGACTAAATTCTTCGGATAAAGTTAATTTTAAACCCTACAGCTTAGTAAAAAAGAGAAGAGAGGATAATCATGGCCATACTATACCACAAAATTGTGACTCTAATCAGAAGAAATTTCCCTTCTTAGAAGAGAGGATGTACATCTTCTTTGTATTTGATGCTTGTTATTGACCGACAACTACATCTAGTCAGACTCTTATCAGTCCCACTGGTAAGCACTTGAGTTGATTTCTAGTAGTTTTCCATGGGGTTACTGTGAGTCAGAGGCCAACTCAACAGCAGCTAACAGCTACAACAGGCTGATGCAAGATGTTTACCACTTACCTCTTCAGGCACTAGGACTGGGAAGACTTAAGGTTGGCAGTGATTAGGAAGACTCGAGGTAGATAGTGATTACACTGGCACTTTGGCCAAGGTATGTCGCTGCTGCTACACCAGCTTTCTCTGCCGGAGACTGAAGTGTTTAGGGAGAAAAGATTTTCTGTAACCCTGAGAATGGATGGCCAAGAAGGCTGCCAATCCTGCTATAAAGGTTTTGCTGCTGTCTAGATCACATCACTACTCATCATGGTGAAGCATTTCCTTCCAATCCTGTCAGCTCATCTTTGATTTTACATTTTTTATAGTAACTTTCTAGCCAAATATCCATGCTCACTGCCTTTTAGATGTTCAAAATCAAAAGTCGTGCACTGGGTATTTTTTTATTTTATTTAAAGATGATTTCTATTTTTGGAAGTCTTTGACAGCGCCTCTCAGCACTGGTACTACAATAAACCCATAGAAATTCTAGCTTTTATGGAGAGTAAGACAAACCAGAGAATTATTTCACCCACCTAAACTGGGAGATAGATTTTTGCTCCCTTCAGCCTCTGTAAAGCCTGTTTATCTCCATTACAGTTTTACCTTAAGAATAGAATTTTGTGTCTTGCTTGCATTTTAAAAATTTTGTCTGGAGTATTTCACATAAAATAAAAAAGCCGTTTTCATGTCTTTTATTTAAAGCCAGGACATCCTTGGGGCCAAAGAGGTGACTTTTAGACATGGAACTAGGACATGACAGTCTGCCTAAAATGAGAGAGAAATCTGAAGTGTGCTGAGCTGAGAAGTTAGACAGGTATCAAAAAACCTCTTACCATATTTATTTTTATATGTATACTTCATCTTGTGTCCATTCCCATTTGATCTGCCGTCAATTACCCAATAGTAATGAAAGCCTCTATGTTTTTTATAAGGAAGAGACATGGTAAAAGTTACTGGAGGTCAGCAAAGCTGCCACTTCAAGCGCTTTTTTTTTTTCCTTATTAACTGCCCCTGCACACCCCTGACTCCTTCCTCTGCCCTTCTTTTAAGTTTCCCTTTATATTTCTCTTCCTTTTCATCTTTTAAAGTTCTTTCTCGTTTATTTCATTGGGACAAGCATAGCGTATTTCAAAGCACTTTGGAATCAGATAGACCAGGAACTGAAATTCTGACCATACGCTTACCAGCTGCACGAACTTGGGCAAGTTTCTTAACTTTCCTCTGCCTTAGTTTCCTCATCCCTACATTGGTGCTAATATGAAGAATATATGAGATTATTTATATCTGTAAGACACAGTCTATGCTTGGCTTCACAGTATAAGTACTCCATTAAAAAAAAAAGCTGTTTTTACCTTTTGTATTCCTTCTCTTTATTGTTCTCTTTTAATTTTGGTACCTTCCCTTCTCTTTCTTTTTTCTTCTCTTTTCCTTTCTTTTTTGTTTCTTTCTCTCTCTGCCTTTTATCATTCGGTTTAGTCTTTCTTCTCCTAACATTGTCAGAGCATACACATGCCATTTCCTGTGACCTAATCCAGTGAGTCTCAAACAAGGGGCTGCACTGGGAATTCACAAAGGTTTTTAACTGTTTCAAAAGCCTGAGGGAAGCCCTGAATTGATCTGTAACAGCACTGCATTGTTTCTTTTCTTTTGGCGCCAAGTAGTCAATTCAGTGTAAAGAAACTGTCTGGTTCATAGTGTTTAAAAGCTCTGATGGGGAGTTACATATGTCTTAGACTGTGGAGGTGGAGGCGGAGAGAATGTGGAAAAATGATCTATTTTTAAATACTCTTTTTTGTGGGGGAGTATAGGGTCACTAGGAGTCAGAATGGACTCGACAGCGACAGGTTTTTTTTTGTTTGTTTGTTTGGAACGCCCTTCAACATGTGGATTCCATGGGAATTAGGGAAGAGAATAAAACAAGTTAAACTCTGTATTTCTCTTTTCTAATCTCTGAAATTAAAGAAACGGGCTAGGTAATTTTACCTTTCCTGAATACTAGTGATACGGACAATGTCAGAGAGACTCATTAATTGAAAGATGCTTTGGTGTGTGAGGGCTTCAGCCCTTTCATCAATGAATACTATAAGAAATAGGTAGGAATGCAGCTGTTGTATTCATTGTTCAGGAACACCATTGAGAACACTGTCCACTACATTATTCAGTTTGGCTACTGTTTGAAACCCATTTCGCTATTTCACAACGACTTCTAGGAAGCTTAGAGTTAAATTCAAGTCTCAGCTGTAGTCCTTTAAGGGACCTTTATGTTCCTGGTATTTAAACACCAATTTTCTATTTTATAGTATTTACTTTAAATCTTCTGTAGAAATGCTAAGGATATGCTTTCATAAATGTCACCCCTTTCCCTGGGTCACCTCTGTTTCTTTTCTAACTTCTTAGCACTCACAGATGCCATTTTCTCAGATGTCATTTCAGCCACATACCTTTTCAAACTTTGATAATTTAGAAGAGATATCTGCCCCTCTTTCTACTTTCCTGACCTCTACATTTTACATGTAGATTTTTGTTTGGCTTGCAGATATTATCTGTTAAGAGGGAATCTACTGTGATAACTGTTACCCCACGTCATAGCTGATTTTCTTCATGGTCTTAACTTTGCTCGTCTCTTTTCTTTTTGTTTGTTTTACTTTGGAATGTGCCATCCTTTACTTTGTGAAAATGGTTTTCAGACAAACTTCTTCCTTCTTGGATTACTTAGTTTTTTTGTACCTCACCTAAAAACAATTAATAATTGCAAACCAAATTACTCACAGAATGTGGCTGGTTTATGCCAATTCTTGGTTTAATAATTTACTGTAGGTTATTGAAGTAGTTTGCCATTTTAATTTTGCAAATTGCTCCAGGAGGATTTTGGTCATTTGCAACAAAAACTTTATAGTTAAGATACACAGGTGAACATTATTTTATAATGAAGGAGAGCTAAGACATTGATAACTAAGATGATGTGTGGTTTAGCATGGTGGTGAAGGGCATAAGCGTCTTCATTTAATCACCATATGAACTTGAACAAGTTACTCAGCCTTTCTGAACTTCAGTGTTTGCTTGTCGGTTTTTGTCTGTAAAATGGGCCTAATAATAACGCCTTTAGCTTAGCTCAGAGCCTGGTCATGATTAGTATTATTACCTTGGTGACTTTTAATTGTTGAGATAATAGAGTTAAAACTGATCTGCTATAAAAGCTGACATAATTATAGTTAATACCTCTATCTCCATGCCTCATGGTCCTTTGTGGCTGGATTTCCATTATCCAGAGAAAGCTGTCTGCTGCTCCAGTTCTATACTTGGACTTTGGAGAACAAAAAGAAGCTAGCATGTGTAAAGCAGAGCTGAAAAAGAAGTTGATGATTTAAATAAATGAGCAATGTTTCTATAAAACCCAGGAAGGATAAAGAGCCCCACTCAGTTCATTAACCAGTTACTAAATGGTGTTTGTGTTATCCCCATGAATACTAAATGAATTCATTATGATCTGTGCTATTACAGTGAATAACAAATGAATTCATAACGATGGGCTCCATAAAAATATTCCTAATGGAGAAGTTAATGCATTGTCAGGCTGGTTTCTAGAGTAACTGGGGCTTACATTGAAATTGGGAAATAAATAATACGAGGCACAACATCAGTTAGCTGGAGTTATTTGGGTTGGTCGTACAGAACTGAAAAAAAATGTTCAAGTCTTGGTGATATGACAGTAGACTTACATGACTCTCAACTTTTGGTTTCTGTCCTTTATTACTGATGGCCAATGTCTATTTTTGTCTTTGATTCAAGGAGCCAATCATATGCAGCTGATCAATGGTAAGCCTTTGGTTTGCGAATAGATAGATTAGATGAGAAAGTCTTGAAGGGTGTTCAACCTTTGCTGTTCAGAGCTCTCTGAAGAAATGGCTGTCACACTTGACCAATCTTTTGGTCAGCTGTACGTAAAATCCAGTGAACCCCCTCATCCACCCACTTTTGTTTAGCATAGGAATAAAATAAATTTTAGAATTAGCAGAATGAATGGCGTACCCTTGAAGTAATATTTGGATTTTATTGACCATCGTAAATAGATTATGAAATCATGGCAGCAATGAAAGCATAGATGGTGTCGTATTATAAACCTGCAAACTACAAGCGATGAGCCTGAAGACCGCTCAGAGGTACTTGTGGGCCATCAGTGGTCTAGAAATCATATTATGATAACATCTCATCTAAACGCAGAATTAGTTTCTAAGAAACAAAATGCCACAGCTTCTTGGTTTCATAGTAGAATTAAAATACTTCCAGGGCTTAATTTTCAAGACCCACCAATTTTATATGTAACACAAATTTATGGATTATGTTGCAGCCCATGAGAATAAAATTTAGGAAGTATAAAAAATTGAAGAAATGGAAAGTAAAGCTTTACTAACACAAGCAGTTAAACAATTTAATTAAATACCATTACTTGCAGGACAGCCATGTGGAAACAATTGTAAAGGATACATAAATAAGACACTGAGTTAGTCTTCAAGAAATTTTCAATGTAGTCTGCCATGTACATATTTAACCATGATATAAGTTAGCCTAGGATAAAATTTAGAAACAATATAGACATTATGGAATAATAGCAAAATAATAGCACACACTTATATTACATTTTCTGTGTTCCGGGTACTAATCTAAAGACTACAAAAATTAACTTTTTAATCTTCACAACCAGAGCCTATGCTGTAGGCACTGTTGTTATCTCTAATTTACATGTGAGGAAACTGAGGCACAGACAGCTAAGTAACTCAGAGATGACTAGCTGACCACCACCTTTTCATGCTTTCCTTCCATGGTGGAAGGTTATTGCTAAGAAGTAGTTGCTAAATATAGAGAATTGTGAGACTATAGAAGGAGGGTGGAGCCACAAGATGGAAGAGGCAATTCCTGAAGAGCATGAGGAAGATTACTTGCAGATCAGCAGCTTCTACATTGGGCCTTGAGTGAGTGAAAAAGAAATTTTTATGATGTTGAGCCACTGAGATATTTGGGGTTTGTTTTCAGCAGCTAATGTTCTTCCCCTAAATAATGCATACAACTAATACATAGCAAAATTGGGGTTATGAACTCAGCCTATCTATTTCTGTGGTATATGTTCTTAAGTACTATATTTTACTAATACTTGTAATGGCAAGAAGGTTTAATTACAACTAGTGTTTCCTGGGTAGGGCTCATATAGGCAATGGCATTTGAACTAATTCTGAAAGAATGGGTGGAGATTTTATAAGTATAAATTGGCAGGTAGGGTGGACATCTTAGGCAATGTGCTGACTTGAACATCCGCTTGGAAAAGGGGCTCTGAAGGAAATGTTTGGGAGATGGCAAATTGTCTGTTGGTTCTAATTATGAAGACCAGAAGATTATGAAGAAAATTAACATTGCAGAGAATTAAAATGGAAAGAAAGACTGAGATTTGATTTTGGAGAATTTTAATGCAAAGTTAAGGTGTTTGGACTTTATCTTCTATGACAATGATTTCCAAAGTGGGTTATGCATACCCCAGCATGTGCAGAAGATGGTTCCTCAGGATATGGGATGAAAAATAATAGAACTATTTTTGTTTTCTTTGTATTAAAAAAAATCTAAGCTTTACTAATATTTAATGTGTGGATTCCATAATACTTAATATGCTAACCTAAGCTTTACTAACATTTAATTTATGACAATCATGAGTTATATAAGGGACCCAAAGTCTTCTGAGAGCTTAAAGTACAGATATCACAATACAAACGAGTCAGTTGTGCCATTGTGTACGTGTAATGTCCGCGTTTAACTAAACTCATCCTCACAAAATGGAAAAGTAGCTTTAGAATTTCTTTAAAAGAAGCATTGTTGGAAGATATTGTTAATTATATAAATGTGTGTGATCAAGAAAATGACAGAATTAATCCTTCCAATCAGTTGATCTCTTTATTAGACATATTATGAGGTAAGAACATGATGATATGAATAGATTTGCAGGAAGTTGGCTCTCCCAATCTATATCATTAACTATCACTCACATAAGCTGTAGTTTTGACCAATGTCCTATGTTACTTAAATACATAATACATATCGTGTACATTAGGGTTCAAATATCTTTGATTAATCCTAACCTAAAGCTAAAAATGGCATTAGAGCCTCTCTGACTTATTAACGGCACATTGTACATTTCAGAAATGGGAGCTTCTTGTATAGTGCTTAGCATAATGTTAAAAGAATTAAAATTAATGAAAAACATATTATCCAATACTCACAAAAATCCTGTGAAGCAGGTATTATTATCCTGTTTTATAAATGAGGAGACATATTAAGGGACTTGTCTAAGGTCAGACAGCTTGATGAGGGGCAAGGCGTGGTCTTGAATTGATTCCAAATATCCTGGTAGTATTTTCCACTGCATTACATTTGTCTCATTTGAACTTAACATTGAAAGTATAAGAGAAGTAAAAGTCTCACTGTGCTATTAAAAATCTTCTTTAAATGTAGAACAAAATTCAAATTCACAAAAAAGACCAGACTTACTGGTCTGACAGAGACTGGAGGAACCCTCGAGACTATGGCTTTTGGACACCTGCTAACTCAGAACTGAAGCCACTCCCAAAGGCCACCTTTCAGCGACAGATTAGACAGGCTTATAAAATAAACAGTAACACAAGTGAGGAATGTGTTTCTAGTTCAAGCAAGTATATGAGACCAAATGGGCAGCACTTGCCCAAAAGCAGAGATGAGAAGGCAGGAAGGGACAAGAAAACTGGATGAATGGACACAGAGAACACAGAGTGGAAAGGGGGAGAGGGCTGACATATTGCGGGGATTGCAACTAATGTCACAAAAAAAATTTGTGTATAAATTTTTGAATGAGAAACTAGTTTGCACTGTAAACTTTCCCCTAAACACACACACACAAAATCTTTTTATTTTTCCTAAAAACGGTTCACGATATTGTCCTGTGACTTATCTTAACAGAAGTAACTCTCAGCACTTTGAAGGTGGACCATTTTATACTTCCTAAAAATACTCTAAAATAAAGTATATTAGTAGCGACTCCACTGACAACCTCCTGATGTAATATTAAGTAAGGACAAAGTCTAAATAGGAAGGAATATTCTTATGGGGGAGAGTGCTATTATTATCATCCTTATATTCAGTGTATCTTACCATGGTATCTGCAGAAAAAAAGATGGTGCGTATTTACTGAGACTCCTCCTGGAAGTAATTGATAATCAATTACATAACTGTTCTTAATATTTTTTTCTATTTCTACCATAACAACAGCAGTAACAACACAATTGGATTAATACAATTATTTATTCATTCAACAAACTCTGAGTAATTATTATGGTCCAGGCACTGGGACAAGCATGTTGGATACAAAGGTAAGTCAAACACGTGATTCATAACTTTGAAGCTCTCATTCTCTAGCAGGTGTATTTTAGATACTTAGATATGTGTATGCATGCATCTAGTATTAGACATAAAACTAAAAAAACAGTTGCCATTGAGTTGATCCAGACTCATGACAACCCCACAGGTGTCACAATAGGGCTACGCTCCATAGGGTTTTCAATGGCTATGATCTTTTCAAAGTAGATCGTCAGGAATTTCTTTCAATGCACCTATGGGTGGATTTGAATTGACAGTCTTTCAATTAGTAGCTGAGAACTTAATCAATTGCACCACCAGGGACTCCTAGTATTACACGTACTAAAAAAACCTGGACAGAGTAGAACCCTATAGTGTTTCCAAGGAACGGCTAGTGGATTTGAACTGCTGCTTTTTGATTAGCAGCTGAGCTCTTACTTTAAAATATATTCTAAAAGAAAACACATTAATTATTACCTGGCATTATGCTCCAAACAAACAGTTATCCCAGATGATTCAAATTCTATACATGTCTAGGGGAGGAACTGCCTTATACAGCACTTCTCTTCCAGCACCCCCCCCCCCACCTCCATTCCCCACCACCTGGTACAGTTTCTTGTATTTAGTGAGTTGCCAAATACTCTGATTACATGATTGATTGGCTGGTTTTGGGGGATCTTTACTCTTTAAGGCATATACTTACCGTTTTTTCCTATGGAAATCATGATTGCAGAGATCTGTTAGACTGATTTATCCTTTCCTCAAACACTAATGAATGCCACTAGATGACCCGGGTAGTTATGGGTAGTGCCATTGAGTTAAATTTACATCCAAACAAAGTCTTTGTGCTCCAGAGTCACGAAATATGATTTGACATCATGTTAAAGTTATTTCTTAAGGATAGTAAGGCAGGCCATGTCAATATGATGCCACTATCATTAAGTATCTAACTT
The DNA here is from genome assembly GCF_000243295.1 of Trichechus manatus latirostris. NCBI lineage: Eukaryota > Metazoa > Chordata > Mammalia > Sirenia > Trichechidae > Trichechus > Trichechus manatus. The sequence goes on from NW_004443994.1 coordinate 13,562,135, forward strand.
TTAAATAATCCAAATGGTTGCTTCTTATCTGCCAATTCAGGGAAGGAGAAAAGATTGAGGAAACCAAAACTTGTTTGGTCATAGCAGGCAAAGCACTCAATTGTCTTGCCTCTCTAGGAAGCTATGGCTTCATATCAAATTGAGCAGACCTAAAGCTGATAAAGTGGCTGAAGCTTCAAAAGCAAAACAAAACACAGAACCTAATAAATCCTTTTCTTAAAAACCAAACCAAACCAAACCATTAAATGCCTTTAAGTGAAAAGCTTTTGTCTAGCAGCCAGAGATAATCCTTCCAGGGGATGAGAACATGGCTTGCGCAACCGATCCCACTGTTGTAATGGGCTATTACGAAACAGAGAAAATATTGAAATCGTCAAGGATTCCATTTTACTTGGATCTACAATCAACGCCCACAGAAGCAGCAATTGAGAAATCAAAGGACACATTGCATTGGGCAAATCTGTTACAAAAGATCTCTTTAAAGTGTTAAAAAGCAAAGATGTCACTTCAAGCACTAAGATGCGCCTGACCCAAGCCGTGGTGTTTTCAATTGCCTCTTACGCATTTGAAAGCTGGACAATGAATAAGGAAGACCAAAGAAGAATTGATGCCTTTGAATTATGGTGTTGGTGAAGAATACTGACTATGCCACGGACTGCCAGAAGAATGAACAAATCTGTCTTGGAAGAAGTATGACAGAATTCTCCTTAGAAGCAAGGATGGCAAGACTTCGTCTCACATACTTTGGACATGTTATCAGTAGGGATCAGTCCCTGGAGAAGGACATCATGCTTGGTAAAGTAGAGGGTCAGAGTAAAAGAGGAAGATTATCAATGAGATGGATTGATACCGTGGCTGCAACAATGGGCTTAAACATAGCAACGATTGGGAGGATGGTGCCGGACCGGGCAGTGTTTTACTCTGTTGTATGTAGGGTTGCTATGAGTTGGAATCGACTTGACAGCACCTAACAATAACAACAAAATTATGAAATGACCAGAAAAATCATATCATTGTTTCATTTTGATGAGGGTCTAAAGTGATACAGTTAAACAAGTTTGATAATTAAACAGCTCCAAGAAAACTAATATTTCCACTTTAAATATTAAAACTAAGCTATTCTTTAGATCATAGAGTTTAAGTGACATTTTTATTTGTTTATTTTCATGTAAACCACTTTATTCTTGGTCATTGCGGGCTCACTTATTCCTGAGAAGTCATAATTATGTGTCCCCAAAATTGATGTACATTGTAGAGCAACAAAATTGGCCAGAAGATTTTAAGGTTGTCTCATGATTTATTAGATTTTGAATTAACTCTTCTTTGGAGGATAATTTGTGGTAAATCCCACAGACAATCTTTAGGTTTTTTTATTCTTTGGTGGACAACATTTAGCCTTGTTGACCCCTCCCTATATTTTGAAATACTCTCTACCTTTGGATTTCGTGGCAGCTAACTCTTTATTTATTTCTTTTTTTTCCTGCCTCTTTACTTCTTAGTCTCTTTTCTGGGTAGTTTTCTCCTTCTTCCTTCCCTTTAATCCAGTTGCTTCTCAGGTTTCTGCCGGGGGTCCCCTTTGTCTCACTGTACACATTTTCCCTGAGAGAGCTTAGTGAAGACTCCCAAATCTTATACTCAAAGCCTTCTCTTAAGCTTCCTCTAACTCGCTTTACAGGACATCTCTACTGTGTTGGTCCTCAGATACCTAAAGTTCAGTGTGCTAAAAACTAAAATTATTATTTCCCCACCAAACTTGTCCCTTTTCCTATGTTTGCTCTTATTATTGTCGAATGCTGGCTTCCCAAATATCACAAGCACAGCCTGCTGATAAGAAAAAGATGAATACATTGCTTACTTAAGGGAGACCAACACCTCACTAGAACGTTGGTAGTGCCTATGAGTTGAACAAGCAAGGTTTGAATTTTCTGAGAATTTAAACTTTGGTTTAACATGAGTGTTTCAATGTAGGGACTTGATTAGGATTGGGTAAGGATCATGATAGAATAATCCAGGATTGGTGGAAACAATGAGGCAAGGATGTCTGAAGTAAGGGATTCAAAAAATCTTAAGTCACAAAACTGTTTATTGACGATTACCATTGAAAAGTTGAGGGATCTTTCAGGAAGTTCCCCTAACAAACAATCAAGTCCTCTTCACTTTCTGTAAGCATGGTTGTGTGATCTGCAAAATGCAGGTTGTTAATGAGTCTTCCTCCAGTCCTAATGTCACGTTCTTTTTCATGTAGTCCAGCTTCTCTAATTATTTGCTCAGCATACAGATTGAATAAGAATGGTGAAAAGATACAACCCTGAAGCACACCTTTTCTGATTTTAAACCTCACACTATCCTCTTGTTCTATTCAAATGACTACCCCTTGGTCTATGTACAAGTTCCTCATGAGCACAGTTAGGTGTTCTAAAATTCCCATTCTTCCAATGTTATCCATAATTTGTTATGATCCACACAGTCAAACGCCTTTGCATAGTCAATAAAATTCAGGTTAACATTTTTCTGGTATTCTCTACTTTCAGCCAAGTTCCATCTGATACCAGCAATGATATCCCTGGTTCCACATCCTCCAAGATCCAACTCATAGTGACCCTGTAGGACAGAAGAGAACTGCCTGTAGCGTTTCCAAGGAGCACCTGGTGGATTTGAACTGCCAGCCTTTTGGTTAGCAGCCGAACTCTTAACCACTGCACCACCAGGGTTTCCCCAAGATCTTTAAGCAATTTAAAATCTTAGACTGATAAAAGAGTTTTGTCCTAAAGTAAAATGACTGGTTGTTCCAGAATGAAAAAGAAAAAAAGTATTGGGCAAAACCTGAGTAGATATGGAAAGTTATAGAAGGTTCATAAAAAGGGAATTTTATTTGACATGGTCAGGTTGGCTAAAGTTTGACTGATTTATTTATAAGTAAGAAACCATTTTAATTCTCCTGAAATCCAGATTTCTGGGGTCCATGAATTTAGGAAAATCCACTCAGACCATTTTCTCATAGGTGTCCTTTTGGAATTTAAGCCTTGGAAAAACTGATTTCTTAAAGTCACCTTTAAGTCATACAATAGCCTAGTAAGCAGCTTGTTGTTGTTGTTGTTGGGTGCTGCCAAGTTGGTTCCAACTCATAGCAACCCTATGCACAACAGAAAGAAACACTGCCTGGTCTTGCACCATCCTTCACAATTGCTGCTGTACTTGAGCCCGTTGTTGCAGCCACTGTATCAATCCATCTCATTGAGAATCTTCCTCTTTTACTCTGACCCTCTACTTTACCAAGCATGATGTCCTTCTCCTGATAACATGTCCAAAGTATGTGACACAAAGTCTCACCATCCTTGCTTCTAAGGAGCATTCTGGCTGTACTTCTTCCAAGACAGATTTGTTCGTTCATTTGGCAGACCATGGTGTAGTCAATATTCTTTGCCAACACCGTAACTCAAAGCAGCTTAGTGTAGACCATTTTGTCATCAGTATTGAGCTATTTTGAAGAATGATCTATGTGCAGTCAGTTTCAAGAAACAGGAACTCCAAGGTTGGACTGGAAGCTGTGTTTAATGGTAAGTTGTTACTATGTAAACATTGTTCTCCAGCCTTCTTCTATGGTAATGCCAATAATGCTGGGTATAAGAGTCTTTAGAGGTTCACTCATCTTCACAACATTTTTGACTCTCTAGTCTAAATGTTACCCCAATTTGCAAGTCATATAGTAAATAAACTTCAATCATATTTCTATTATTGGCTTACTACGATTTTTATTTTAACAGAAGATTTTTTAAAAGAGTTTTAGTATCAAATATTATACTAATATAAAAGTAGTATCAAATATTATACTAATATAAAAGTAGAATTTGATTTTCTCTCTGTTAAAATGAGAAAATTTTCTTGGGTTATAGGCAGTCTCAGGGTTACGAACATCCGACTGACGTACAACCCGCAGTTATGAACCAACTCCCATAAAATATTAAAAATTTGAGGTATGTACAATGGTTCATAGTAACAAATGAGCGCTACTTGTGATGCTCATCAAAACATTGTTACTATCATTACAGTTTTATTATGTTAAAGATGTTTTAGTGTATCTGGAAGTGTTTCTTTAATATTTTTAGGCATAGAAAGATAAGCAATATACTATATACTAAGACGAACATTTGACTAACTGATATTAGATATGAAACAGAGCTAACTGTTCTGACTTACGTACCAATTGGACTCAAAGATAGAAGCAAAACTCGTTTCCAATCCAGGGACTGCCTGTATTGATCTGGTCTTAATAGGAGATTGTAAAATGTTATTCTTGACCATTTGTGTAATCTGCTTGGATTACAAAGATTCTATGATTTACCAGAATAATCTTCCATGGTTAATAACGATTTTATTATGATTTTGATTGTTTAATAAAACAAAAGTTTCTTACTTAGGAAAGAACTAAGATTTTTTACAATCATGTTACTGCTTATGTTTACTTAAAAAAATCTTTTATCTTGGCACTTTGGTTAATTAGGTAGCCAAGCGTTCTTTCTCAGTAACCCATGACCTATCTTAATCAAATTTTCAAATCTCCTGACAACTTTTAATATTTTGCTTTTCCAAACTTGAATCTTAACTGATATATTTTACACATAAAACTGTCTATGAGATTTCCCAGAGGGCCCTGAAAAAATTTGTTTTTTCACCTTTTAAAAAGCAAGAAGTCCAAGCTACACTGAAGGCATTGACAAAAAAAAAGGTTCCAGGAATTGACAGAATAACAGTTGAGATGTTTTAACAAACTGATGCAATGTTGGAAGAGCTCACTGTCTATGCCAAAATATTTGGAAGACAGCTTCCTGGCCAACCACCTGGAAGAGATCCATATTTGTGCCCATTCCAAAGAAAGATGATGCAACATAATGCAGAAATTATTGAACAATATTATTAATATCACATGCAAGTAAAATTTTGCTGAAGATCATTCAAAATGGGTTGCAACAGTACAGTGACAAAGAACTGCCAGAAATTCAAGCTGGATTTAGAAGAGGACGTGGAACCAGGGATATCATCGGTGATGTCAGATGTATCCTGGCTGAAAGCAGAGAATAACAGAAAGATGTTTACCTGAGTTTTATTGACTACATGAAGGCATCTGACTGCGTGGATCATAACAAATTATGGATAACATTGTGAAGATTGGGAATTCCAGAATACTTAATTGTGCTCACGCAGAACCTGTACATAGACCAAGAGGCAGTTGTTCGAATAGAACAAGGGGATACTGCATGGTTTAAGATCAGGAAAGCTGTGCGTCAGGGTTGTATACTTATTCAATTTGTATGCTGAGCAAATAATCTGAGAAGCTGGACTATATGAAGAAGAACGGGGCATCAGGATTGGAGGAAGACTCGTTAACAACCTGCATTATGCATATGACACAACCTTGCTTGCTGAAAGTGAAGAGGACTTGAAGCACTTACTGATGAAGATCAAAGACTGCAACCTTCAGTATGGATTACACCTCAACATAAAGAAAACAAAAATCCTCACAACTGGACCAATAAGCAACATCATGATAAACAGAGACTATATTGAAGTTGTCAAGGATTTCATTTTACTTGGATCCACGATCAATGCCCATGGAAGCAGCAGTCAAGAAATCAAATGACATATTGCATTGACAAATCTGCTGCAAAAGACCTCTTTAAAGTGTTAAAAAGCAAAGATTTCATTTTGAGGACTAATGTGCACCTGACCCAAGGCATGGTATTTTCAATTACCTCATATGCATGTGAAAGCTGGACCATGAATAAGGAAGACGGAGGAAGAATTGACGTCTTTGAATTGTGGTGCTGACGAAGAATATTGAATATACCATGGACTGCCGGAAGAATGAACAAATCTGTCTTGGAAGAAGTACAATCAGAATGTTCCTTAGAAGCAAGAATGACGAGACTTCGTCTCATGTACTTTGGACTTGTTGTTAGGAAGGACAAGTCTCTGGAGAAGGACATCATGCTTGGTAAAGTAGCAGGTAAGTGAAAAAGAGGAAGACCCTTAACGAGATAGATTGACACGGTGGCTGCAACAATGGGCTCAAACATAGCAATGATTTTGAGGGTGGTGCAGGACCAGGCAGTGTTTCATTCTATTCTACACAGGGTTGATATGAGTTGGAACCGATTGGATGGCACCTAACAACAACACCCTAATAACAAAAAACAAGGTGCTAGAAATAATTAAATTTATTTGATGTGTTACTTTTGTTGAGTTTCATGAGAAGAACAGTCAAGTCAAAAGAGAGGCTTAACCTTCCCTAGGTTGAATTTGTATGGATAAAGAGTTATTAGTATAAATATTTCAAAAGTTGTATGCTGTACGGGAAGTTCCTAGAGATTTCTCAATGCTTTTACTGTCCATAATATATTGTTACTTATCAGAGTCATGGTACTGCTTTGCCTGATATTGCACAACAAAAGTATAATGTTATCAGTCATAATTTCAGTTACTTTTAAAAACGTTAACTTGATTGCAACTTAATTTTTTAAATTTGAATCTAGCATCTTCTAGAATAGTTGTTTTCAACTGTGGATTCAATATTACTTACCTATGGAGTTTTATCAATATACAGATGTTTAGTACCTACTCCACACTTACTGAATCTCTTGATTTTTTTTTTGAGTGTGGAATTGTATGTGATTTTTAGGTTTTTTTTGGGGGCTGGGGGAGGGCATACTTTCCTCAATATTCCAAAGTCCTTTTGACGTGGAAGAAAGAGAGAGGCAGAGACAGAGAAAGAGATTCCTTTGAGGATTGGCTCCCCTCTGTTGTCAGTAGGGAAACTCTGGTGGTGTAGTGGTTAAGAGTTCGGCTGCTAACCAAAAGGTCAGCAGATTGACTCCACCAGGAGTTTCTTGGAAACCCTATGGGGCAGTTCTACTCTGTCCTTTAGGGTCGCTATAAGTCGGAATTGACTCGACAGTAATGAGTTTGGGTTGTCAGTTGATGCTTTATGCCAGATGTTATAGTGGTAAAGAGACACCAAAATTTTTCAATAACTTGGCAGTTAATGGCTATGTACATATTCTCTTGCTTCACACAGTCAGTGATTAAGCCTTACTAAGTAACCCCAAAACTTTCTTGCTATTTATCAGAACAATCTATCCACAAATGGTCATTGCTAATAAAAATTGCTTTAAAGATATATTTAATTTGATAAAACTTAACTTGAACATTTAACAGAGTGAATTTCAAGCCCATCTCTAGCAAATATCTTTAATTTTTTCAAGATACTTTCATTGTGATCTACTCCATGCACAACTCTTTGACCCACAGTGCATATCAGGTACATAACTTTATAATACTATCAGTGACATTCTATGGCACTTGTTCACTGATATTTTGCATGCCTGTTTTCCCTGATTGATTGAAAGCTTTTGAAGGCAATGTTTTTTAAAAAATTTTTTTATTGTACTTTATATGAAGGTTAAACAGAACAAATAGTTTCTCATATCGGTTTATAACATTGGTTAACAACCCCATGAAGTGTCAACGCTCTCCCTTCTCAACCTTGGAGGACTTTTTTTTGGTGAAAGTATACATAGGCAAAGTTACACCATTTCAAAAGTGTCTACATGTACAATTTAGTGACATAAATTACATTCTTCCAGTTGTGCTGCTAATCTCACTATCCTTTTCCAAATTATTCCATCAACATTATCTTCAACTCACTGCCCCCTAGGCTTCCTATCAAACATTTTGAGTTGCTGTTGTCAATTTGATCTCACATAGATAATTCTTTTTTTTTTTTTTTGTACCTTAGATGAAAGTTTGCAGAACAAATATTTTCTCATTAAACAGTCAGTACTCATATTGCCCTATGACAATGGTTAACAGCCCCACGACATGTCAACACTGTCCCTTCTCAACCTTGGATTCTCTATCACCAGCTTTCCTGTCCCCTCCTGCCTTCTAGTCCTTGTCCCTGGACTGCTGTGCCCCATTAGTCCCATTTTATGAGGCTGTCCAATCCCTGGCTGAACGGTGAACTTCAGTAGTGACTTCACCACTGAGCTAAAAGAGTGTCCGGGGGCCATACTCTGGGGTTTCTCCAGTCTGTCAGGCCAGCAAATCTGGGTTTTTGTGGGGTTTTTTTTTTGTGTGTGTGAGTTAGAATTTTGTTCTACATCTTTTTCCAGTTCTGTCCAGGACCCTCTACTGTGATCCCAGTCAGAGCAGTCAGCACCATCTAGTTGTACTGGACTCAGTCTGGTGGAGGCTGTGGTAGCTGTGGTCCATTAGTCCTTTGGACTAATCCCTTCCTTGTATCCTGTTCTCTTCATTCTCCCTTGCTCC
>NW_004443994.1:13570727-13593907 GCF_000243295.1 Trichechus manatus latirostris
ATCCATGTTATGAGATGCTTCACAGATTCATCATTGTTCTTTGTCTTTGCATAATACTCCATTGTGTATATGCACCATAGTTTGTTTATCCATTATTCTGTTGATGGGCATCTAGGTTGTTTCCATCTTTTTGCTATTGTGAACAGTGCTGCAAAGAATATGGGTGTGAATATGTCTATTCGTGTTACGGCTATTATTTCTCTTGGATGTATTCCTAGGAGTGGGATTGCGTTTTGTAGTGCTTTTTTTTGTGGTGCTGACATTTTCTTTGTTCCTCTTACTCTCTTGTGCTGAGCTCCTTTTGTTTGTGGATTTTTTTTTCATTTCTTCTGTTTTTGTAGGTTTTGTTTTTACTCAGACTTTATGTTTTTCTTCTTTATTTTGATGAGTAGGTTTGTTAACTTTCTTTGTGGTTACCTTGGAATTCACCCTTATCTTCCTAGATTTGAACCAGTCTATTATTACTTGCTATCGCCTTGCCATTAGAAGGTTCTATCCCTACACAGTTTATTCTCTCTATTATTGTTCTGATGCTGTTGTCATTTACAGATTAATCTCTCTGGTTCCCTGTTGTAATTCTTTTGGTTTTGCATAGTCCTTAAGAGTTCATTCCCTAGGTTGGTATCTGGCTAGTACAATCCTGTGTCCTTTATTCAGCCTGTGGTCTGATTTTGTTTGTTCTCAGATCGAAGGTCATTTGATGGATAGGGTTTCAGGATTGATGTGTGACTCTGCTTGACTTAGTTTTTCTGCTCTTTGCTGCAGAGAGACGGCGTGGTGCTTCTGACTATACCGCCATGTTGCCCAGAAATCTGAAGGCAATTTTTATAGCAATACCCGCAGAACAGATGATAGCAGTTTAATAAATACTTGTCAAAAGAAACCAGTTTGATGATTATGTGGTTATGCTTAATGCAAGGTAATATTTTTGGTTAAAAAAATGTGTAGTAACCTGTTTCATTAGGTCTCCAGGTGGTCCAAACAGTTTGCACATGACTGCTAACCTAAAGGTTGGAGGTTCAAACCCACCCAGCTATACCATGGAAGATAGGCCTCACTTCACTTAAGATTACAGTAAAAAAAAAAAAAGCCCTAGGGATCATTTCTACTCTGTAACACACGGGGTCACTGTGAGTCAGAACTGACTTGAGGGTAACTAACAACTCATTTGATTAACATCGGTTGATTTAAGTAATTTAAAAGTCATAGACTTGTTACGCTGTTCTGAAATTGCAATTTGTATAACTGGCTGAAGTTATGTGTACTGTTAGTGGGTTTAGGTCATCACACCTTGAAGGCACTGCAATATATGATGAAAAGCATAAGCTTTGAATCAGACAGAAGTTTGACTCCTCAACGTCTATGAGATTTTGATAAAATATTTTAGCTTTCTAGTCCTCAGTTTTCCCTCTGTAATATGAGATGATAATTATACCTGACTTATCAAATTCTGGTGTGAATTACAATGACAGATAATGTGCTTGGCATCCAGTACTCATTGCTGTCGAGTCAATTCCAACTCATAGCGACCCTATAGGACAGAGTAGAACTGCCCCATAAGGTTTCCAAAGAGCAGCTGGTGGATTCGAACCGTTGACCTTCTGGTTAGCAGGCATAGCTCTTAACCGCTGTGCCACCAGGGCTCCGAATAAGAGCCCCCAAATTGTATTCCCTTCCTTCCTCCTTCACGCATAGTTATAATTACAGTGTCTGTTCATGACTGATTTCAGCCTGTCCCGTTGTCCTTATGCTTGTCAGAAAATATGCGCTCAATGTGGTGAAAATTGGGTCACCAGACTGATCCTTGTTGATCCTCATCAACCACTAGGCTGTTTCTGAGGATACAAGCTTATTATGCTATTTGGTGTTTGTGTTTAGAGAATCATTTGCTTGCCCCTCATGCAGTGCTTAGCCATTGCTGATTTCTTTTTGGTTATTTTGTTCAGTCGTGCTACACTCCCTTCCACACTACAATATGCTTTGGTGAAAGAAGCCAGCTCACCCCAGGCAGGGGGCTGGTTTCCCTCTGCCTGTGGAGCTCCCCAGCACCGGCTCTGATGTGCAAGGTGAGACAGCTCAGGGAGGTACAAACTGTCCTGAGTTACGGATGTTCATAGAGGGATGGTTTGTTTTAATTATAATACTTTTCTTTTGGCTGTGCTTACCTCCTGCCAGATTTCTAATTCCCTTAACATTTAAGATTGCCAAATCAGGCCATCTGTAAACATGAAAAGTTGTAAAACTGGGGTCTCTCACCAAAGTGATAGTTTTAATATTCTGAACAGAAGAAAGACTGATTTTCCCAATCCCAAAACTTCCAGATAATCCAGTTTGGAGCAGGCATACCCTCTCCCTTCACCCTCTACACTTCTTAGGGCTTTCTGAAGGTGGATGAATCTTGATATATGACCATCTTTTTGCTTCTTTGAAGAGTGTGCCTTGGCAACTGTTATGGCGAAGCCTAGCACAGTCTTTCATGAGCCAGAAAGGTTAAAACGGAGGAGATAGGACAGCCCCAGCTCTCTGCTGTTGGTGAGTTATTCTGTTTATTCTACATATGTTTCCATTTAATTAAAATGTCATTTTTAATTAAAAATGAAATGTCAAGAAGGAAAAAGAATTGGCAAAATCTGGACAATTGCAATGAATGCAAGCTGAAAAGTCAGTAGAGAGAAATAACTTGAAAGTATGAGAACAGTATCTTATTCACCATTTTGGCTAAAAAAAAAAAAATCACGAAAACGTTTGAATGCCCTTTGTTGTTCATAGCATACATGCACATCTGCTTTATAGCATATTCTCATAATTAAAAAATATATATTTGTTGTGTAGGCACATGCTTTAAGTTAATGAGTGATGCTGATGGGTACCACATTTTTCATGAGTGACAGAGCCAGTAGTGAGATGTAGCGTTGACTGCAGAGGGCACCAATAAATTGTGTAAAATACCCCTGCTGGCCATTTATTTAATTTATTTTATAGAAGTGTAATACCTTATAATTTAATATACAGCCCTTATTTTGTTTTAAAGACCCAAGCGTACAATGGTCTTTTCAAGAATTATGCATCATATATGCTTCTCATTTCAGTGTTGCTCTGATAGAGAATTTACATGTTATGATTAAATCCTCAAAGGTATGCTTCCACTTACAAGTAAATTACATCAAAACAACTGTACTAGAGTATACGTCACCTTTACTAGTGAGTGGAATCCTTGGGTATTACAGTTAATGTGCTCGACTGCTAACCAAAAGGTTGGAAGTTTGAGGAGCCTTGGAAAAAAGGTCTGGTGATCTACTTCCTAAAAATCAGTCATTGAAAACCCTTTGGAACACAGTTCTACTCTGACAAACACGGGGTCACCAGAGTCAGAATTAACTCAACTGCAGCTGGTTGGTTACTGGTGAGTAGGAAGTGACATGTTGTTAGGAAACTGGTGGAGATAGTAGAAATCAGCTGCAGAAAAATGACAAAAAAGTAGTTTTGGTATTGAATAAGGGAAAGACCAAAGGGAAATGAGTCAGTCCCCAGCAGGTACAGGTAGTATCTTGATTTGGCCTTGCATCTCTTTTTATCCCTTTTTTGGCCCTTTAGATCAGGTCGAGGACTTCTGCTCACTCTCCTTGTTCAGTCACATACGGCCACAATGGTTTCATTTTCTTCCCTCTATTGTAGGTGCCATGTTTTACCTGACTTAGGTCTTTGTATGTGCTCTTTCCTTTTCTTGAAATGCAAATTTCTTCCTGTATTCTCTCCTAACTCCTTGCCTAGATTCTACTAATCATCCTTTGTATCTCAATTTATAAAAATCAATTTTCAATTTCAATCCAATCTCTTCTGTGCTGCTTTTCCGTTGCCATCAATAGGTATAATGCCTTCCCTACTTTTTCCTTACATTCTGTCATAGAATCCTATACTTCTCCTCTGTGGTACTTACAGCAACTGTCATGAAATGCTTAGGGCTAACTTAATTTGCTTGTATTTTCTAGAATATAAGTTTCTGGAGGGCAGAAACTGTGCCCACCTTGTTTATGGCCATGACCCAAGCACCTGGCACAGTGTCTTGCCCACAGTAAATGTTAGCTAAGTATTTGTTTTTAAATGAGTTTTTACTCTCAATAAGGTGAGATTCTGCTACATATGTGGTTAGTATGATTGCTACAAAGCAAGTTAAAAATAGTACAGTTCGTTTAGATTACAGAAGGGCTTCACAGTCAAGCGTGAGATCTCTAGTTTAGCCTTAGCTCTGTCTCTGGTTTACTAAGATCTATGGTAATGATAACAGGGCATAGAGTTTGATCCTTGTAATGATACAGAAAGCAATGCAGTTTGTGGAAACACAATTCAATACATCTGTGCTGAGATTCTACCATGTGCCAAATAGTATGCTTGGCACCTACTATCTCTACCTTTTAGGGGCTCTCAATTTAGTCAAATTTGTTGAGCGAGTGAGAATGAAAGAACATTTTTATCTATGCTGGCTTTCCTTTTTATTTTCTCTCTGGTAAATGTTGTTTAGTGGAAAAGGAAAGTAAGGTGTCTGCCCAATTCTTAACAGCCTACAGAAGGAAATATACCTGTGTCTATTTGCAAAATAGAAAAACTGAAGGAGGTTGGAAAATGGTTCCTTTCTTACTTTATAAGCTGATTAACTATTTCATTACTACTTTTGTAGAAAAATAAGTAACATGGTTGAAAAGGTGTTACACATATATTAATTGCCCTGTCTAGTCTTCAGTTTTGTAAATGTAAGTAATAAAAGTAAAGACATCTCCAATCCATTTTAGTGGACATTTTATTTGACAGTTATCTTTGAAAAATTATTGAAAAGATTCCTCCATTTTTCTTTATCACTGTGATAGTCAAGAAGGCCATGTGTCCAATTGAAATCTCTCCTGGTTTATTAAACCAGTTTCTGCTTGTTTGCTTCTCTGTATCCATGGAGAACAACTGATCAGCATCCTTCATATAAAACTCTTTATAGTCTTGGAGACAGTAATTTCCTGTGAAAGATTTAGTTGAAACTTTCATAAACTTTCAGAGAAAAAAGAAAAAAGGGCTGTTCTTAGTGTATACATCACTAAAATATTATCCCAAAGCTTTCAACATGAGGGTAGTTACACTTACCTTTCTGTGTGACAAATTAACTTTACCTCCCCCCTTTAATAGCATTTTGAGTTCCCCCATAATACATTTAAGTCACATAGTTCCTGTCAAGCGTGGTTAATTATTTTGAAAGTGTGTACATATAGCAAGTCTTTGTCTTCTCTTAATTTCTTGGTAAATCTTTTCAAGTATATTTTATAATTCAGATTTATAATTATCCCAATATGAATTATTATTCATTTTGAATTCATTTTGGCAATCCAATTCTAAAACCTTGACATCTGATTATGGGTAACCAATAAGAAAACATTCATGTAAGATACAGAAAGAAATAATGTCTTTTAGGGTTGAGTGATTTGATTGCATGAACAGTTTTTGAAAATACCTTATCCCTACTATTAATTTCAGAAGTTCAAAGTTGTCCACAGTAGCTTAAGAAATTCAAACACTTATGTAAATTAAAAGTAAAATATCACTGTTGCTGCAAACATTTGTACGGCGATCTACGTGTAAAGACAATTTCTGAAAATGACAGTCCGTGGTGTTAGCTATCTCATTTCTTCATTCTTTAGGTCAAGGGAGCTTTTCACCTTGGAATTCTATGATTGGAGGGGTCCTTATACAAATTCATAAAAAGTTCTGCCCAAGTGTTTCCTTGGTTTTAGGGAAAGGCTGCCCTCTTGTGCAGAGATGAGAAGCAACTATTAAAAACCTCATTTACCTTATTGGTTGATGCGATTTGTTCGTTTTTGAAATGGAACTTAACTCTATGCTTGGAATTTGCAAGTCATCATTTAGCAATCCAGAGAATTCATTGCTTTAGTCTTCCTTTTGACTCTTTGTTTCTTAGCAAAGGATTATGATTTTCATGGTTCCTTTGTACAACTCAGACCAAAGACAGATTCTCACCTTCAATATGAGGCAAAGCCCATGGGGTTTCCCTTTCAGCAAATAAATGATGTGCTTATTTCTAACTGCAAAATCTTCTAATCTGTTAATGAACAGCCATATAACTAAATGAAAAAAATCATAATCATTCACCTGGGTCTGTTAAAGCCTTGTTGTTGTTAGCTGCTGTTGAGTCGGCCCTCACCTAATGGGAACCCCATGCACAACATCCGTCTTAGTATGGAAGCTCTCCGGAAACCTGTTCGGCATCATAGCAACACATAAGTCTCCACTGACAAACAGGTGGTCGCTGTGCATGAGGTGCATTGGCTGGAAATTGAACTCAGGTCTCCTGTATAGAAGGTGAGAATTCTACCACTGAGCCACCACTGTTGTTGTGTGCCATTGAGTCGATTCTGACTCATAGCTGCCCCTCTTAACACTTAGGTCTTGGCTAGGGAGAGACCAGTGGGAGAGAAGAATCTGGGAGAATCCTTCACAGATTAGCAGTGAAAGGTGAAAAAACAGAGCACCTACACACTCCTATCTTTTCTCTCTCTTTTTTTTGTCTTATTTTTCCAAGTATTTCATGCCACTGAAGAAGTACTAATACTAAAATGTATATCTGATAAGTAGGTAAGATGGATAATTTCTATTCTGAGATTTTAATAATAAGTTTTATTTTATGCAAAGCTTTCTCATACTTTTTAAATATGAGGTTTTAAAGAACTTAAATATTTATTGTCACTTAGAAAAGATTAATTGACTATCTTTGTGAAAGTTGTAAGCGTGGCTGAGAATCCTAAATAATGTTATCTGAATTAATTACTCTGCCTCTAATCCATAACTCACAGAATATAGAAATAAAGCTTTAATATATAGATTATAGTTTATAATTTCATGAAATCTTTAGTCACCATAATGTTTGAGCCCCATTTTTTTTAGAAGATAAATATTTAGAAGCACAGAGCCCAAAGAAAAATGAAAACATATGCCCACACAAAAACTTGTATGTGAATGTTCATAACAATATTATCAATAATAGCCAAAAAATGGAAGCAGCCCCAGTGTCCACCAACTGATGAATGGATAAAAAGGATGTGGTATATCCATACAATGGACTATCACATGGAATGAAGTATCATACATGCTACAACATGAATGAATCTTAAAAACATGTACTAAGCAAAAGAAGCCAGTTACAAAATGCCACATGTAGTATGATTTTATTTTTATGAAATGCCCAGAAGGGGTGAATATATAGAAAAAGAAAGGAAATCAGTGGTTGTCCAGGGCCTGGGTCATGACGGAGGGAAAGGGGAGTGACCGCTAATGGATGATAGAAGGGTGTGGGATGATAAAAAAAGTTCTAAAATTGATTGTGGTGATGGTTGCACAACTCCGTGAATATACTAAAGACCACTGAATTGTACAGTTTAAATGGGTAAATTTTATGGTAAGTGAATTATATGTCAATAAAGCTGTTATTAATTAAAGAAAAACTCAAAAAAAATTAAAAAGCAAGCAGAGTACTGTGCTCTGTAAAAAGTCATTTTCTGTATTTCAATGGCTGATAGAAGACCGTTATCTGACATTCAAAACTCTTCATATGTGTGCAGTGAGCCTTATAGAACCTTACTTGGTTTCAAAGATTTTATGTCTCTGGGTCAAATCTGTTATCTTGTTTTATGAGTTTAATTTTTATGGATAATTTTTCCTCAGACCTTTTTTCCCTCCCAGGTCAACATGCCATAGAGAGAATGTAAATATTTTAAGTGTTGTTACAATATTTATATGAGCAGAAACAAACAGCCAAGGGCGACACTTTTACATAAGTATGCTTGCTCGGGCTTTGGGGTCAGACTGATTAAGATTCATATCTGACTTACTAGTTATGGAATCTTGAACAAGTTCTGTTTGAGCCTCAGTTTCCCTAGCTATAAAATAAGGATAGTGGTACCTCTTTCACACAGTTGTTGCTTGTGTATTAAATTAGATAATGTATTAGATAATGTATTTAAAGCATTTTGCAAAGTCCTTAGCACATACTGTCTTCAAAAGAGATAAAAATTATTATTAATAATAATTCTGAAGGGAATAATTTTATTTATTGAAAAT
This sequence comes from Trichechus manatus latirostris, assembly GCF_000243295.1. Taxonomy (NCBI): domain Eukaryota; kingdom Metazoa; phylum Chordata; class Mammalia; order Sirenia; family Trichechidae; genus Trichechus; species Trichechus manatus. Next base: position 13,578,840 of record NW_004443994.1, read on the forward strand.
AATCTTTATTTTACTAAATTACATGAATGGAAAACTGAGTTACCAGGTACTTCAAGTCACTTTAATATTAATTAGAGGGTTTTTGCGTTGGTCTTTAAAAATATGAGTATTTATAGAGTTCCATATTAAGATTCAATTTTTTTTTTCCATCAGAAGGAAAGCTAAAACAAATATGTAAGGAAGCATAATAGCTTTTGGGAAATAGACAAAATCATTCTCTTGAAGTATTATTTTCAAAATAATGGATTTTACTTGTCCTAGGAATTTTTTTCTCTGCCTTTCCATCACAATTGCAATCAGCACACTACCTGCTTTCAGCAGCAACAGAAACAGCTGGATCGCCCATTTTGATGAGGGATAACTCTTCAGTATTTATAGTAACACCCATTTCACCAAGTGGAACCCAAAAGGAAGAAAAAACAAACAAGTGACTTTTCTTTTACCAGGTAACTGTTTTCTTTTGTATTAAATTTCCTTTCCTGTTGCTTTCACCAGCATCAGATTTTGAAGCCTGTTTCTCTACTCAGGAGACACTTAAAAGCAGCCAATAGAAATTTAATTTTAAAAATAAAAAGCTTTGCTTTGTAAGTCTTGTAGAAACATTAAGCAAAATATTAAAGGATAAAAGCAAGCACATAAACATGCCAAAGACCTTGAAATCTGAACAAGGACTATGCTAGAAGTCAGACATGCATAAATAAATGTCTTTTGTCAGTGATATTAATGAAACGGTTAATTCTGTTGTCATGGCAACAAAGAACAGCTATGATAAAAAGCTAAAGGTCTATACATAATGCCCAATACAAGGTCTCTAATTCTAAAGCTGATTTTCTTAGCTACAATAGAAGTGATGTGTTTTCAATATCATCCTGAGCTTTCACATCAAATCCTTCTCGTTAATCCAATAAATAGACGAGTAGCATAAAAAGGAATATATGTTTGCGCATTATAAACCTTGTAAAAGAAGTTTACCTATGCCCAATCTTAAGAAGGGATCTGGGAAGTAAACATAGGCTCCAGCCAAGTAAAAAACCTATTCTGAGTGAAACTGCAAAAAATAAAATATGTTCTAATGGGATATCAGAATAATTATCAAACACATTATTATCTAGCCAGCCAGTAGGAATGTATTATAGGTGAGATAACAACATCACCATCAACAACAACAACAATACGGCCGCTAAATAGTTCAATTTAAAAAACTCACTGGAACTTAATAATACAAGCGGCAGAGCTTGCTCTCTGGGCCTCTCAGTGTTGTCTTTGGTAAGAGAGAGCACTAAAATTTGCTGACTATATCACACCAGTAAATCTTCCCCAGGTTGTAGGTGAGTTTCAGACTCTGGTAAAGACCCATATAATATTTCATCTTCATAAACCTCTTTCCTCCACCTTCTTAAGATCCCTGGGAGGCATCTCTAATCTGCATAGATCGCTCTGTTTTTTTCACAGCTACCTTCTTCCTTCATTTTCACGTTCAGTAGATTCACTGGGGAGCCCCGATGGTACAGTGGTTAGGGGCTTGGCTGCTAACCAAAAGGTCGGCGGTTCAGATCCACCAGCTGCTCCTTGGGGACCCTATGGGGCAGTTCTACTTTGTTCTATAGGGTCACTATGAGTTGGGATTGACTCGCCAGCAATGGGTTAGATTGAATGTGATTCCTTTTTTAAAAAATCAACTTTATTGAAGCATGATTTACATAATATAAAATGCATACATTTTAAGTGTACAGTTTGATTAGTTTTCTTTTTTAAATAAATGTGTGCTACTATGTAATCAGGGGCGGTGGTGGTTCAGCGGTAGAATTCTCACCTTCCATGTGGGAGTTCTGGTTTCTATTCCTGGCCGTGCACCTCAAGGGCAGCCACCACTTGTTACTATGTTTGACTTTTCTCTAATAAGAACAAATAGGAATTGCAATTATGAGAAGTCTTGAGAATGTGTGAATAAGGAAAATGTTCCTTGGGCAGACAATAAGTTCTAGTTCTCTAGTCGTTCATGTGTAAATAAAAAAGGGAATTGGGAGTGAGTGTGGTTTTGTTTTTTTCTGGATAAATTGAACATTAACTACTTGTTTAGTAGTGAGATGCGTATTTTATTTTTAAACTAGGATTTGAAGGGCAGGTTTTATGGATGCCAAGCATTAGTGATTAAATATCAAAGCATTTTTGGTTTAAATTTATGGTACCTTTACATATGGTGAGAAATTTTGCAAACGTTAGTTTCACTCTGAATTTTGTTTTTGTCTTCTGTTTTGAGGGTGAAATCACTACCCGTGAGTGGAGATATAGACCTTGACACATTTGGTACTGGATTTGGACAGATGGAAACTGTTTTGAGTATAAATAGAGAAAAGCTACCATGAGCATATTATAATCTTTAGTTTTTCCAAATATGAGCAAGTTTCTGGGGAACGCAAGACAGTTTTCTAATTATTATTGAACTCTGAACTGCTTGCTAACCACACCAGTTGCCGTAGAGTCGACTCTGACTCAGGGTGACCCTATATGTGTCAGAGTAGAACTGTGCTCCATAGGGTTTCCAATGGCTGATTTTTGGAATGCCAACCCATTCTTCTGAGGAGCCTCTGGGTGGACTTGAACCAAACACATTAACCATTTGCTCCACCCAGTCTTTATTTGCTAACTTGAGTTAAATTTAATGCGGTCATCCCATCATCTGGCCAATTCACCCTGTTACATTTACTAAGTCTTCCTGGCTGACTCATGATAATTCCTTTAATCCTTTAAAGGACCATGGATAATGGATCTACTTAAAGCAACAAGACTTATTTTTCAAGCTTTTTCATTTATTCCGGGGGTTGGTAGGAATGGTGGTAGATGGTCTGTGAAGGCAATGGTGGACTTTTATCTGGTTTGGAATTGTATGAGAAAACTCTATAAAGGGAGAGAAATGCTTTTCACACAGTCAGAAAGTTCTGAAAGAAGTAAATTACAATGGGAGAATGTAGCTCCTGTTGTTCTATCATGATATTGTCTAAAGTCCTAATGGTTGTAGAAGAGGGAAGAAGAAGTGATTTAGACTTCTATCCTCAACAATTAAAAAACCACAAACTGGGACCCAAAGTCTAAGCCAGTTGAAACATTACCATCTCACCAACAATGTCAGGAATTTTCTAAGTTTCTGAGTTTGTAAATCAACCTGTCACTGCCTTAACATCCTTAACGGTAAAATGGAAGTAATCATACAGTATTTATGTCACTGGCTTATTTTGAAGTGAAATAAAGTCATGCATATAAAGTAGTTAGGACAATGAATGACACAGAGTAAAGGCTCAATAAATATTAACTATTGTTTAGTTATATTAGTGAGTAATAATACTATTATTATTATGGTTACTTCTATTGTTATTACTATTATTTTTCACCTTTATTATTATTATTGATAACTCCTATCTGGTTCCCTACAAGGTTTAGCAGTAAAACCTGTAGAATGAAAAGTGCTGAGTGTTCATCTTTGGGAGTAATCAGGATGTTAAGAAGGACAAGTGGCATTGGTTTTTTGAAGAGAAGCATTCCCAAACATTAGACAACCTTGTGCCCCACTTAAGGAGAAGAGGAAACAGTCTAAGCCTTTCAGGCTTGCAGCTTGGAAGGAGAGGGAGCTGTGGGAACCTTTCTGAGCTTGAGCCAAGGTCCTGAGGCACCGGGTGTTTCTCACTGTGCTGAGCTAGCACTCAAGATGAGCCAAGAGTTGGACGTAATCAAGTCACAGTTTTGTTTGATGATACATGATCAATTTTCCCACAATTCCAGAATTTAAGAAGCTCCGAAAATCAAGAAGTTTTTTGGTAACAACATTTGGCAGCCAAATTGATTTGGCCTGCCCTCATTTGAGGCAAAAATTGAACTAATACGAGTCTATGTAGAGTCTTTATCCCCCTTACAATGAATATTAATATGTGTTGCTCCAGAAATATTAATGACTTTGTATATAGGGTGCTACTCTAGACCTCACTGGGAGTGTATATAATATGCAAGATATGTCTTTTTTTCCTGAATATATAAAATTCTGAAATAGAAAATGCATCTGGCTCCAGGCTTTTTAAGTAAGGGGTTAAAACTGCACCAACTCACAGATTAACTTTGGTCTAGTAAAGTGAGAAAGTCCTTGGGTGGTGCAAGTCCCCTAGACTGCTAACTGAAAGGTTGGCAGTTCAAGTCCATCCCAAGGCACCTTGGAAAAAAGGCATTATCAATCTACTTCCGAAAAATCAGCAATTGAAAACCCTACGGAGCACAGTTCTACTCTGACACACATGTGGTTGCTATGCATCAAAGTCAACTCGATGCCACCTGGTTTCGGTTTAGTAAAGTGAGAAGACCAGCCTCCATCTCTGAACACCTGCCCCCAATGCAGGTGTCCTTAATCTCCATGCAGATCCCTGGTGAGCCCCAAAGAGAAGGGAGGCCTTTGAAATCAAAGTCAACAATCATGATAGACTGCGGTGGTTTCTTGCCTTGGAGGAACCCCCTCCCAATTTTTTTGAGGTCAGGAGTTAGAGTTCAGAGACTTTTTGGTCAATAAGAATTCAATCTGAGGAGTGACCTCCCCAGTGAGGTTAGACTTTGGCCTTGAGGGCCTAACATTTCTACTTCCAACAAGGCCTTTGTATATTGGGATTTTGGTTCCTACCTATCTGTGGCTTGTAGTTTAGCGTTTAGTGTCTGTCATCCTTACAGTACCCAAACATCTCGCTCTTTCCCTCTTCTTTCCACTCCTCATTTTGATTTTTTAATTATTATTATTATTTTTATGGTGCTTTAGATGAAGATTACAGAGCAAATTAGTTTCTCATTAAACAATTAATACACATATTGTTTTGTGACTTGGTTGCCAACCCCACGAAGTGTCAACACTCTCCCCTTCTAGAACTTGGGCTCCCCCTTACCAACTTTCCTGTCCCCTCCTGCCTTCTTGCCTTTGCCCCTGGGCTGGTGTGCCCAGTTAGTCTCATTTTGTTTTATGGCCCGCCTAATCTTTGGCTGAAGGGTGTATGTCAGGAGTGGCTTCAGTACTGAATGAAAAGGGTGCCCGGGGGCCATACTTTCAGGGTCTCTCCAGTCTCTGTCAGACCAGTAAGTCTGTTCTTCTTTTGTGAAACACTCCTCATTTTGGAAACAGGTTATCCTCTGGGATTTAAGCTGAAAGATCAATATATAATGAATCATAACAGATATATAAGATCATGTTAAACAGATAAAAGGCTCCCAGGCCTAAGCAAGACATGAAAGCAAATACTGATGTATTTTAATGAAGGAATATGTAAACTGGAAGAGTGTTTGTTTAGCAGTGAAAGCCTAGAAATAGTATCAGAGACAGAAATCATTAAAGCACATACAGGCAGTCACTCATGAAAGCAGACATAGACAATAGGAAAACAAATGGGTGTGGCTGCTTTCCAGCAAAATTTTGTTTACCATGACCCAGGGAGAGGACTCATCAGCCGAGGTTCTCTGGGCTCTTAGACTGATGTCACTGAACATTCCAATCATCTTACCAACTCTCCTTGGTTTGTTCCTGTGTTTTCCTTGCTTAAACCAAAAAACCAAACGTGCTGCTGTCGAGTCGATTCTGACTCATAGTGACCCCATGTGTGCAGAGTAGAACTGCTCCATAGGGTTTTCGAGAAGCAGATGCAGCCTGTCTTCTGAGGCACCTACCGAGTAGGTTTGAACTACCAACATTTTGGTTAGTAGTGTTAAAACAAAAATCATATTAAACCAGTAATAGAAATTGATTGAAGTTTATTTAATATACTATTTGCAAATTAGGGTAACATTTTAACTAGGGAGTCAAAAATTCTCCAAAAAGGAAAGAACTTCCAAAGATTGTTATACACTATCTTATCAACATTGCCAAGGAAAAAGTGTCAGAACAGAACAGATAAAAAAACAATTTTTGGTCAGGAAGAATTTCATACAGCATTGTCTTGAAGAGTAATTAAAATAATTACTTATTTACCCTAAAACTAGTTCTAGGCTGACCTTTGGAGTCTGTTTCTTGAAACTGACTACACATAGATAATTCTTAAAAAGAGCACAATGCCTAAGGCAAAATGGTCTTTAATAAGCTATTTGCTAGGCTACTGTTTGACTTAAAGGTGACTTTAGGAAACCAATTCTCTCAAGGCTCAAGGTTCACAAGATGACCTCAGGAGATGGGAACTCTAATGCAGTACTGGTAGGAGTGTAAAATGGTACAACCACTGTGGAAAAGAGTATCGCACTTCCTTAAAAAGCTAGAAATAGAAGTACCTTATGATTCAGCAATCCCACCCTTAGGTATATATCCTAGAGATATAAGAGTAGTGACACGAATAGACATATGTACATCTATGTTCACCGCAGCATTATTCACAAAGACGGAAACAGCCTAAGTGCCCATCAATGGATGAATGGATAAACAAACTGTGGTACATATATACAATGGAATACTGAACAACTATAAAGAATAATGATGAGTCCGTGAAACATTGTATAACATGAATGCATCTGGAGGACATTATGCTGAGGGAAATAAATCAATCAAAAAGGACAAATATTGTATGGTCTCATTTTATAAAAAGTCAAGAATAGGTATACACACAAAAAGCAACATTCTTTGATGGTTACCAAGGTTGGGAGAAGGAGGGAAGGGAATTACTTGCTAGATAGCAGACATTTGTTATTTCTGGTGATAGGAAAGGCAATACACAATATGGGGGAAGTCAGCTCAACTTGACTAAGGTAAATGAAGACGCTGAGAGGTATGCAAGAATATAGGACACAGATGGTAAATGTTATAACATATACAATCTGCAACAACAGTAACAACAACCAAAAAAATATGTGTGGTTACATAAGTAGATATGTATGCTATACGTGTATAGGAAGTATATGTGAGTACATGCAAGTGCATATACAGATATATTTGTAGGTTTAAGTATATTCATGTCTGGGTGTGCTACATATACACAGACATACCTCGTTTTATTGCACTTTGCTTTATTGAGCTTCATAGATATCGCGTTTTTTACAAATTGAAGATTTGTGGCAACCCTGCATGGAGTAAGTCTATCAGCGTCATTTTCCAACAGCATGAGCTTACTTCATATCTATGTGTCACTTTTTGGTAATTCTCACAATATTTCAAACTTTTTCATTTTTATTATATCTGGTATGGTGATCTGTGGTCAGTGATCTTTGATGTTGCTACTGTAATTGTTTTGGGGCACCACAAACCATGCCCATATAAGACAGCGAACTTAATGTTGTATATGTTCCGACTGCTCCACAGACAAGCCCTTGCTTTGTCTCTCTCTCTATCTCCTCTGGCCTCCCTATTCCCTAACACAAGACGATATTTAAATTAGGCCAATTAATAGCCCTATAATGGCCTCTAAGTGTTCAAGTGAAAGGAAGTGTCTCACATCTCTCACTTTAAATTAAAAAAAAAAAGCAAAAACTCATTGCCATCGAGTCTATTCCGACTCATAGTAACCCTACAGGACAGAGTAGAACTCCCCCATACAGTTTCCAAGGAGTGCCTGGTGGATTCGAACTGCCAACCTTTTGGTTAGCAGCTGTACCTCTTAACCACTATGCCAAAGCTAGAAATAATTAAACTTGGTGAGGAAGTCATATCAAAAACGATGATTGACTCAAAGCTAGGTCTCTTGCACGAAATAGTTAATCAAATTGTGAATGCAGAGGAAAAGTTCTTGAAGGAAATTAAAAGTGCTACTCCGTGAACACAGGAATACAAAATAGCTTTATTGTTGACATGGAGAAGGTTTTAGTGGTCTAGATAGAAAATCAAACCAGCCATGACATTCCCTTAAGCCATAGCCTAATCCAGAGCAAGGTCCTAACTCTCTTCGATTCTGTAAAGGCTGAGAGAGGTGAGGAAGCTGCAGAAGAAAACTTTGAAGGTAGCAAAGGTTGGTTTATGAGGTTTAAGGAAAGAAGTCGTCTCCATAACATGAAAGTGCAAGACGAAGCAGCAAGAGCTGATGAAGAAGCTGCAGCAAGTAATCCAGAAGATCTAGCTAAGATAATTGATGAAGGTGGCTACACCAAACAACAGATTTTCAGTGTAGACCAATCAGTCTTATATTGGAAGAAGATACCATCTAGGATTTTCCTAGCTAGGGAGAAGTCAACAGCTGGTTTTGAAGCTTCAAAGGACAGGCTGACTGTCTTGTTAGGTGCTAATGCAGCCGATGACTTTAAGTTGAAGCCAATGCTCATTTACCATTCAGAAAATCCTAGGGCCCTTAAGACCTATGCTAAATCTACTCTGCCTTTGCTCTATAAATGGAACAACAAAGCCTGAATGAAAGCACATCTGTTTATGACATGTTTACAGGATATTTTAAACCCACTGTTGAGAACTTCAGTTCAGAAAAAAAGATTCCTTTCAAAATATTACTGCTCATGGGTAGTGCACCTGGTCACCCAAGAGCTCTGATGGAGATGTACAAGGAGATTAATGTTATTTTCATGCCTGCTAACACAACATCCATTCTGTAGCCCATGGATCAAGGAGTAATTTCAACGGTCAAGCCTTATTATTTAAGAAATACATTTTGTAAGGTTATAGCTGCCATAGATAGTGATTCCTCTGATGGATTTGGGCAAAGTAAATTGAAAATCTTCTGGAAAGGATTAACCATTCTGGATGCCATTAAGAACATTTGTGGTTCATGGGAGAAGGTCAAAATATCATTAACAGGAGTTTGGAATAAGTCAATTCTAACCCTTATGGGTGACTTTCAGGGGTTCAAGACTTCAGTGGATGAAGTAACTGCAGATGTGGTGGAAATAGCAAGAGAACTAGATTAGCAGTGGAGCCTGAAGACGTGACTAAATTGCTGGAATCTCATGATAAAACTTTAATGGATGAGGAGTTGCTTCTTGTGGATGAGCAAAGAAAGTGGTTTCCTGAGATGGAATATACTCCTGATGAGGATACTGTGAACACTATTGAAATGACAACAAAGGATTTAGAATATTACGTAAACTTAGTTGATAAAGCAGCAGCAGGGTTTGAGAGGATTGACTCCAATTTTGAAAGAAGTTACACTGTGAGTAAAATGCTATCAAACAGCATCGCATGCTACAGAGAAATCTTTTGTGAAAGGAAGAGTCAAAAGATGTGACAAACTTCATTGTTGTCTTATTTTAAGAAATTGCCACAGCCACCCCAACCTTCAGCAACCACCATCGTGATCAGTCAGCAGCCATCAACCTCAAGACAAGGCCCTCCTCCAGCAAAAAGATTATGACTGAAGGCTCAGATGATAGCTAGCATTTTTTAGCAATAAAATATTTTTTAGTTAAGGTATGTACTTTTTTTTAGACACAATGCTATTGCACACTTAATAGACTACAGTATAGTGTAAACATAATTTTTATATGCACTGGGAAACCCAAAAATTCGTGTGACTCACTTTACTGCAATATTTACTTTATTGTGGTGGTCTGCAACCAAACCCACAATATCTCTGAGGTATACTTGTATTCATATATACAATAAAGCACATAGGGAGCACAGTTAGGAAGTCCTCCTAGACATATCCAAATACCTTGTGATATTGATTTACTGGGTTGAAGGACTTGGGACCGTAGTCTTGTGGGTTAACTCAGTCAATTGGCATAACATAGTTCATAAAGATAATGTTCTACATCCTAGTTTAGTGAGTAGCATCTGGGGTTTTAAAAGCTTGTGAGTGACCATCTAAGATACAATAATTGGTCTCCTACCGTCTGGAGCAGAAGAGAATGAAGGAAACCAAAGACTCAAAGAAGAAACTAGTCCACACAACTAACAGCCCACATGAACCATGCCTCTTCCAGCCTGAGACCAGAAGAACTAGATAGTGCCCGGCTACTGCTACCGACAATTTTGACCAGGGACACAATAAAAGGTCCCAGATAAAATGGGAGAAAATGTGGAACAAGACCCAAAATCCTTAAAAAAAAAAGGCCAGACTTACTGGACTGATAGAGACTAGAGGAACCCCCAAGAATATCACCTAAGTTACCTTCTTGACATGGAACTGAAGACATCCCCAGAGGTCACCTTTCAGCCAAGTAATAGATTGGCTTATAAAATAAACAATACCACATATGAGGAATGTGCTCCCTTAAATAATCAACTATATGAGACCAAATGGTCAACATTTACCCAAAAGCAAAGATGAGAAGGCAAGGAGGGCCAGAAAAGCTAGATAAATGGAAACAGAACAAACAGAATGGAAACCATGAAAATGCTGACACATTGCAAAAATTGTAACGAATGTCACAGAACAGATGAAGATGATAGCTTGGTGAGTCAGATGATAGCTTGGGTGAGTCACCCCACCTCCATGGAACCCAGAAACCTGGATTCCATGAGAATTAAAACTCTGTTTCTCAGCAGTCAAGGGCTCCTTTCCTAGCCTAGGAGAAAACATCCTGGCCAGAAAGCTTTCAAGTCGTATTGTACACACTGTTTTATATAACTGTCTTAGTGAAATGACGTGATAGAAATTTTCCCCAAGACATGGAGCTAGTTGTGGGGGTGTGTGCTAACAAGCCTTTAGTCTGAGACCTGCCAACCTGGTAAGACTTCTGGAGGACAGGAAGCTAGACCTCCTGAGATGCCTGTCCTCACCTACAAAGAGCAGTTAGGTGGTCAGGTGAAGCTAACTACAGGTAATTTCTCTTAACCATGATGGGAACTGTGCATCTTCTCCTGAGTTTATCTTCCTAAAGCAAAACATCTGTTTTGGTATTCTTTATTCTTTCCTAAAGTTATGGTATATAAAGTGGAAAACAATTAGTCAAATAAAAATATTTACTAAGTGTCCACAGCATTATCTGCAGGGTACCAGACCTTCAGGGCATGCAAAAGAAGTAAAGCTATGTTTCTGCTCTGGGGAGACAAAAGTAACAAATTCTAAACTGGAAGAAAACATTTCTGCAACTAAACCACCGCATGTAAGTGTGGCTGATTTGATTGACAATGGGGGAGAATTTGGGACTGACTTGGAGAAAGACAAGAGAGAAGCAAGAGCTGACTTGGTGAAAGGTTGTAAGAGCTTGTAAACAGGGTGGACAGTTCTGCAGGGGCCAGGCAGTCAGTGGGTGGAGCGACTCGGCGTTGGGTGGGAGGATGGCTGCCCATTGACCTGGATGGGGCAATTGCTTCTAGTTTTAGCTCAGGGGTCAGCAAACTTCTTCTGTAAAATGCCAGACAGTAAATATTTTAGGCTTTGTGAGCCATACTGTCTCTGTTGCAGCTCAACTACACAATTCTGTTACTACCATGGGCAGCCAGACATGATGAGGGAAGTGAATGAGTGTGGCTCTGTCCCAGTAAAAGGTTATTTACAGAACTGGAGGCCATGCAACTCCTGCTCTAGAGCTAATGGTTTTTGGGTCCTAGGAGTTCCAAAAGAGTTGGAAATCAGGATCTTAATGTGAAATATCTTGATTTTAAGGTTTTGGCTCAAAATTTTTTTTAACATTGATCCAAGCAAAACTGTTTCTATGACCCTTTCACAACCACTTTGTAAACTGCTAGTAAGATTTCATGGGGGCTTTAAAGGTAAGTAGGATTTCATAACTGTAGAGGAAAAAGGAGGGCATGAGAATGAAGATCAGTTGGAGGAAGGCCCTCACAGTAGGGTTGTTAGGAGTACAGACGCTGTGCAAGTGTTCCAAAACTGAGGTGCCTGGCATGCCTAGTTTGGCTGGCTCAGGCCTGACTCCATTTTGTGACTTCCGCTTCTGCATTCCTGAAAATGTAACCTTGACTTCTTCATATGCATATGGCTCTGAGCCTCTGGCTAGGTGAAACCAGCAGACTAACTTCTTCCCATTCATATGCATATGAACTTCAGCCTCTGGCTGGGTGGAACCAGCAGACCCTGGCCCCCTATCAATCATATTGTTACCTCCTTGCCAGCACATACTTCTGTAATTACGTGAGTGTACTCAATCCCCTTAACCCATGTATGCTCTGTTAACTAATCCTAACCAAATCCCCGCATGGAGATGCCGACCACTTTACTAATTGCTGGCTTACCAATCAGAATATTTTCAGCTAAGTTCCTGATTCAACTCTGTAACTATGCCCATGTGACTGCAGCTTTTCAGAGCACTGGTTTTTACTTTGTGAACTCCTATATGCCCCTAGCTGGAGTTGCCTTTGTTCTCAATAAATCTCTTTACTTTCATTTTATTTTTTATTTAAAAAAATTTTTATTGTAGTAAATATGTGTAACAAAAACTGTGCCATTTTAGTCATTTATAAATGTACATTCCAATGACACGAAATGCACTCACTATGTTGTGTAACCATCATTATCTATTTCCAAAAGTTTTATTTTATTATATGGTTGTAATTTAAGTGAAAGTTTACAATTCAAGTTAGTCTCCCATACAAAAATCTATACATACACATTTATGTTACCCTAATTGATCTCCCCACACTATGACAGCACCCTCCACCCTTTCACCCCCTATTTCCCCTGGCCATTCAACCAGCTCCCGATCCCCTCTGCCTTCTCATCTCACCTCCAGACAGGCACTGACCATTTAGTCTCATGTATCTACTTGAGCTAAGAAGCACACTCTTCACGAGAATCATTTTATGTCCCATAGTCCAGTCTAATCTTTGTCTGAAGAGTTTGCCTCAGGAATCGTTTTAGTTCTGGGTTGACAGAGAGTCTGGGGGCCATGTTTCTGTGGCTCCTCCACTCTCAGCCAGACCATTAGGTCTGGTCTTTTTACTAGAATCTGAGTTCTGCACCCCACTTTTCTCCTGCTCAGTGAGGGAGTCTCTGTTGTGTTCCATGTCAGGGTGGTCATTGGTGGTAGCTGGGCACCATCTAGTTCTTCTGGTCTCAAGCTGATGAGGTCTCTGGTTTATGTGGTCCTTTGTGTCCCTTGGGCTAATACTTTCCTTGTGATTTTGGTGTTCTTCATTCTCCTTTACTCCAGGTGGGTTGGGACCAATTGATGCATCTTAGATGGCTGCTCACTAGCTTTTAAGACCCCAGACACCACTCACCAAAGTAGGATGTAGGACATTTTCTTAACAAATTTTGTTAGCCAATTGACCTAGATGTCCCCTGAAAGCATGGTCCCCACACCCCTGCCCCTGCTACTGTGTTCCTCAAAATGTTTGATTGTATTCAGGAAACTTCTTAGCTTTAGTTTAGTCCAGTTGTGCTGACTTCCCCTGTAGTGTGTGCTGTCCTTCCTTTCACCTAAGATAATTCTTGTCTACTATCTAGTTAGTTAATAAACCTCTCCCTCCCTCTCGACCCTCGTAACCATCAAAGAATGTTTTCTTCTGTGTTTAAACCTTTTCTTGAGTCCTTATAATAGTGGTCTTATAAAATGTTTGTCCTTTTGTAACTGACTAAATTCACTCAGCATAATGCCTTCCAGATTCCTCCATGTTATAAGATGTTTCATGGATTCATCATCATTCTTTATCATTGTGTAGTATTCCATTGTATGAATATACTGTAATTTGTTTATCCATTCATCCGTTGGTGGGCACCTAGGTTCTTTCCATCTTTTTGCTATCAGGAACAGTGCTGCAATGAACATGGGTGTGCATATATCTATTTGTGTGATGGCTCTTATTTGTCTCGGATATATTCCAAGGAGAGGGATAGCTGGATCATATGGAACTTCTATTTCTAGCTTTTTAAGGAAGCGCCAAATCAGTTTCCAAAGTGGTAGTACTGTTTTACATTCCCACCAACAGTGTATAAGTGTTCCAGTCTCTCCACAACCTCTCCAACATTTATTACTTTGTGTTTTTTGGATTAATGCTAGCCCTGTTAGGGTGAGATGGTATTTCATTGTAGTTTTGATTTGCATTTCTCTAATGGCTAATGATTGCGGGCATTTCTTCATGTGTCTGTTAGCTACCTGAACATCTTCTTTGGCAAAGTGCCTGTTAATATCCTTTGCCCATTTTTTAATTGAGTTATTTGTCTTTTTGTTGCTGAGGTTTTGTAATATTTTGTAGATTTTAGAGATTAGACACTGATCAGATTTGTTGTAGCCAAAAATGTTTTCCCAGTCTGTAGGTTGTCTTTTTACTCTTTTGATGAAGTCTTTTGACAAGCATAAGTGTCTGATTTTTAGGGGCTCCTAGTTATCTAGTTTCTCTTCTGGTGTTTGTGCATTGTTAGTTATGGTTCGTATTCTGTTTATGCCATGTATTAGGGCTCCTAGCATTGTCCCTATTTTTCTTCCATGATCTTTATCATTTTAGATTTTATATTTAGGTCTTTGATCCATTTAGAGTTAGTTTTTGTGCATGGTGTGAAGTATGGGTCTTGTTTTAGTTTTTTGCAGATGGATATCCAGTTATGCCAGTAACATTTGTTAAAGAGACAGTCTTTTCCCCATTTAACAGATTTTGGGCCTGTGTCAAATATCAGCTGATCATAGGTGAATGAATTTATGTCTGGATTCTCAATTCTGTTCCATTGGTCTATGTATCCGTTGTTGTACCAGTACTAGGCTGTTTTGACTACCATGGTGGTATAACAGGTTCTAAAATCAGGTAGTGTGAGATCTCCCACTTTGTTCTTCCTCTTAAGTAAAGCTTTACTTATCCGGGGCCTGATCCCTTTCCATATGAAGTTGGTGATTTGTTCATCTATCTCAATAAAAAATGTCATTGGAATTTGGATCGGGATTGTATTGTATCTGTAAATTACTTTGGGTAGAATTGACATTTTCACAAAGTTGAGTCTTCCTATCCATGAGCAAGGTATGTTTTTCCTCTTATGCAGGTCTCTTTTGGTTTCTTGCAGCAGTATCTTGTAGTTTTCATTGTATAGGTCTTTTATGTCTCTGGTTAGATTTATTCCTAAGTATTTTATCTTTCTCGGGGCTATTGTAAATAGTGTTGATTTGGTGATTTCCTCTTCGAAGTTCTCTTTGTTGGTGTAGAGGAATCCAACTGATTTTTGTATGTTTATCTTGTATCCTGAAACTTTGCTGAAATCTTCTATTACTACAGTAGTGATTTTTTGGGGTTTTCTGTA
>NW_004443994.1:13594007-13601666 GCF_000243295.1 Trichechus manatus latirostris
AGTTTAGGTAGGTAGTCTGTTTCTAGAAATTTGTCCATTTCTTCTAGGTTTTCAAATTTGTTAGAGTACAATTTTTCATAGTATTCTGTTATGATTCTTTTAATTTCAGTTGGGTCTGTTGTGGTATCACCCATCTCGTTTCTTATAGGAGTTATTTACTTCCTCTCCTGTTTCTCTTTTGTCAGTTTGGCCAATGGTTTACCAATTTTGTTGATATTTTCAAAGAACCAGCTTTGGTCTTGTTAACTCTTTCAGTTGTTGTTCTATTCTCTATTTCATTTAATTCTGCTCTAATTCTTATTATTTCCTTTCTTCTGGCATCCAAGGGCTTCTTTTACTGCTCTCTTCCTACTTGTTGCAGTTGTAGGGTTAACGTTTTGATTTTGGCCCTTTCTTCTTTTTGGATGTGTGCATTTATTGCTATAAACTGACCCTGAGCACTGCTTTTTCTATGTCCCAAAGGTTCTGGTAGGATGTGTTTTCATTCTTGTTTGATTCTATGAATTTCTTTATTCCATCCTTAATTTCTTCTATAACCCAGTAGTTTTTGAGTAAGGTGTTGTTCAGTTTCCATGTGTTTGATTTTTATTCCTTGCTTTTTCTGTTGTTGATTTCTACTTTTACGACTTTATGGTCAGAAAAGATGCTTTGTAATATTTTGATGTTTTGGATTTTGTTAAGGCTTGCTTTATGGCCTAATATGTGGTCTATTCTGGAGAATGTTCTGTGTGCATTGGAAAAGAAAGTATACTTGGCTGTTGTTGGGTGGAATGTTCAGTATATGTCCATGAGATCAAGTTGGCTGATTGTAGCATTTAGATCTTCCATATCTTTATTGAGCTTCTTTCTGGATATTCTGTCCTTCACCAAAAGTGGTGTGTTGAAGTCTCCTACTATTATTGTGGAGCTTTCTGTCTTTCTTTTCAATACTGTTAGAGTTTGTTTTATGTACTTTGGAGCTTTGTTGTTGACTGCATAAATATTTATTACAGTTATGTTCTCCTGGTGTATTGACCCTTTAATCATTATACAGTGTCCTTCCTTATTCTTTGTGGTGGATTTTACTTTAAAGTCTATTTTGTCAGAGATTAATACTGCTACTCCTGCTCTTTTTTGAGTGTTGTTTGCTTGATATATTTTTTTCCATCCTTTGAGATTTAGTTTGTTTGTGTCTTTAAGTCTAAGGTGTGTCTTTGGAGGCAGCATATAGATGGATCTTTTTCTTTTTTTTTAATCCATTCTGCCACTCTCTGTCTCTTTATTGGTGCATTTAGTCCATTTACATTCAGCATAATTATTGATAGGTGTGCATTTAGTTCTGTCATTTTGATGTCTTTTTTGTGTGTTGTTCACAGTTTCTTTGTTCCACTTAATTTTCTGTGCTGAGTGGTTTTTCTTTATGTATTTTCTTTTCATCTTTTTCATCGTTGTTGACTTTATATTTGCTGAGTCTTTTACTTTTTTATTTTTATTTTCATGTGTAGGATTGTTAGTTTCCTTTGTGGTTACCTTAACATTTACCCCTATTTTTCTAAGTTTAAACCAGTCTTTTATTTCTTTATATTGCCTTGACTTCCTCTCCATATGAAAAGTCTATGGCTACATTTTTTAGTTCCTATTTTTTGTTTTAGTGTTGTCATCTGTTACACATTGACATCTCTGTTTCCCTATTTTCTGTGTTTTAGCTTTGATTTATTTTTGTGACTTCCCTATCTGGGTTGATATCTGGTTGCTCTGTCCTGTGTTCTAGTCTTGGGTTGTTAGCTGATGTTATTGATTTTCTAACTGGAGGACTCCCTTTAGTATTTCTTGTAATTTTGGTTTGGTTTTTGCAAATTCCCTAAATTTCTGTTTATCTGGAAATGCCCTAAATTCACTATCATATTTGAGAGACAGTTTTGCTGGATATCTAATTCTTGGCTGGCAACTTTTTTCCTTTAAGGCTTTATATATGTCATCCATTGCCTTCTTGCCTGCATTCTTTCTGCTGATTAGTCCAAGCTTAGTCTTATTGACTCTCCTTTGTAGATGACTTTTCGTTTATCCCTAGCCACTCTTAAAATTCTCTCTTTATCTTTGGTTTTGGCAAGTTTGATTATAATATGTCTTGGTGACTTTCTTTTGGGATCTACCTTATGTGGGGTTTGATGAGTATTCTTGGATAGATATCTTCTCATCTTTCATGATATAAGGGAAGTTTTTTGCCAAGAAATCTTTAACAATTCTCTCTGTGTTTTCTGTTATCCCCTCCCGTTCTGGTACTCCAATCACTTGTAGGTTATTCCTCTTGATAGAGTCCCACATAATTCTTAGGATTTCTGCATTTTTTTTAACCCTATTATATGATTTTTCCTCAAATAAGTTGGTCTCAAGTGCTTTATCTTCAGTGTCACTAATTCTGACTTCCATTGCCTCAATTTTGCTCCTATGACTTTCTATTGACTTATCTAATTCTGAAATTTTATTGTTAATCTTCTGGATTTCTGATTGCTGTCTCTCTATGGATTCTTGCAGCCTGTTAAATTTGTCATTATACTCTTCTCTAATCTTCTTAAGTTCCTCTATTGCTTGGTCTGTGTTTTGTATAATCTCCTTCCTGATCTCTTGAAGAGTTCTATATATTACTCTTTTGTATTCTACCTCTGGTAATTCCAAGAAATTCTCTTCCTCTGGAAAATTTCTTGATTCTTTATTTTGGGAGCTTGCTGAAGCCATCATGGTCTGCCTCTTTATGTGATTTGATATTTACTGTTTTCTCCAAGCCATCAGTAAGTTATTATATTTATTTATTTTATGTTTTCTTACTGTGTCTTAGTTTCTTGTTTTGTTTCCTTTTGATATGTCCAAATAGGCAGCTCATGTAAGTTAGCCCAATCACTGGCACCCCTGAAGCTCCAATGTCCTGCGTTCAGGTGGCTAGACCAGCCACTAAATACGTGAGTCCAGGAGTCCGTAAAAGCACTTTAACAATCCCTGACACAAAGAATCACCAAATAGATATCAGGTTAATAATATTAAAAAGACCTATTAAGAGGAAATATAAAGAAGAAACTAGATGTTAAGACCAGCTTATTACTAGGAGTAAGTGCCCATTATATCACTCACTGTGCATTTCTCATCAATTTCTGTTTTATAATTTGTAGTATAGGTAATAAATTCCACATAGACAGCTTATTTGTTCTGGAGTCACACTCTACTCTGGACTCTGGTCACTCATGCTGCAAATGTTTTTCTCAAGGGAAAAAAGAAGAAAGAACTAGCAACTATACAAGGTCTCATATGCCAATTGCTGTACATGTTGTGCAGTTCTTACAACGATCCTGTGAAGTAAGTATATCAGCCCTCCTTAATTCTCTGAGTTCATAGCTCATGTGAGAAGCTCAAACCAGGTCTAAAACTCATGTTGTTTCTTCTACAGCATGGGTTGTCAAAATGCGTCCTGTGGAACACTAAGATTTGAGACAGTGATTCTAAGGTCATTGCAAGCTGAGGTCTTGCCTATCTTTAAGTTGAAATCATCAAGAGGCACTTGCTAGATGTCTGTTAAATGAATGCATGCATGCATGAATGAATGACTGAAGGCATTTAGGACCTTCATTCTTGGCCCTTTTCAACCAGAGCAACTCCACTTTCATCTATTTTAACCTTGCAGGTTATAGAAAAGAACTCGTATGAAAAATAAGAGTTGTGCTGTTGAAAATGTTAGGAAGTCACTGCAGCACACTTCCTTCCAAACGATACACATTATTGACAGCATCTCTCTTCTTAATGTGATATTTGCAATGAAATTCAACAAATGATTATCATTGTTGTGTTACTATAGGATGGTATCCCCTCTAGGCCTGACCTGAGATTCTGACACATCTAGCAAGTGGGGACTCTCAAAGATCACACTTCAGGAACCCAGAATCCCCAGCAGCCCTAATTCTACTTCAAGGCTTGAACAGTTATCTGCCCCAGGTCCCCTTCCTAAGGTGGATCACACCATGTGATGAGCATATCCCTAGACCAAAGGGACAAGTTCTTTGGGGAGGGGGGCTGGTAGCCCTGGTGGCACAGTGGCTAAGAGCTACAGCGAAATATGGCTGCTAACCATAAGGGTAGCAGTTCGAATCCACCAGCTTTTCCTTGGAAACCTTATGGGCTAGTCCAACTCTGTCCTATAGGGTCCCCATGAGTCGGAATCAACTCGATGACAAACGGTTTGGCTTTTTTTGGTTTTTGAGCATTTGGGCTAAGGTGTCCACAGGCATGTGTCTGAGGGCAGGTGTTAGTTTCCTAGTTTTGCTGTAACACAGTGGGTGGCTTTAAAGAACAGAAGTTTATTTTCTCATAGTTCTGGAGGCTAAAAGTTCAAACCAGGGTCTCAGCCATGTCAATTCCTCCCCTGTTGGTAGCCCTGGGCATTCCTTGGTTCTTGACAATCCTCGCATGTCATCTGTCTTCCCCAGTATGTGTCTTCCTCTGTGTCTACTCTGTTCTTTTTATAACTCAGAAGTGATTAGGTTTAGGACACACCCTACACTGGTATGACCTTATTAACATAACAAAAAAAAACCCGGTTTGCAGACAGGATTGCATCCACGTGAAGAGTGGTTAGAATTCCAATACATATTTTCAGGAGACACAATTCAATCCATAATAGGCCAGATAATGTCAGAGCAAGGGTGGGGAGAGAAGAGTTTGGGCTGGGAGGCCTACATTTGTACTCTTGCCCCAGGATTCATGAAATATTAAGGCTACCTCCTTGGATCCCTTTAACGGAAGATAATACAAGGAGTGGAGGAGATTTCCTCCTTCTCCCAACAGGACAGCTGACGTAGCACTAAGGAGATGTGATGTTTTGATGGCTATGGTGACAGACAGGATGTGGACAAGAGGATGCCCATGACATTGGAGTATTAACTGAGATCTGCAGAAGCCCAGGTATAGAGAGGGATGGAGTACCAGTGTGCACAGGGTCAGCATGTCAGGAAGCAGACTGATGGGTAAGAGTGCAGGATCCCTTGGAGACTGTGGCAATTCTTATTTGTTGTTGTTGGAAGTGAGGAAGGGGTTTGTGCTGATAAAAAGGGCTAACACAGGTAGGCTTGCAGGTAAGGGTTAATTAACCAGAAAAATTAATGATGTTAAGGTGCACTCACTGGTCCACGCAGGCCAAAGAGGCTTGAGAACATTCAAATTAGGTTAAAGTTCATATTGACACTGATGAGCACAGCACTGGTCGTTCAGCATCTCTATCCATCAGAGCAAGCAGTGCTAAAATTCAGCCCTTCTTGCAATGCTTCCCTTTAAGTACTCTTTGAAATTCCTTGGATGAGATTGTCTAAGAATCCATTCTATTAGAGAGCTCCAAATCTGTAATTTTCTTCTAATGAGGGCTGTTAATTTGATGACAACATTATCAAATATAAACACCACCCCCCTTAGGTCTGTAGGGTTCTTCATAATGAGATGGATCCGTGGGGTGGGGAGAGGCAGAGTATTGCCAGGAACATTAAAGAAGCTAGTGTCCCCAACTAAGAAAGGACTTGTTAATGATTTTAGTCCCAAAGGAGAGACACACAGAAATACTTCAGAAAGAAGGAAATGGTAATGGTGAGATCAAAGCAATCCAGATGGCCTATAAACAGGCTAATTGTGTGGTAGACCCAGAAGCAACTCAAAAGTTTCTTCCCCAGCTGCCTAAGGAGTCTGCCAGGTAGCCAGATGCTGTCAGGGCAAACATGTCTTCCACAGGTCATCACCACAGTGGTGCTACACATTAAAGCAAATGATAGCCCCCCAGTATGTTTCCTTATGCAACAACAGAATATTTCAGATCTTCTGAAAATTCTAGAAGATTTACGAACTTCATATTATTCAAAGAGTAAGCATTACAGCGCAGATTATTTTTGTTGCTGGAGAGGCATAATTATGGAACACAGCATATACAGATTTGTGCACATCCATAAACATATTGTCAGGTTAAGGAAAGGAAGTGATTCCAGTACATTGCTAACTTGCTATAATTTAGAGATAAATGGTAAAAATTAAAAAAAAATTTATATATATATTTTTATTGTACTTTAGATGAAGGTTTACAGAACAAATAGTTTCTCATTAAACAATTAGTACACATATTGTTTTATAATAATGGTTAACAACCCCACGACATGTCAACACTGTCCCTTCTCGACCTTGGGTTCCCAATTACCAGCTTTCCTGTCCCCTCCCCTCCTTCTAGTCCTCGTCCCTGGGCTGTTGTGTGCCATTAGTTTTGTTTTGTTTTACGGGGCTGTCTAATCTTTGGCTGAAGACTGAACCTCGGGAGTGACTTCATTACTGAGCTAAAAGGGTTTCCGGGGGCCATACTCTTGGGGTTTCTCCAGTCTCTGTCAGGCCAGCAAGTCTGGTCTTTTTTTGTGAGTTAGAATTTTGTTCTTTTTCTCCAGCTCTGTCTGGGACCCTCTGTTGTGATCCCTGTCAGAGCAGTCAGTGGTGGTAGCCGGGTATCAAATAGTTGTCCTGGACTCAGTCTGGTGGAGGCTGTGGTTTATTAGTCCTTTGGACTAATCTTTCCCTTTTATCTTGTTTTCTTCATTCTCCCTTGCTCCCGAAGGGGTGAGACCAGTGGAGTATCTTAGATGGCTGTTCACAGGCTTTTAAGACCCTAGATGCTACTCACCAAGGTAGAATGTAGAACATTTTCTTCATAAACTATGTTATGCTAGTTGAGCTAGATGTTACCTGAGACTATGGTCCCCATAGCCCTCTGCCCAACAATTCGGCCTGTCAGGGAGTTTGGATGTTTCTATGGAGTTTCCATCACATTTCCTTGTACAAGTTGTGCTGGCTTCCCCAGTATTGTGTACTGTCTTGCCCTTCACCAAAGTTATCACTTATCTATTGTCTATTTAGTAGTCTCTCCCACCCCTTCCCTCCCTTGTAACCATCAAAGATTGTTTCTTTTTGTGTGTAAACCTTTTCATGAGTTTTTACAGTAGTGGTCTCGTACGATATTAGTCCTTTTGTGATTGACTTATTTCACTCAGCATAATGTCCTCCAGTTTCATCCACGTTATGAGATGCTCCACAGATTCATCATTGTTCTTTATCATTGCATAATACCCTATTGGGTGTATGTACCATAGTTTCTTTATCCATTCATCTGTTGATGGGCATCTAGGTGGTTTCCATTGTTTTGCTATTGTGAACAAAGCTGCAGTGAACATGGGTGTGCGTATGTCTATTTGTGTGACAGCTCTTATTTCTCTAGGATATACTCCTAGGAGTGGGATTGCTGGATCATATGGTATTTCTATTTCTAGCTTTCTAAGGAAGCATCATATCGTTTTTGAAAATGGTTGTATCATTTTGTATTCCCGACAGCAATGCATAAGCATTCTAATCTCCCTGGAGCCTCTCCAACTTTTGTTATTTCCAGTTTTTTCAATTCGTGCCAGTGTTGCTAGGGTGAGATGGTATCTCATTGTGGTTTTGATTTGCATTTCTCTAATGGCTAGTGATCGTGAGCATTTCCTCATATGTCTGTTGGCCAATTGAATGTCTTCTTCGGTGAAGTGTCTGTTCATATACTTTGCTCATTTTTTAATTGGATTATTTGTCTTTTTGTTGTAGAGGTGTTGGATTTTCTTGTAGATTATGGAGATTAGACCT
>NW_004443994.1:13601766-13603377 GCF_000243295.1 Trichechus manatus latirostris
TTAGAAGATCCCACTTATCTAGCTTATCTTCTGGAGTTGGTGTGTTGTTGGTTATGGTTTGTATCCTGTTAATGCCATGTATTAGGGCCTCTAGAGTTGATCCTATTTTTTCTTCTATGAACTTTATAGTTTTGGGCTTTATATTTAGGTCTTTGATCCATTTTGAATTAGTTTTTGCATATGGTGTGAGGTATGGGTCCTGTTTCATTTTTTTTCAGATGGACATCCACTTTTGCTAGCACCATTTGTTAAAAAGACTGTCTGTTCCCCATTTGATGGACTTTGGGCTCTTGTCGAAGATCAGATGACCATAGGTGGATGGATTTACATCTGGGTTCTCAAATTCTGTTCCATTGGTCAATGTGTCTATCATTGTATCAGTACCAGGTTGTTTTGACTACCGTAGCTGTATAGCAGGTTCTGAGGTTGGGCAGTACTAGTCCTCCTACTTTATTCTTCTTCTTCAGTAATGCTTTACTTATCTGGGCCCTCTTCCCTTTCCATATAAAGTTAATGATTAGTTTTTCCATCTCTTTAAAAAATATTGTTAGTATTTGGATCAGGATTGCATTGTATTTGTAAATTGCTTTGGGTAGAATTGCCATTATCACAATGTTGAGTCTACCTATCCATGAGCATGGTATGTTTTTCCATTTATGTACATCCCTTTGGGTTTCTTACAGTAGTGTTTTGTAGTTTTCTTTGTATAGGTCTTTTACATCCCTGGTTAGATTTATTCCTAAGTATTTTATCTTTTTAGGGGCTATTATAAATGATACTGTTTTCCTGATTTCCTTCTCGTTGTTCTCTTTATTGGTGTATAAAAATTTAACTGATTTTTGTATGTTTATCTTGTATCCTGCTACTCTATGAATCCTTTTATTAGTTCCAGTAGTTTTCTTGTGGAGTCTTTAGGGTTTTCTGTGTATAGTATCATATCATCTGCAAACAGGGACAGTTTAACTTCTTCACTACCAATTTGGATGCCCTTTATTTCTTTTTCTTTCCTTATTGCTCTAGCTAGAACTTCCCACACAATGTTAAATGGGAGTGGTGATAAAGGGTGTCCTTGTATTTTTCCTGTTCTAAAGGGGAATGTTTTCAGTTTCTCTCCATTAAGAATGATGTTTACCATTGGTTTTGCATAGATGCCCTTTATTATGTTGAGAAATTTCCCTTATATACCTATTTTACTGAGAGTTTTTATTAGGAATGGGTGTTAGACTTTGTCGAATGACTTTTCTGCATCAATTGAGATGATCATGTGATTATTTCCTTTTATTTATGTGGTGGATTATGTTAACTGATTTTCTAATGTTGAACCATCCTTGCATACCTCGTATGAATTCTACTTAGTTGTGGTGTATTATTTTTTTGACATGATGCTTAATACTATTGGCTAGAATTTTGTTGAGAATTTTTGCGTCTATATTCCTCAGATATATTGGTCAGTAATTTTCTTTTCTCTGATTTTCGTGTCAGGGTTATGCTGGCTTCATAGAATGAATTCAGAAGTGTTGCTTCCTTTTCTATGTTCTGAAATAGTTTGAATAGTACTGGTATAAGCTCTTCTCTGAATGTTTGGTAGAATTCTGCAGTGAAGCCATCTGG
>NW_004443994.1:13616359-13624306 GCF_000243295.1 Trichechus manatus latirostris
TGTCTCAGTGTTTTGTATTTTGTTGAGGGTTGCTCTGTGGCCTAAGATGTGGTCTATTCTGGAGAATGTTCCATGTGCATTGGAAAAGAATGTGTGCTTTGCAGCTGTTGGATGGTGTGTTCTATATATGTCTATGAGGTCAAGTTGGCTGATTGTGCACTTTAGGTCTTCTGTATCTTTGCTGAGTTTCTTTCTAGATGTTCTGTCCTTTACCAAGACTGGTGTGTTGAAGTCTCCTACTATTATTGTGGAACTGTCAATTTCTCTTTTCAGCCTTGTTAGAATTTGTTTTATGTATTTTGAAGACCAGTCATAGGTGCATAGATATTTATTATGGTTATGTCTTCATGATGGATCATCCCTTCAATCAATATACAGTGTCCTTCTTTGTCTTCCATGGTGGATTTTGTTTTAAAGTCTCTTTTATCAGAGATTAGTATTGCCACTCCTCCTTGTTTTGGTAGTTGTTTGCTTGATATATTTTTTTCCATCTTTTGATTTTTTAAAATAAATTTACATCTTTGTTTCTAAGGTGTCTCTTATAGACAGCATATTGATGGATCCTGTTTTCTTATCCATTCTGTCATTTTCTGTTTCTTTATGAGTGCACTTACGCCATTTACATTCAACATAATTACTGATAGATGTGAGTTTATTGCTGTCATTTTGTGGTGCTTTTTTTGTGGTGCTGATGTTTTCTTTGTTCCTCTTACTCTCCTGTGCTGAATTGTTTTTGTTTGTGGATTTTTAAAATTTCTTCTGTCTTTGTATATTTTGTTTTTATTGAGACTTTGTTTTTCTTCTTTATTTTGATGAGTAGGTTTGTTAACTTCCTTTGTGGTTACCTTGAAATTTACCCTTATCTTCTTAGATTTGAACCAGTCTATTATTACTTGGTATCGCCTTGCCTTCCTCGCCATTAGAAGATTCTATACCTACACCGTTTATTCCCTCTTTTATTGTTTTGATGTTGTTGTCATTTACAGATTAACCTCTCTGGTTCCTTATTGTAATTCTTTTGGTTTTGGATAGTCCTTGAGAGTTCATTTCCTAGGTTAGTATTTGGCTGGTATGATCTTGCATCCTAGAGTAAGCCTGTGGTCTGATGTTGTTTGTTCTTATACTGAAGGACTCCCTTTAAATAATTCTTGTAAGTTTGGTTTGGTTTTTACCTAGTCCCTTAATTCCTTTTTATCTGGAAATGTCCTAATTTTACCATCATATCTGAACAAGTGTTTTGCAGGATATATTATTCTTGACCGGCAATTCTTTTCTTTCGAGGTTTTATATATGTCATCCCATTGCCTTCTTGCCTGAATGGTTTCTGCTGAAGAATCCAAGCTTAGTCTTATTGTTTCTCCTCTGTATGTAGCTTTTTGTTTTTCTTCAGCTGCTCTCAGGATTCTTTCTTTGTCTTTGGTTTTAGCGAGTGTAATTATGATATGCCTCAGTGATTTTCTTTTGGGGTCTATTCTATATGGTGTTCATTGAGCTTCTTGGATGGTCAGCTTTTCACCTTTCTTACTATTGGGGAGGTTTTCTGTCAGCAGTTCTTCAATGATCCTCTCTGTATTTTCTGTTTCTTCCCCCTGTTCTGGAACTCCGATCACTCGCAGATTTTTGCTTTTGATGGTACCCTACATAATTTTCAGGGCTTCTTCATTTTTCTGTTTCTTTTTTCTGATTGTACCTCAGAGTTATGTCCTACTGTTTGTCTTCAGTTTTGCTCTCCTGTCTGCCATCATTTCAAACTTGCTCCTCAGCACATCTATGACACTGTCCATTTCTGAAATTTTGTTGTTTGTTTTTTGGATTTCTAACTGTCATTTCTGTTGATTTTTAGCTGTGAATTTATTTTGACATTTCATTCCTGTGTTATTTTCCTGAATTCTTCTATTTTTTTGTCTGCTTTTTCCATGAATTTGTCCATTTTTTTCCTCATTCTTGTCTGCTTTTTTATTCAACTCTTGGATAGCTCTGAATATTAGAGATTTGAATTTGCTATCAGGTAGTTCTAGTGCCTTTTCTTCTACTAGAAAGTCATCTGGTGTTTTATTTTGGATGCCTAATGGAACTATCTTGTCCTGTATTTTTAATATGTTTTGATATTGTCTGTTGTCTTCAGGAAATTCAGTAGTTATTTTTCTTGTTTATTGATTGTAGATTTATCTGTTTTTTCCAGCTTTTTTCTTTCATTTGTTTATGTCTGAGCAGGCGGGCTTTGAGTTCTTTATTGTTTGCTTGTCTGTGGGCATGATACTTTTTACTTCCTTGTCCAATGGGCAGGGTTAGTCGCTCAGCTATGGTGCAGCAGGGCAGGTCCAGCTGAAGGGGAGTTGCTGTGATGAGTTTTTTGTGGCACATACTAGGGCTGACAGGGTGGGCCAGGAATCAATGCAGGGCAGGTTCCTGTAGGCTGTGCCTGTGCTACTTATGTGTGATGTTCTGTGCATGTTGCAGGTAGGTAGGAAGGAAGGAGGATATTGTGATATGTGGAGCTAATATGTGTATGGGAAAGAGGAGAGAGAAACAGGGGCCAAATCAAAAAAAAAAAAAAAACAAACAAACAAACAAAAAAAGAGTGCTAAGGGAGCTTTCCATTGGAATGGAGAGACGAGAGACTGAGAAATGGACAAAAACAAAAGGGAAAAAAGGGTAAAAGGATTAATAAATAAATAAATAAATAATTTTTTCAAAAAGGAAAGAAAAGAAAGCCTCCAGGGATCCAACCTGTGCAGCTGTGAAGACTGTGGATGTGACTCCCAGGCCAAAAACTACAGTCTGGTTAGAAGGGGTAAAGGAGTCACACAGCGCCAGGTATTCAGGACACAGGAAGAGAAGGTAAACATAGAGGCAATAAAATGAGAAATGAAGAAAGACAAAAAGGGAAAAAGAGAGAAAACAAACAAACAACAAAACAAAAGAAACACAAAAAAGAAAGCAAAACAAAAAAAGAAATGTACCCAGGGATCCCACTTAGCAGCTTCGCAGACTGAGGAAGTAGCTCCCAAGCCGCACAGTACAGCCCAGCTAGAAGGGGCTGCCAAGCTGAAAAAAGAAAAAGAAAACAAACAAATTACAAATCAAAACAGAACAAACCAAACCAAACAAACAAAGCGCCAGGGATCCCAGCAGCATGGCTCCCGGGCTGGGAAGCAGTTCCACAGTCGAGCACTGTTTCACAGCCTTTCAGGATAAAGAAAAGATGGTAGACGGAGCCAGGTTTTTGAGAGACAGGAAAGGGAAGTGGTGTGAGGTATGGAAGAAACCAAAAGAAGTTGGAAAAAGCAGCACCAGCAACAAATAGCACTCAAGGAGCCGGCCAGTGAAGGCAGGTGGAATCCAAGCAGCAAAGGACTGAAGCCAGTTTCTCCCTGACAGGAGACTGTGGCCACAGGAAGCAGAGGAGACCAAGTGGAGGTGAAGAAGTGTGGGGGAGGGGGTTGGAAAGCATATATCACCGGTTACTGGTTGTTCTGTCTCCTACTGGGAGGTCTGTGAAGCCACTTTCCCGTACTCCCTGTTCACCGATCTCCGACAGGAGTCCAAGATGGCAAATCCATGCTGTGTTAGCTGATAGGAGACCTCTGCATGTATTTCTCCTCGCTGTCTGTTCTCTGTCAGTGTCTTATTTCATTCGGTGCTTGGCTGAGTTCTTTATCTCCTCTTTTGATGTTTAGGGTTTCAAGATTGACGTTTGTCTCTGTTTGACTTAGTTCTTCAGATCTCTGCTGTGGAGGGACAGCATGGTGCCTCTGTCTATAATGCCATGTTTGTTGGAAGTCCTCTAAATAGCAAAATTTTGATGAATAATGCCATTTTATGTCAAGGTATTCTTTATCATCTTAGGAGTATCAAGCTAGAGCTCAGCTCAGGATCTTAAATAAGAGGCTGTGATTGAAAAGCTCTGCTCAGCATTGAGGCTGTCACCACAGTGTTTGTGACACCCTTGTCAGACATCCCAGGGCAGAAAGTGTGGAGTTCACTTGCTAGTTGAGTTCGGTGATTTCTGCAATATCTGAAGAGAAGCCAGGTGCCAGATTCAAAATAGAGATGAAAGAGTGGGAAAAGGAAATGTGATGGCTTTGTAGTTAAAACATGGTTCAATTTAACCATGATCCAGGTGATGTCACTAAAGATAATGACAGGTGTATGTCAATGGAGACCTGCCTCCATTTTTTTGTCTAGTTCTCGTCATACTTAATATTTTATTCTTTATATACTGAGGAACCTCCATCTTTCTCTGTATTGTTATTCTTGGTGATTATTGATGAAAATTGCTTCTAAGGCAAAAGGCTACTGAATTACAAAAATTCAGGTATCAGGCAGGTGTCACTTTTTAACTATATCTCAAAGAAAAAGAGAACCATTGTTTACGGTAATTCTAAGTTTGAAATTCAGTTGCTGTCGAGTCAACTTTGAGTCATGGTGACTCCATGAGTGTCAGAGTAGAACTGTGTTCCACAGAGTTTTCAATAGCTGATTTTTCAGAACTTAAGGGAATTTGTAAACACCAAAACAAAGTTACAAGAAATACTAAAGGGAATTTTCTGACTATAGATTCAATAATATCAGATAACAACTCAAAACTAGAGCACAAGACAGAACAATCAGATATCAACCCAGATAGGGAAGCCACAAAAATAAGTCAAAGCTAAAACACTGAAAATAGGGAAACAGAGATGTTAATATGTAAAAGATGACAACACTGAAAGAAAAAAGAGGGACTAAATAGTGTAGTCATATAACTTTCACATGGAGAGAAAGTTTAGGTGGTATCAAGAAATAGAAGACTACTTTAAACTTAGAAAAACAGAGGTACATTTTAAGGTAATCACAAAGGAAACTAACAAATCTACACATTAAAATAAAAAAGAAGAAAAACATAAAGTCTCAGCAAATACAAAATAAACAACAATGAAAAGATGAAAAGAGAATACATAAAGAAAAATGACTCAGCACAGTAAATTAAGTGGAACAAAGAAACTGTCAATGTGACAAAAAAAAAAACCATCAAAATGACGGCACTAAACTCATACCTATCAATAATTACACTGAATGTAAATGGATTAAATGCACCAATAAAGAGACAGAGAGTAACTGAATGGATAAAAAAACATGGTCCGTCTATATGCTGCCTAAAGAGACACACGTTAAACTCAAAGACACAAACAAACTAAAACTCAAAGGATGGAACAAAATATATCAAGCAAACAACAAACAAAAAAGAGTAGGAGTGGCAGTATTAATCTCTGACAAAACAGACTTTGAAGCAAAATCCACCACAGAAAATAATGAAGGATGCTATATAATGATTAAAGGGTCAATACACCAGGAGAAGATAACCATAATAAATATTTACACACCCAATGTCAGGGCTCCAAAATACATAAAACAAACTCTAACAGCATTGAAAAGAGAAACAGACAGCTCCACAATAGTAGTAGGAGACTTCAACACACCACTTTCAGTGAAGGACAGACATCTAGAAAGAAGCTCAGTAAAGACATGGAAGATCTAAATGTCACAATCAGCCAATTTGATCTCGTAGACATATACTGATGACTCCACCCAATAGCAGCCAAGTGTATTTTCTTTTACAATGCACATGAACATTCTCCACAATAGACCACATATTAGGCTACAAAGCAAGCCTTATTTCAAAACATTGAAATATTACAAAACATCTTTTCTCACTATAAGCAATAAAAGTAGAAATCAATAACAGAAAAGGCAAGGAAAAAAATAAAAACAAATACATGGAAATTGAACAACACCTTGCTCAAAAACTACTGGATTACAGAAGAAATCAAGGATGGAATAAAGAAATTCACAGAACCAAATGAAAATGAAAACACATCCTACCAGAACCTTTAGGACACAGCAAAAGCAGAGATCAGGTTATAATAAATGTACACCTCTAAAAAGTAGAATGGGCCAAACTCAAAACATTAACCCTACAACTCAAACAAATAGAAAAATATCAGTAAAAGAAGCCCTTGGGCACCAGAAGAAAGGAAATAATAAAAATTAGAGGAGAAATAAATGAAACAGAGAAGAGAAAAACAACTGAAAGAGTCGACAAGACCACAAGATGGTTCCTTGAAAAGAACAACAAAATTGATAAACCATCAGCCAAACTTATAAAAGAAAAACACAGGAGGAAGCCAATAACCCAGATAAGAAATGAGATGGGCAATATCACAACAGACCCAACTGAAATGAAAAGAATCATATCAGAATATTATGAAAAATTGTACTCAAACAAATTTGAAAACCTAGAGGAAATGTACAAATTTCTAGAAACACATAACCTACCTAAATTGACATAAACTGAGGTAGAAAAACTAAATAAACCTACAACAAAAGAAGAGATTGAAGAGATAATTTAAAAAACAAACAAACAAACAAAAAAACTCCCAACCAAAAAAAAAAAGTTCTGGCCCTGAAGGCTTTGCTGGATAATTCTACCAAACTTTCAGGGAAGAGTTAACATGACTGCTACTAAAGGTATTTCAGAGCATAGAAAAGGATGGAATACTCCCAAACTCATTCTATGAAGCCAGCATAACCCTGATACCAAAACCAAGCAAAGACACTACAAATAAAGAAAATTACAGACCGCTATCCCTCATGAACATACATGCAAACATCCTCAACAAAATTCTAGCCAATATATTGAACAACATATCAAAAAAATAATTCATCATGACCAAGTGGGATTCGTACCAGGTATGCAGGGATGGTTCAACATTAGAAAAGCAATGAACGTAATCCAACGCATAAATAAAACCAAAGATAAGAACCACATGATCTTATCAATTGATGCAGAAAAGGCATTTGACAAGGTCCAACACCCATTCATGATAAAAACTCTCAGCAAAATAGAAGGGAAATTCCTCAACATAATAAAGCGTGTATATGCAAAGCCAACAGCCAACATCTTCCTAAATGGAGACAGTCTGAAAACATTCCGCTTGAGAATAAAAACCAGACAAGGATGCCCTTTATCACCTCTCTTATTCAACATTGTGCTGGAGGTCCTAGCTAGAATAATAAGGCAAGGAAAAGAAATAAAGGGGACAAAAATTGGTAAGGAAGAAGTAAAAGTATCCCTATTTGCAGATGATATGATCTTATACACAGAAAAATCCGAGAAATCCACAAGAAAACTAATGGAACTAATAGAAGATTTCAGCAAAGTATCAGGATACTGGATAAACATTCAAAAATCAGTTGGATTCCTCTACACCAACAAAGAGAACTTCGAAAAGGAAATCATCAAATCAATACCATTTACAATAGCCCCCAAGAAGATAAAATACTTAGGAATAGCTCTAACCAGAGACATAAAAGACCTATACAAAGAAAACTATAAGACACTACTGCAAGAAATCAAGATAGACCTGCATAAGTGAAAAAACATACCATGCTCATGGACAGAAAGACTCAGCATAGTGAAAATGACAGTTCTACCCAAAGCGATCTACAGATACAATGCAATCCAGATCCAAATTCCAACAACATATTTTAAAGAGATGGAGAAAGAAATCACCAACTTCATATGGAAAAGGAAGAGGTCCCAGATAAGTAAAGCATTACTGAAGAAGAAGAACAAAGTGTGAGATCTCACACTACCAGATTTTAGAACCTATTATACTGTCACAGTAGTCAGAACAGCCTGGTACTGGTACAACAACAGATACATATACTAATGGAACAGAATTGAGAATCCAGACATAAATTCATCCACCTATGATCAGCTGATATTTGATAAAGGCCCAAAGTCCATTAAATGGGGAAAAGACAGTCTCTTTAACAAATGGTGTTGGCATAACTGGATATTCATCTGCAAAAAAATGAAATAAGGGAGAGTTCCGGCAAAATGGCACTCTAGGCAGAAGCACCACGCCATCCCTCCACAGCAAAGATCCGAAAAACTAAGCC
>NW_004443994.1:13625414-13626305 GCF_000243295.1 Trichechus manatus latirostris
AGCCAGGCTGTACTGCAACACCTGAGAGCAACTTCCCCAGACCTCATAGCTGTACCAGTGGGATCCCTGGGAAATTTGTGGTTCTTAAGCCTTTCTGATTCTTATTTATTCATTCTTTTCTTTTCTTCCTCCTCCCCTTTCTG
Organism: Trichechus manatus latirostris; assembly: GCF_000243295.1. Lineage (NCBI taxonomy): Eukaryota > Metazoa > Chordata > Mammalia > Sirenia > Trichechidae > Trichechus > Trichechus manatus. The sequence continues at coordinate 13,625,558 of NW_004443994.1, forward strand.
TTTTTCTCCATTTCATAGTCTCTCATCTCTCCACTCCAACGGCAAGCTCGCCTAGCATTCTTTTTGTTTGTTTGTATGTTTTTGGCTCATGTTCCTCTCTCCTCTCTCCCATATCCATCTTAGCTCCACACATAACAATCTCCCCGCTGTATCCTGCCTGCCTGCACCGTGCGCTTGAAATCACATCACCAAGCAGTACAGGCACGGCCTACTGGAACCTGCTCTGCAATGATTACTGACCCGCTCTGGTGGCTGTAGTAAGTGCCACAAACAACCCATCCCAGAAACTCCTATTCAGCTAGACCTGCCCTGCTGTACCATATCTGAGTGACTGACGTTGCCAGTTGAAGAAGGAGGCGAAAAGTATTGTGCCCACAGACGAGCAAACAACAAAGAACACACAGTCTGCCTGCTCAGACATAGTCAAATTTTTTTTTTTAAAAAAAGGGATGAAACAAACAAATCTACAATCAATAAATGAGAAAAATAACTACTGAATGCCCCAAAGACAGCAGACAATAACAAAACATTTACAAAAACAGGACACGATGGTTCCAGTAGACGTACGAAATAAAACACCAGATGACTCTCCTTTGGAAGAAAATGCGCTAGACCTATCTGATAGGGAATTCAAATCTCTAATACTCAGAATTATCCAAGCACTGAGGCAAAAAGCTGACAAACATAAGGAAAAAATAGACAAATTCATGGAAAATACGGACAAAAAATTGGAAGAATTCAGGAAAAT
>NW_004443994.1:13631110-13683835 GCF_000243295.1 Trichechus manatus latirostris
TTCTGGACAGAGCTGGAGAAGGATGTAGATCATAATTCTAACTCACAAAAAAAAAACACACCAGATTTGCTGGCCTAAAGGAGACTGGAGAAACCCTGAGAGTAGGGCCCCCAGACACCCTTTTAGCTCAATGGTGAAGTAACCTCCGAGGTTCACTGTTTAGCCTGGGAGTGGACAGCCCCGTAAAACCAAATGAGACTAACGAGGTACAGGAGTCCAGTGACAAGGGCCAGAAAGCAGAAGGGGACAAGGAAGCTGGTGATAGAGAACCCAAGGTTGAGTAAGGATATTGTTGATGTGTTGTGAGATTGTTAACCATTGTCGTAGCGCAACATTTGTAGTAACTGTTAAATGAGAAACTATTTTGTTTTGTAAGCCTTCATCTTAAGTGAGAATAACAGTACAATTCGAAGAGTGTAGTCAATGTCACCAAACTGTGCATGTAGAAATTTTTGAAATGGTGTATCTTTGGCTATGTGTATTTTCACCAAAAAAAAAAAGTGGTTGAGAAGTTAGAGGGTTGATATGTTGTGGGGTTGTTAACCAATGTCATAGAACAACATATGTAGTTCTGTTTCATGAGAAACTATTTGTTCTGTTAGCCTTCACCTGAAGTCCAATAAAAAAAAAAAAAAGACAGTATGTGATAGCAGTTGTTAGAGATGACCAATATAAAACGCTTTACCCTTTGCAAAAAAAAATGAAATAAGACCTGTACCTCATACCATGTACAAAAATTAACTCAAAATGGATCAAAGACCTAAATACAAAATCTAAAACGATAAAAATCACAGAAGAAAAAATAGGGACAGTGCTAGGATCCCTAATACATGGCATAAACAGAATACAAACCATAACTTACAATGCACAAACACCAGAAGAGAGACTAGATAACTGGAAGCTTCTAAAACTCAAACACTACTAATGGGGCACAACAGTCCAGGGACAAGAACTAGAAGGCAGGAGGGGACAGGAAAGCTCATTATAGGGAACCCAAGGTTGAGAAGGGACAGTGTTGACATGTCATGGGGTTGTTAACCATTGTCCTAAAACAATATGTGTACTGTTTGGCCAGAAATTATTTGTTCTGTAAGCCTTCATCTAACGTACAATAAAACAAATGACCAAAAAATAAATAAATAAATAAAAGGCCAATACCAGTCCATTTCAGCTCATGCCTAGGATAAAAAAATAAAAAAGAAATCAAACACTTATGCTCATCAGAGGACTTAATCAAAAGAGTAAAAAGACTACCTACAGACTGGGAAAAGATTTTTGACTACGACATATCTGACAAGGGCCTAATCTCTAAAATTTGCAAGATTCTGCAACACCTCAACAATAAGACAAAATAACCCAATTAAAAAAATGGGCAAAGGATATGAACAGACACTTCACTGAAGAAGACATTCAGGCAGCTAACAGACACATGAGGAAATGCTCACCATCATTAGCCGTTAGAAACATGCATATTGAAACTACAATGAGATACCATCTCACCCCAACAAGGCTAACATTAATTCAAAAAACACAAAATAATAAAAGTTGGAGAGGTTGTGGAGAGACTGGAACACTTATACACTGCTGGTGGGAATGTAAAATGGTACAACCACTTTGAAAATCAATTTGACCCTTCCTTAAAAAGCTAGAAATAGAAGTTCCATATGATCCAGCAATCCCACTCTGTGGAATATATCCTAGAGAAACAAGAGCCATCACATAAATAGATATATGTACACCCATGTTCATTGCAGCACTGTTTATAATAATTAAAAGTTGGAAACAACCTAGATGCCCATCAACAGACAAATGGATAAACAAATTATGGTACATACACACAATGGAATACTATGCAACGATGAAGAACAATGAAGAATCCGTGCAATACCTCATAATATGGATGAATCTGGAGGGCATTATGCTAAGTGAAATATTTGTAACAAAAGGACAAATATTGTATGAGACCAATATTATAAGAACTCAAGAAAAGTTTTAAACAAAGAAGAAAACTTTCTTAGATGATTATGAGAGTGGGGAGGGAGAAAGAGGGGAATTCACTAACTAGATAGTAGACAAGAATCATCTTGGGTGAAGGGAAGGACAGCACAAAATACAGGGTAAGTTAGCACAACTGAACTAAACCAAAAGCTAAGAAGTTTCCTGAATACAACCAAACACTTCAAAGGACAGAGTAGCTGGGGCTGGGGGCTGGGTACCATGGTTTCGGGGAACATCTAGGTCAACTGCCGTAACAAAGTTTATTAAGAAAATGTTCTGCATCCTACTTTGGTGAGCGGCATCTGGGGTCTTAAAAGCTAGCAAGCAGCCATCTAAGATGCATCAATTGGTCCCAACCTACTTGGAGCAAAGGAGAATGAAGTACATCAAAGACACAAGGAAAATATTAGCCCAAGAAACAAAAGGGCCACATAAACCAGACTCCATCAGCCTGAGACCAGAAGAACTAGATGGTGCCTGGCTACCACCAATGACCGCCCTGACAGGGAACACAACAGAGAGTCCCTGATGGAGCAGGAGAAAGGCGGGGTGCAGAACTCAAATTCTAGTAAAAAGATCAGACTTAATGGTCTGCTGAGACTGGAGGGGCCCCAGAAGACATGGCCCCCAGACTTTCCATTAGCCCAGAACTGAAACCATTTCCGAAGACCACTCTTCAGACAAAGATTAGGCTGCACTACAAAACATAAAATAATACTTGTGAAGAGTGTGCTTCTTAGTTCAAGCAGATACATGAGACCAAATGGGTGGCTCCTGTCTGGAGGTAGGATGAGAAAGAAAGAGACAGGAGCAGGTTGGATGGACACCAGAAACCCAGGGTGGAAAGGCGGAGTGTGCCGTCATACTGTAGGGATTGCCACTAGCGTCACATGACAATACGTGTATAAAATTTTGTATGAGAGATTAACTTGAGCTGTAAACTTTCACCTAACATACAGTTAAAAAATATATACATATAAAAATAAAAGAAATGAAGTAAGTACTAATACATGTTACAACATGAATGAATCTTGAAAACACTATGCTGAGTGAAAGAAGGAAATCATAAAGGCCCGCAAATTGTGTGATTCCATTTATATGAAATGTCCACAGTAGACAAATCCACAGAGACAGAAAGTGGATTAGTGTTTGCCTGGGACTCGGGCAGGGATGAATGGAGAGTGACTGCTAATGGGTACAGGATTTTTTGTTTCAGGGTGATCCAATTGATTGTTGTGATGATTGCATAACTGTGAATATTATACTAAAAACCATTGAATTATACACTTTAAATGGCTGAATTGTATGGTGTGTGAATTATATCTCAATAAAACTGTTATAAAAATAATTTATTGTGTATCTGGTCTATTACATACCAGGCCCTGCACCTGGCCCTGGGGAATTGAAGATAAATATAACAATCACTTGCAACCTGGTACACTTATAAACCAAAAAACCAAACCGGTTGCCGTCAAGTTGATTCCAACTCATAGTGACCCTATAAGACAGAGTAGAACTGCCCCCTAGGGTTTCCAAGGAGCAGCTGGTGGATTTGAACCGCTGACCTTTTTGTTCGCAGCCGAACTCTTAACCACTGTGCTACCATGTTACAAAAGGGAAAAAAGGAAAAAGCGAAAGAAGTTTGCAAAGCACTTTGTTGGGTAATTGCTCTAGCACTGATGAGATATGCCAAGGATTTAAGTTCAGGCCACAAGTGTGGTGGGAGTGGAGAGGCGGGAACAATCACAGGCACATTTAGGGAGTATTTGTACTGTACCACCCTATTCCAAGTGCTTTGTGTATCTTTGTTTTTCTCATCTGTATACAATTCAGTGAAATCCCTTTGCTCTTTTCTTCATAGATACAAGGATAGTAAGACACAGAGACAGGGTGGATTATCCAATAGGCAAGGTAAACATGGTGCTTACCTTGCTTACCAGATTATCTGTAATGAAATTGTTTACTACAGATTAGTAAGTAAGCACAAGTAAGTCTGTGCTTTTCTTGCTTTCTGAGTCACCCGCCCCTGCAAGAGATTGTAAATCTGAAAAGAGGTCTTATTCTGTAGTAAGATGCTGTGGGGTCGGGAGAGAGACAGATGCCAGCCATACCTAGAAGCGGAGGCTTGGTGTGGTGAAAAAATGTGAAATTGGATAATCGGCCCCTGCACAGAGAGGTTAAGTGACTTGTCTGAAGTCTAAAACTTCCATATGGCAAAGTTGGGATTCAAACCCAGGTAATCCATCTCTGGAACCTGAGCTCTCAGCCACTGTTTAATTTGGAAGACATCACTCCAGTTTCGTATCCCACATGGAACCTTGTACAAGGCTTGGCACATCACTGGTCCTTGGAAACTGGTTGTCCATTGAATGAATCCACATTCTTCTATCTGTCTGGCCCAAGAACCCATGCTATGAAGACCTGTACTTAGCCTGGGCAATGCCTCCACCTGCAACCAGGGAAGTTGGGAATGGAGGCCCTGGTCTCATGTTTCAGGACAGCTGACTCCTTTCTACTCCTTATAATGCCCTGTAGCAGATCCTATAAGATTGTAGATTCGAACATACCCAGCAGCTCCCTGGGAGAAAGACCTGGTGATTTGCTCTTTTAAAGATTACAGCCTAGAAAATCCTATGCGGCAGTTCTACTCTGTCACATGGGATTGTTATGAGTTGAAAGTTGACTAGATGACACCTAACAACAATACAAACAACATTTAGTAAACATTTTTCATCATAAGTACTGTGCTAAGCACTTTGCATGCATTAGCTCATTTAAATCTCACAATAAAAGGATCCTTGAGAAACTAACACATTGGTTAACAACCTGGATTCAGGAGCTAGGCTGCATGGGTTCAAATCTTCACTTTGCCATTTACCAGTTGTGTATCACGGGCAATTTTTTAGATTTTTCAGCATCTCGGTTTCCTCATCTCCAAATTGGTGATAATAATTTACCTCTTAGGATTGTTGTAATGGCTAAACAGTTAATCAGATGTACAGTGTTTGGAACAAAGTCTGATGTGTGGTGAGTGCTGTTTAAGTGTTAGCTATTATCAGCAATCTCCCTTCTACTCCTGTTTACAACTGAGAAAACTAAGGTTTGAATTGTTAAGAACCTTCTACAAGAAGACACAGCTATGTGGCAGAACCAGGTTTCAAACACAGAAGGTTTGATTACAGAAGCTGCATTCTAAACTATTACACTGTATCACCTCTTCATAAAATTCACTTCACACATTATACATCATCTATGAAGCATCCTTTGTCTTCCCAGATGGATTTAAGGGGAATGTATCTGTATTTACATCATAGCACATTCAACATTTTATTAGAAGTGTATAACACTGTCTATTTACAGTATTTTTCCCTTATTTTATGCATCAGTTAGTACCTAGTAGGAACTTAATAAATGTATATTATTGTTCTCAATTCTATTTGAAAATATTTCTTCAATCCGTTCTCTCCTCCCTAGCTTCACTGTTGTTGTTAATTGCCCTTGAGTCAGTTCTGACTCGTGACGACCATGTGAGTGCAGAGTAGAACCACTCCATACAGTTTTCAAGGTTGTGACCTTTCAGAAGCTCCAGCACTGAGGTCTCAGCCACTGTTCAATTTGGAAGACATCACTCCAGTTTCGTATCCTGTCTTCTGAGGTGCCTATGGGTGGTTCAAACTGCCAACCTTTTGGCTAGTAGTCAAATGCTTAATCATTTGCACCACCCAGGGACTTCATCCTAACCTCACTCCAAAACCAAAACCAAACCTGTTGCCGTGGAGTCGATTCCGACTCATAACGACCCTATAGGACAGAGTAGAACTGCCCTATAGGGTTTCCAAGAAGCGGCTGGTGGATTTGAATGGCCAACTTTTTGGTTAGCAGCCAAGCTCTTAACCACTACTGCTGCCTTATTTGTACCCACCCCCCACAGAAAAAAAAACAAAACCAAAACCAAACCTGTTGCCTTCATGTAGATTCCAACACATAGCAACTGTATAGGACAGAGTAGAACTGCCCCATAGAGATTCCAAGACTGTTATCTTTATGGAAGCAGATTGCCACATCTTCCTCCTGGAGAGGCTGATGAGTTCGAACCACAGACCTTTGGCTTAGCACGTGAGAGTTTTAACCACTGTGCCACCAGGGCTCCTTGTTCTTAATTTTTTGATTGAGTGGATGTTACAGCACTTTTGTTAGACTTAGGGCTGCCATACTCCTCACTGTATCCTGTGATATGAATCTCTGCTCTATGCAACCAAAAGAAGCCATGCTTGCCTAGCTGATAAAATTGATCTAAAATGTATATATGTGTAGGCCCAATAATTTCATGATAATTTGGGCAGCCCTGCCACCTGAAAGTTCTTAATAATTATTATTTGATGAATGTGAAACTGTCTCTGCTATTTAAAGCACAGTGATGAAGAGTGTTGATTTGTAAACACCTCTTGCCTGAGTGTAAAAATATTAATAGTAATATGAAAAATATGGTTTTCTTTAGTATTGCTGTACCAAACAAGTCATCTACAATTTTCAACTTCATGACAAGTTCCATGTGGGTTTTTTTAATTATCATGAACATCTTCTTTAAGGAAGGTGTCTTTTAAACCCTCTGAAATTGACAGTCATCCAACCATTAAAACTTACCGATGCCAAAATTAATAAACCACATTTCCTAAATAAACCCTTAAAAATGCATAAAGATTAAGAGTACTTCATTTCACATTTTGCCTCAGCATGAAACTTGGAGGCTAAATTTCATTAACTTCCCAATCATAATCTGGTTAGGGACTAGGCAGCTTCTGAATTTTCTATTTGCTACAATTATTTCAGATTTTTTCTCTAGCTAGTGGGATTGTACCTTACTTCAGGATTTGGATTCTAAAATCATGGTTTTATTAAATTTTTAATACCTTGACACCTAACGAAGTTAAGCACCTTTTTATATGTTTGACATAAATGACATAAACGACTGTCCCAGGGATAATGTTGTGGGGAAGAAACCAGACAAAAAATATATACTGGGTGGTTCCATTTATAGAAAGTTCAAAAATAAGCAAAAGTAGCATGGTTTTAGAGGTTGGGAGAGTGGTTACTTTGGGGAGAAGAATCATTTGAATATCCTCTTTCGTACAATGTCTATTCATGCCTTTTGCCCATTTGTTCTATTGGGTGGTCTTTTTCTTGTTGATTTGTAGGGATTGTTTTATGTTCTGGACATGGATTCTTTGTCAAATATATGTATTGCAAATATATTTTCTAACTCTGATTTGCCTGTTCATTCTCTTAATGATATTTTTTAATTTAAAAAAATCCTAATTTTAATGTAGTCCTTTATTAATTTTTCTTCATGATTAGTGCCTTTGTTTCTTGTTTATGAAATATTTGCCACTATATACCCACTAGAATGGCTAAAAAAATACGTTGCCAATATAAAGCGTTGGCAAGGGTGTGGAACAACTTGACTGCTTCTTTTGGGAGTGTAAATTAGTGCAACCATTTTGGAAACAATTTAGTAGCACAAGAAAAACTAAACAGACAATTTCTATGATTCAACAATTCTGCTCCTGGTTTTTCATCCAATGAAATGTGTACATTTATACACAAAAGACACACATAAGAATGTTTATGTCAGTATTATTTGTAATGGTAAAAAAATTGCCAACAACCTAAATATTCTTCAGTAATAACATAAATACAAAGTTATGTCATATTCATGCAGTGGAATATTATACAGCAATGAAAATGCCTAAATTAATATTACATACAATGACATAAATGATTCTCCCAAGGATTATGTTGAGTGAAAGAAACCAGACAAAAAAAATACTGGGTGGTTCCACTTATATAAAGTTAAAAAATAGGCAAAACTACCATGGTGTTAGAGGTTGGGACAGTGGTTATTTTGGGGGAAAGGAAAGGGTCCAAGGAGGGTTTCAGGAATACAGGGATATTTGTCAATTTGGGTGGTGGTTAAACGAGTGTGTTCTCTTTGTGATAATTCTTCAAGTTGAAACTTATGATTTGTGCATTTTTATGTATGTGTTATATTTTAATAAAATAAATTTATTAAAAAATAGCTAGCCCATAAGACAAAAATCATAATAAATCTCCCTTTAAAAATATGTGTCATCTTCTGTATCCATGTAATCTGCTAATTCTAGGGCACAAATGAATGATGAGTTTTTAATTCTGACTTTATTTCTTTATAGCTTAGATACTTGATACCAAAAACAGAGCTGGGAGGGGCCTTAAAATTATCTTTTTAGGTCCCTTGATAAAGACCTATAATAGGGCAGTGAGAGTTAAAGTAGATGTGGGAATGCTTCTCATAGACATTTCAGAGACAGAATTATAGGAACTAGCAAATGATGGGAGGGATGCAGTGGGGGAGACTGTAATGGATTTTTTTTTTTTTTTTTTTTTTTTGGCCATCCAGCATCCATTCTCTCACAATGGGTAACAGCAAGGACATAGAAGGAGGACAGAAGTCCGCAGAAGTCTCTTGGCCCTTGCAGAGTATACACATTTTCTATTGATGCTGTAACAAACTGCCACAAATTTAGTGGCGTACAACAACACAAATTTATTATCTTACAGTTTGGGAGGTTGGAAGTCCAACATGGTTCTCACTGGGCCAAAATCAGAGTGCCACAGGACTGCCTTCCTTTCTGGGGTCTCTAGCAGAGAATCCGTTTTCTCACTTGTTCCAGATTCTGGAGGCTACCCTCATTCCTTGGCTCAAGGCCCCCTTTCACCTTCAAAGCTAGCAATGGCTACTTGAGCCTTTCTCATTATGCGTCACTATGACAATCTCTCTCTTCTACCTCCCTCTTCAATTTATAAGGACCATTGTGATTACATTTGGCTCACCTGGATAATTCAAGATAATCACTCCACTTTAAGATCAGATGAGTGGTAAATTAAATTCACTCTGCAGCCTTAATTCTCTCTTGCCATTTAACATATTCACAGGTTCCAGGAATTAGAACACAGGTATCATTGGGAAGCCATTATTCTGCCTACCACACAGATCTTAAAGGTAATATGGACCTTAAGCTCCAGGGCTCACCTGTAGAGTCTGGAAGTGAAGCCTCAGAAGGCAGAACAGGGATGAAGGGAAATATAATTCTGATGATACTATTGTTTGAAACTCTGGATTCAGTAGAACCTGCAGTGAACTCTACCTCTGGTTTTTTTGGTTATGTGAATCAATAAATTTCTTTTTTCTTCTCTTTTTTTCCCCCCTAAGTCAGTCTGGGTTGGGTTTTCTGTCACTTGAAATAAAAAGTCTGACTGGTATGGGGCAGGAAAGAAAAGAAGAGTTAGGGATGAAAGAGAAGGAATTGTTGATTGTAATTCTAATTATTAATCCTCGGTGACTGGAAGAAGTATGAAGCCATTATATATGTAGGAGGAAGAAATGCTTTTGAACCAACGATGAGATAAAAAATTGATTTTAGGCATAGTGCATTTGAGGACTTATATTTGAATATTCCATTGTCCAGTGAACAGTCTGATATATAGGCTGGGAATTCAGAAAAGCGAGGAGGACAGTAATTGGTTTTGGAATACCTAACCATTTTCTTTGTATCTTTAATGTAGCTGTTTTATCTCTGGTGTTCTTAATTGGCTAGTTTCTTGGACTCCTATACAGCCGTCATTAGCAGAGAAGAACATAAAGATAGGAAATTCTTGTCTTTAGGAAACTTTCAATGGTTTTATTGTAATGGTCACCACAACAATATTGCAACAGGAAGCATTGTCACTGGTCGTAATTGGCAGCAAGACTTTGGAGTGTAATAAAAATTATCCATGCCTAAAGTTTCGAAAGAGAAAATGAACTATCATTAGTTTCACTTTTTTTCTCCTCACTAGCCACACATGTTGATTGAAGCCCATCAAAACATCACAGCGTATAAAAAGGAGCAAGATGTGATCTCCTAAATGTTGCAAAACAGAAATGAGTATAAAAAAAGTCGCAGTTAGCTTCCTGCAGTCCTGCCCTGAATCCTTAAGCCCTGCCTCCACCTTTTACTTAAAAGCTTCCCTTCTGACACAGGCACTAAGCGTCTTTGAGTTTCTTGCCTAAAGACATAAACTGAATTGAAAGGTTCTTATCTTCTGCTGAGGTTCTTATACCTCCAAGAGAAGCGTGCAGACTTAACCTTTACACTAATCTTAAACCTTAACATACGTGTGTTTATGCACACTTCTAAGTGTGTGTATGTGCATACATATATATTTGATATTTGATCTTTGACCAAATACCAAGGTTCCATTGAGACTGACACCACCGAAGGCTAAGAAAAGACGAATAAACCAACACTATTAATAAGCAGGTAGATCTCATTTTCAACAGTAAAACATAAAGGAAAATTACTGATAAGAGAGGAAATCTTGACCCATATGTTGATTAATGAAACTCTTTGAAAAGTGCCAGCAGTATGTAAACTTGAATTCATCCATACCCCCAAAACCCTATTGCCATCGAGTCGATTCTGACTCACAGCAATCCTATAGGACAGAGTAGAACTGCCCATACGGTTTCCAAGGGGCAGCTGGTGGATTCCAACTGCCAACATATTTGGTTAGAAGACTGAGCTCATAACCACTGTGCCACCAGGGCTCCCGAATTCATCCATGATAGTGGAATAAAGAAGGTAGGGACCTAGGAAGAGAAGCACACACAGAAAGGTCTCGGTGCTTGGGGAACACAACATGTGGAAAAGCACTATAGAAATCCTATAAGTAAATCACGGCACAGATACACAAATCAATATGACTCACTACTGTAGACTATTTACCAGTGACAAAGTGGCTTGGCTTCTTTTATGGCACAGCAGTTTACAGTGCATATTAGAAAAATAGCAAATATGGCTACTATGAAAGACAATATCAGAGTCTATAAATGCTCTAGATGGGTTAATGAAAGGCTAACACACTCAAAAGGACAGTCAGCTGTACAGGTTTCCAACCCAGATTGTGCTAACCATTTCAAAGATGTCATCTGTAATTTTAAAAATAATTTAAGAGGAGAATCCATACTAATTAATACAAGAGATAGCTTATTAATTAATCGTAGCATATTAATTAATGAAAGAGAGCAGCAGACTACGCGAATCTCCCACAGTCATTAAGGGTCTGGTCCAAATTTTCAGTCAGCAGTTAGTTTGCTGAACTGTGTTCATCTGTGGGCAAGTGGAAAATGTTACAGCTCTGGGTACGTAACAGTGTGTCCAATGGCTTTTCTGTTAATTGGATTAACTTCATAGGATAGAAGTAGACCAGATCCTGCTAAGTAGTAAGCTTGTTACTAAGGGCCGTATCTTAACCCTTTCAGACAACAGTTATTACATGATTTCTTCAGGCCACTTACTGGTAACCTAAGGCCATGAACACGTGAATAACGCATCTCCAAATATCCACATTATGGCAAAATATAGACTAGTCACTTAGCAAAATGATCTGGCAGGGAGGACACTGTCTGAGAGTTAAGTGGGCTGAGCTTCATTTCCAAAGGTGGCACCAATTAAGTGTCAATTTAAGTGAGTCACTTGTCTCTTTGTCTTTTAATTTCCTTTTTAAAAAAAAAACAGAAATAACAATATCTTCTCTATACAATTTATGAAATTGAGAGGATAAAATGAGATCACATGTGTCAAAGAGTGAAGAAATAATTGAAGGTGTCATTTGCTTAAAATGGCAAATGTAAAACATAAAAAATGGTATGTTAAGTTTTATTGCTGGGGTCTTATATATTTGTCAGAATTGGTGATATTACTCCTCTCGTCTTTTTTTTTTCTCATTTATAATCTTGATCTTCCAACTGCATGGAATATCTTTTTGTGAGATTGCTACAGATGATGAATGTTAGCTTAGGAAGTAATACTACCAGTTATTACTATGACAGTCTGATTCTGAGTCTCGCAAATGCCGATTTTACTTAGAAGGCTTTTATTTCTTTAAACTGTATTTGAAATTTCTATGCCCATGAATAGTAGCAAGGGTAATTATAATTATCTCTAACTTATCAAATATAGGACTATTATCTTCTCCACTTCTAGATGATGAAATTGAGACCCAGCAAGTCTAGTTAACTTATCCAAGTTAACACACTCAACAAGTTGGAAATCTAGATTCTAATACTCTATGTAAGATGAATAACTATTTTCGTATTGTAAGAAGGCTTGAGAGACTCAAGTGAAGATGGGGAGCGTGCATTGTGGCCCATGTAATTATAGTGGGTGGATGGAACATTGGGTTTAAGTAGTGACTTTGCCCTGTGCAATGTATAAAACCAAAAAAACCAAACCCATTGCCATCAAGTTGATTCCGACTCATAGTCGACCCTATAGGACAGAGTCGAACTGCCCCCTAGGGTTTCCAAGGAGCACCTGGAGGATTCGAACCGCTGACCTTTTTGTTAGCAGCCATAGCTCTTAACCACTACACCACCAGGGTTTCTAAGCAATGTATAGTCCTGGGTAAATGGTAAACCATGTAAACTCTTTGAGCCTTTGTATTTTCATTTGTGAAATGGGGTTAATAACTTCTACTTGACTGAATTACTGTGTTGTTAAATGAGATAGTGTATGTGAAGTGCCTGGTTAGAAGGAGATGCTCAGTAAGTATTAGTTTTCACCTTCTTATCAGTGACAGCCCACAGCTCCTGTCAATGTTTTATTTACGTATTGATTTTTTTTTGGTGGTAATAGATTTTTAAAACAGTGCTAGAAGAATTTGTTCTGCATTAAAAATGTATGATTTATATAAATATTCTTAATATCCACAGGTAATTTTTTTCTCAACATACAAAGTCAGTATAAATTTTTAAGTTATTTTATTGAAGTAATAAAGCTCTCACATGAGTATTCAGAATAAGATAGACTTCTGCTGGTATCAAAAAACTATATTAAATAACATCTTAGTTACTGAGTATGCATGTTTTTATTATTGAAATTCTTTATTATAAAGTATAATTTGATTACAAGGGCTCCGTTATATTTTTTTAAAATCTGAATACCTGTTAAAGATTTCATTTAACTCATTATTAATGAGGGAACAGGTAGGATGTTACAATCAGTTCAGGCATAAACATTTTGATCTTAAAATACAGACACATAAGAGAAGAGGCAGAAGAGGATTTACATACAAAACATTTCTTTGTTTTCTAAAGTGTTTGACTGTAGGGTGATTCTACATAAGAAAAAAAAAATCATTGAATACTTATTCAATAAGAGTTCGTTAGATGGGCCAGCACCATCTTGTTTTAACCTCACAATAACCTTTGCAAGTAAAAACTATTCTAATATCACTTTTACAGATTAATAAATTGAGGTTTGTTTGTCTGAAGTCATAAGAAATGAAGCGATAGCCAAGTATCAAACCTTAAAGACTGTACTTTATCTTCCATGCAATAAACATTTTTGTCTTAAATGAGTTACGATACACAAGAGAAATCAAAAGGAAAAGAAAAAGAAATCTTCCTATTGGAAGGATACAGAAATGTTCCATGGAGAAGGTTCTCCATTTGCAAAGTACTTAGTTGCCATCCAGTTGATCTCCAATCATGACGATCCCATGTGTATCAGTAGAACTGTGCTCCACAGGGTTTTCAATGGCTGATTTTTCAAAAATAGATCACCAGGACTTTCCTCCAAGGCTTCTCTGGGTGAGTGCAAAACTCCTCCCTTTTGGCTAGCCGCTGAGCCCGTTTGTGCCACCTAGGAACTCCATACTTAGACTAGTCCCTGGTGAATACTATGTACTTAATAACAGTTTTGATTATTGTTGCTGTTGTTCTGATTATTTTATGTGGGTTGAGGGTAGAAGAAACAAAATTAGCACAGGAATAGCAGTGAGAAGATGTGGAACATGCCTGGGCAAGAGAGAATAGAGCTCAGGTTATGTAAGAGATATATGGTTAGAACGGTAGTAGGGAGCCTTAGTAGAAAAATCAGAATTCTATTTTAAGGAGACTGTGGTATTTAATTTGTTACCAAATGGAGGAATCTTGAGTATTTTATAGTGGTGGAAGAATACGATGGGATATTCATGTTTGCAAGTAATCTAGGATAGTGCTGAATGAGTAGGAGTATGTGGAGCCTGAAAGTTGAAGGCCGGTTAGGAAGTTATTCCAGGAGCTGGGTAATAAACAACGGAGGAATGAACCATGGTGGCTTGTACAATGGATAGCTGGAGAAAGACTTGGGAAATGTTTAAGGGTAAAATCATTAGACATGATAAATAACTGGACGTGAGGAGGGAGGATAAAGGGTAAGGAAAATAACTATTTTGATTTTGAACTTGAATTTGAGATATCTAAATGCAGCAAATGGTCAGGGACTTGAATAGATGTCCAAGTTGGAGGTATCGATGTTGGCATCAACTGTATACAAAGGGTGAATGCTGCTATCAGATTGGGAGAAGGGGGAAATCTACAGACTTCCTCTAGTCTACAGTTTGTATAGATTTTAGGCATTCCTGTTTACTACTCCTCCTCAATCTATCTTTTTAGTCATTTGCATAAGTCAGGCTCTTTCCAATCTCAGGGACTTTACACTTGCTGTTCCTCCTTCTGGAACACACTCTCTCCTAATCCTACATGGTTGGTTCCTTCCCATCCGTCAGGATTTCCCTGGTCACCCTATGAAGAATAAGTACCTCCTTGTTTCTATCTCAGGCCCTGTTGTTTCTGCCATAGAATTTTCTATAATTTGCTGTCTATTTGTTTTTGTATCCCCCACTAAAATGTCAGCTCGGCAAGGCAGAAATCATGTCTGTCTTGTTCATAGTTGAATCACCAGCAACTACTAAGTGCTTGGCAGGTTCTTAATAAATATTTTTGAATTAGTGAATGAACAGAACGTGATTCTGATTCCCTGAGGCATTATATGATCCAACCCTGCCTCATCCTCTCTGCCTTACTTCCCGCCATATGTTCCCTTTGCCCTAGTTAATCCCAAGATCTTGTAGTTTCCTGAAAATTCAGACTTTTTTACAGCTTTATGCTTTGTTTCATGTTTTCGCTGTTTGAGTTGTCCTTCTCTGGTTACCTATTTAGGAAATTCTGTTATGAGCTCAAAACTTGTCTTAATTAGCGTCTCGTCAAGGGAGTTTGCTTTAGATGTTTCTTCTCCAAAGATGGCTTTCCTAGCACTCCTCACATGTGCTGTTATAGCTTATACATTCAATTCTTCTATAGCTGGCAAGCTCCTCGAAGTGAGGGAACATGCATCATTTGAGTTCATACCCTCATCCCTTAGCCCAGTGCTTGGTACATATTATTTGTTTGATAAATATTTGCTGAATGAATGAAGAGATTGATGAACAAAAGGGGGAAAGCAGAATGGTATATTGGATAGAACCAAGAGCACATAGAAATACACCTAATAGTTATGTGACCTTGAACAGTTACTTTCACTCTTTAAGCACGTGTGACCACATTTGTAAAATGGGAGAAAACGATAGCACCTGTCTTTGATCATTATAACATTCAAATGAGCTATATGTAAAACAGTTTATTTTCTTAGACATAAGAAACATTCGCTCAGTGTTAGACCCCAGCCCTGCCTGGTCTGGTCTTATGCCCCTACTCATGTCTAGAGGTGAGGAGCCAGAGAATGGGGTGTTAGGTGGTCTCTTGCTGGACAGAGTAATATGATTTTTATTCTTCCCTTATTCTGAGTCTCTCTGCAAGCCACACATGGAAAATTGAGTTATGTTTCCTATAAATGCATGGGTAAGAAAAGCTTCTTAGTGCAAAGCAGAAAGTGAATGCAACAGAAATAAATTTCAGTGAGGAACAAACTTGTGTAAAATTACTGATTGCCATGGCCTACCTCAAAGACCTGGCCACTCTGCAGTTCTCCAAAGTAGTTAAGAGCTAAAGCATTGTGTCTACTCTTTCTCATACCCATAAATTGTGATGAGAACAGGCTGCAAAGGATATAAACTTCTTTTTTCTTTAATCTCTATTAAGGGAATTTCTGCCTGGTGGTCAGTGTCTTGAAAAGGACTCGGGCATATATAGACATATATGAACGTGTATATACATATACATATGTAAAACCCATTGTCCTTGGGTAGATTGCAACTCATAGGAACCCTATAGGACAGAGGAGAACTGCCCCATAGGGTTTCCAAGCAGCAGCTGGTTGATTCAAACTGCCGACCTTTTGGTTAGCAGCCGAGCTCTTAACCGAGCGCTGAGAGCCCTGCTGGTGCAGTGGTTAAAGCGATCGACTGCTAACTAAAAGGTTGGTGGTTTGAAACCAACAGCCGCTCTGTGGGAGAAAGATCTTGCAGTCTGCTTCTGTAGAGATTTACAGCCTTGGAAACCCTATGGGGTCACTATGAGTCGAATCAGCTTGACAGTAGTGGGCTTTATATATACATATATATATAATATTTTTTCACAATATCCCCAGAAGGCTGAAGAATTCCCTCAGTTCATTACATGTAAAAATTTCTCATCATATTGAGATAGGGGTGTCTTAGTCATCTAGTGCTGCTGTAACAGAAATACCACAAGTGGATGGCTTTAACAAAGAGAAGGATTCTCTCACAGTCCCGTAGGCTACGAGTCCAAATTCAGGGTGTCAGCTCCGGGGGAACACTTTCTCCATCGGCTCTGGAGGAAGGTCCATGTCATCAGTCTTCCCTTGGTCTCGAATATTCTCTGTACAGGAATCTCAGGTCCAAAGGACGCGCTCTGCTCCTGGCACTGCTTTCTTGGTGGTATGAAGTTCCCATGTGTCTCTCCTCGCATCTCTCTTTTATATCTCAAAGGAGATTGGCTTAAGACACTATCCAATCTTGTAAACCTCATCAGTATAACTGCCACTAATCCATTTTATTAAATGATAGTGATTGAATTTATAACACATAGGGAAATCATATGTAACCTCATCATAATGATAGAGTTTACAACACATAAGAAAATCACATCAGATTACGAAATGGTACACTATCATACAATACTGAGAATTATGACCCACACATTTTTTGGGGGACATAACTCAATCCATGACAAGGGGTAATACATTACTATGGCATCCATGTAGCCCTGGCACACTTATTTTTTGGGGGGAACTTAGCTAAGCAGTCACCAACTCCAAAAGTTAAAATGCCCCCTCCCCATCATGACAAGAGGGAAGAGAGAGCCAGTTTAATGAGCATCGATACCATACAACTATGTAAGGAGTGGAGTCCCTGGGTGGTGAACAGATTAACAAGCTTGGCTAGTGAACAAAAGACTGGCGGTTCGAGACCACTCAGAGGCAGCTTGTGAAAAAGGTCTGGTGATCGATCTTCTGAAAAATCAACCATTTAAAACTCTATGGAGCACAGTTCTCCTCTGACACACAGAGTCACCATGAGTCAGAATCAACTCACTGGCAAGTGGTTTGGTTTGGTATTAAGGAGTAATGTTAAGAAACATGGATGCTTCCTATAGTGAAGATGGCATCTTCAAGGTAGACACACTGCTATTTTCCCTTTGTTTCTGCCCATGGGCCATTGCAAGAAACCTCGGCTGGTACCCAGTGAAGGATGCATTTGGGCAGAATAGAATCAAATTCAGTTGGGAAAGCTGGTTAAGAAGGATAAGAAGTGAAACATTTGAATAATTATACTGGTATCACCTTCATTAATTTGAACTAGCATTATACATACATTTGAATGGAATTTACTGTAGAACTAACCACATACTGTTCCACCTCAAAATTTGAATGGTGGATAGGTGTATTAGATTTCCAGGGCTGCTATAACAAATTACCAAGAACTGGATGGCTTGAAACAACAAAAATTTATTCTCTCACACTATTGGAGGCCAGACGTCTGAAATCAAGTTTTTGGCCTTTTGGGAGGCTCTGAAAGAGAATCTGTTCCATATCTTTCTCTCAGTTTGTGGTAGTTGCCAGCAAGCCTTTGAGTCCCTGGCTTGTAGACTCATCACTCCAATCTTTGCCAGTGTTGTCAAACAGAATTCTCCCTGTGTGGTGTTTCTGTGTCCAAATTCTCCTCTTATAAAGACATCGGTCGTTGGATTAGTGCCTACCCTAATCCAGTGTGACCTCATTTTAACATGATTACATCTGCAAAGAGCCTATTTCCAAAGAAGGTCACCTTCACATATCTCAAGTAAACAAGAATTTTGAGGATACTATTATAACATGAGAATGTATTTGCAAAAGAGGCAACAAAAGATCATGTTATTTAAAATGCTTTATAAAATTTTATTTGATATTACTCAATCATACCGATTTTCTGATACATGTGCATAATTAAATTTTTTTTCTAGATTTTACATTTACCTAGAAGTATGCCACAGCATAGGAATTACAGATTTACTATATAGATTCAGATAAAAATATTCCACAAAGAAGAGAGAAAGAACCTATATGATGCTATTTACTGATCATGAAAAATAGAAAAATATTATTTGGCGGTTACAGAAAATCTGTATTTCTTGTTTATTCCATTAAGTTTGAAGTTGAACATAAACAGTAAAATAAAGACTAGCCAAATTGGTTTTGCACATTTAAGATATATTACCGATACTTTATTTTTCATTCTTGAATAATTGAGCACGTGACCCACTGTATAATTTGGGTTTTGTTTGAACATTAATTGCTGTAATCATGAAGGTTACTATTAAAAGCGCACAGAGCAGATCTGTGCACAGCAGAAGAGTGACTTTAACCAGAGCTCAACCCTAACAACTTATCTTATTAAGAACATAGTTTAAATATTTAAAGAAGAATGTCATGTCGATTCATTGGTGAGTTTGGACACCTGTCTCAGGAATCAGTGGTAAATGGCACAGAGCTATCCGAATGGTTAGCAAATACTCTTGCTTTAAGTATCTAGCACACAAAAAGAAGCTATTTCAGCTAAGGATCCCTAATAAAGTTTTACAAACCCTTCTTTAGGCTTTCTTTTCCTGCTGTAGTAAATAACTGTTTGGTTTTCCTCATTTGTGTTTTTATGGCGCTTTCTTCATCTGTGCTTCATATATGCTTTCTTTGAAACTGTTAAAACTAAATGTAATTTTCAATTATAGAATGCTGCCTGGGAAACATTGTTTTGTATGTTAAAGTGTACTTTGTTCCAAAATACTTAATTTCCTTTACCATTAGAAATCAAAGACAGAACACAGCATAGGGCAATTTGGAAATTGTCACATTAATTAAAACAGAGAAGTTAATATATTTCACAATGGACAACTGACCATGAACATCCAACTAACTGCTACACAATTATTTAACAACTGTCCTCAGAAAAGAATTACTACATTTATGACCACTAATTGAATGATCATTGGCACTATACATTTATTTATTTAGAAATCATGTATTTTTATTTAGAAATTTATTTTGAAATTATATACTCTTTAATCTAGAAAGCCAAAAATAATGGTCACAATTAGAAAAGATCAGCATATGTAGGTGGCATCAAAGTTCACAGCCACTGTTTCACAAATCACCTTAACACACCGGATTCACAGCTAAGGGTAAGCCTCTCTTTGGTTCATAAGGTGTTGTCCTGGAAACCATTTTGATGCAGTCGATAATAGGGCAGACACTGAGACACAGAGTACAGCCTGTACAAGTGTCAGTAACGGTGGGCAGGTGGGTTTCTGGATCAAATTGTATAGCCTGCAAACAGAAGTAAAGAGCATTGCTGTCACTGACAACAAAGGTCAAGAATGCCCTCATCTAAGCATCAACATTTTCTCTACTGTGGTAGAGCTGCACTTCCAGACAACTACGCCCAGCACTGCGGTGCAACTATAGCAACAGTTGAGCTGCCAGAGTGGAGGGGAAGAAACAAAGAGAGAGAGAGAAAGAGAGAGGGAGAAGAAATCCTTGTAAATTAGAAACACAATGTTTCAAATTCCTTAGAGGTATTTTTCTTCATTGTGTGAGGAAAATATTTCATAACATAATAATTCTCTAGTTTTCTTTGTTCCAAGCAGAGCTCAGGTCTTTCCAGCCTTATCAGGATGGGTTGTTTCCCACCGGACGATGGAGGTGCTTTCCCACGTCCTCCTCCTCCTCCTCACACTCCTTGTTCTCGACAGTGGAAAAGTGTCACCGTCAGATGGGGCAAGGAATGCACTAGTTTGGATTTCTAATAATGCATATTGTTTTTAGAAGAAAGGAGTCGAAAAAAATTGCTTTAAGAGCGGGTTTTGACTTGTGAGGATTTCCACGCCAGTTTGAGGCGTTGTCCCACCATGCAGTGGAAAAAGCATTGAATGCTGAGCCAGGACACCTTGCTTCCTGGCCCGGCCCTGACATTACTCAGCTGTGAGAACCAGGGGAAGGTCTTTAGCGTTGAAGCTGCTCTGACTTTTGTTCTCAAAACAAAAATATAATTCTTGATAATTTCTTCTTCTTTTTTTTTTGACATGAAGCAAATTATAAGAAGCAATAAAAATACCTAGTGTGAAATTTAGGATTGAGATTTTCCTTAAGAAATGTTTCCTTAAGAAATATTTCTTTTGAATAATTATTTGTCTGTTAAAGAGGAATATTTCAAGAGTGGGAATAATGAAATGGGTGATCATTAAGGAAACACTTATATGACATTTGAACAAGAACTGCAGCTATAACAAACATTAAGAAAATCTGTCCACATAAGTAGCTGTCATGTTTAGTAAACAACACCTCAGATAGCTATTTGGATGGGTAAAAACTATTTCTGTTCCTCCGGCATCCTTTTGTAAATAGAAATCCAATGAGATGATTGAATAAAATTAAAGCAATACTTATGTCTTAGAAATCTTATACTTTGAAAATTTGCGAAACAACTTAGCATTCAGTTGAACATTTTGATTTTCTATTTTTTTTTTAGATAGAAGAATCAAATACTTTCCAAAATTTTTAAATGAATTATTATGATATTTTTCTCACTAATAAATCATATTACTAAAGTTGTACCAAGGCTAGAATTCCAAGGTGGGAGTCATAACTTCTAAGATTCAGGATATTACAACCCTGATGATACTTTGATTTTAGTTATAGGACCTCTTGATTTATCTTTGATTGACTAATTAGAGGAAAGATAAGACTAAAGTGAATATAATATGATTATCATTTCAAAATAACTGTTAGAGATACTTTTTACCTAGTAAGAAAAAGACGATGAATTGGATAGAAATTGAGTTTCAAATTAACTCGGGAGAAAGACTTTTTTTTTAATTAAAATATGTTCTTAATACCACTATTAGGTGGTCACAGAGTATGCAGAATCCCACCATGAGCAACATGGGGCATATCTCCAGGTCGAATAAGGTAAATGAACTTCAATTTTTTAGATGGGGCATTTTATTTATTTAGAAAATGTCATTGATGATTTCTTAAAGGGGGCTTATTTTAACTTTACTACTTCTTTATGAGTAATAAGTTTAATTAATGAAAATAATATTTTTCTACAGTTTTTGGCAATTTTAATGTGAACTTCTATTTTGTTTTCCATACCGGGGAGTCTGTACCAGGGGTGGGGGACACAACTCTTACTTCCACAATAAACCAGGCCTTTGAGGAAAACTTATATTTAAAGGCATCATTTACGATGAGCATACGATCATGTTTTCATTTGTTTCTAAAATTCAACCAGTTCAAGGTCATAGTCAGTCAAAGTAATAAAAACAGCAGGTTATAAATACAGAGGAGATAACTGAAGAAGCAAATTAAAAGTCTGTTTAATGCTTTCACAAAGAGAAATTCATAGAATGTGTTTTCAAGATAGCCCACCCTGAAGAGAACCTTGTCCCCACTTTGTCCTTCTTGCCCTGTGAGGGCCCTTAACAGCTAAAGGGTGAGGAGCTATAGGAAGAATCAATGGATCATTTCATGAGGAGGAATACTCTGGCTTTGCCAGACATAAAGGCCTTTCTGGGACCAACTTGTACAACTAGTTGGTGGGAAAATGCTTTTCCTTTTTTTTCTGGAGAAGAAGCCCAATAAATATTGAATGGCAGATTCTCTTTTGGCAGAAAGAATCCAGTTCTTTCAGGGTAAGAAACTGTAGTTCTTTTCCTTTTCCTCTGTGTTAAAGCAAAATGCTTTCCTAATGTTCATAAAAAAGGAGCCCTGGTTGCCTAATGGTTAAGCAGTCGGCTGTTAACCAAAAGGTTAATGGTTTGAACCCACCCAGTGGCTCTGCGGGAGAAAAACCTCGTGATCTGCTTCCGTGAAAATTACAGCCAAGAAAACCCTATGGGCAGTTCTGTTCTGTCACGTGGGGTTGCTATGAGTCAAAAATCAACTTGACAATATTTAACAACAATGCTCATAATTGTGTACCTTTGTCTTTTAGGTTGGATTTCTACATACAATTTTATGGGCGATGAAATGATATTAAAATAAGATTGCACATGGAACAATGGCATAGTTACAGCTTTCCTAAAAACAAACAACAAACGAAAAACATACCATGCTATGAGGGTGAGAAGACAGAAAGATATGCTACTGTTGAAGAGAAGTTTTTGACACATCTGTTTTATATCATACACTTAGCAACACTAGATGCGTTCTGCCACAAAAGCCAGAAACATGCCTCACGGTGTCTTTCTGCTAATTACGGCAGGATTCCTACCTGGTAGCCAGAGTCATTGCAGGTCATGTAGCATTTACCACAGTTGATACACATTTCTTCATCGATCAGGGCCACAACTTGCTCTACGGTGCTAAGTTCACCAAATGTTCCAAGGTACTTCAGCGCTTTCCCAATTACATCCTAAAGAGAGACATTGAATTTCTTAGAGTTTTTATTTTAAGACATTTCCATATAATAATTAATGTCAGCACAAATGTCCCTGTTTTTAGATAATGTTGCATTATGTTAACTTAGGAAGCTTTGGATATTATACTTCACGTAGATATGCTTTTCATGATAATTACAGCTAAATATTTCTCTCTTCCAAAAGATGGGCAATATATATACCTAGCTTAGAAATACAAAACCTAATTAACAGCAATCAAGAGAATTTGCTACTGGATAATCTAAAAACAGTGTTTCTGTGGAGCAGGAGAAAGAAATGACACTCTTCAGTTGTGGCTTTTTCACAGTTCTGGACCTTGAAGGATCCAAAAGTAATGAAAAGCAACAAAGGGTAATACACTTATATTAGACAACTTTAGATTGCTAGGAAAGAGGGAAAAAATTGTGATGCTGTGTATTTATATCACTGTATTTGGTATCTAGACTTCATGCAGAAATGTGCCCTGGTAGCATACCCACCTGCCAAGTCTTGAAGAATATATTTCATTATTAAAACATTTGAATTTATGCTAATTAATCAAGTTGACCTAATAGTTAAATTAGATGCTCTTTTACTTTTTAAGAAGTAGAATTTTCTTCATTTACCGCTGAAGATTTTTTTCATGTGGTTACACATTGCTTTGTTCTTCGTATTAATTGGAAATGTGCTTAGTATGTGAAGCAGAGGCGATGTTTCATCAACAATAAGAAACACTTTGTTTCATAAAACAAAACAGAAGAATGTAACAATGTTTGCCAAATTAGTATGCTGTCAAGATGGTCTGCTTTTGTTTTTAATTTTTAAAAAAGGAATTCTTTGTCTGAATTCAAGGTCCATGTTCAAGGAGGTTTGACTCTTACCTAATACCATGTTTCCATATTCTCTTTGGTATTTTATTTTCTGCTCTTCTTTTTCTGACCTTGACTATCCCTCTTTACTTCATTTTTTTTCTATTTGAGCCCTAAACGACAATACACTCATGACTACAAGCTTTCAAACTGAAAAGAAGTTTACATTATTGTATAAAGTGCATTTGTGCATTTCTCAGAGGGTAAGATGAGAGAAAAGTTTATACTGTCTTCACTATTTTCAATGTGCTAAAGGTATAATTTCAACTGTACTTCAGTCTGTTTCGGGTGGGCACTTGCTGTCCAAATCAATATCTTCATCCTGAATTGCCCGTACAAACTCAAGACATTGGTACCTCAAATTCATCACAGATTGAATTTATCATCATCAACACAAAACTGGCTCTTCCTTCTGATTTCCTGAGTTGTGTGAACAGCATTAGGATTTTCCAGTCACTGAGGCTTAAAATTCCAGAGTCATGTTTCGCTCCAACTTTTCTCTGCTCCAATATCTCTATCAAGCCTTCTGAGTTTAGCATCTGCAATATCTTTTGAATCCTTTTTCCAGGTCTACCACCATCTTTAACAATGATCAATTTATTTCCCATTACTTTTCATGCAGCTGCAAGGGCCTACTTGATGTCTCATCCTCGTATCATTCTTCCTTTCCCAGTCTACCCTATAAAATGTTGACGTCTTAATCTAGACACAAAGATACAGGCTAAATTTCCTGCTAACCTGACTCAAAAATCTATTGAACTAAGTACAGTCTCACCAGGCTGGCACTTAAGTTTTCCTACCAATATGTTTTCAAATCAATTTTATTGCTTATTTCCAATCACCTTGTACGTTAGCTACACAGGACTCATGTTCCACATTAAATACACTTTAAATGACTTCTAAGGGCCTAATTTTATGTTGCGTCCTCTGTCTGGAATGCCCTTCCTTCATATCTCCCCTAAAAAAAATTCTCTACATTCTTCAAAGACATCTCAATTACCTGAATTACGCCTCCCCACCCCCTTTCTTTCTTTTTTTTGATGGCTGTCTAAGTCAGCTAGTGCTACTATAACAGAAATACCTCAAGTGGATCGCTTTAACAAAGAGAACTTTATTCTCTCTCAGTCCAGTAGGCTACAAGTCCGAATTCAGGGTGCCAGCTCGAGGGGAAGGCTTTCTCTCTGTGTCGACTCTGAAGGAAGGTCCTTGTCATCAGTCTTCCCTTGGTCTGGGAGCATCTCAGTGCAGGAACCTCAGGTCCAAAGACACACTCTGCTCCGGGCACTGCTTTCTTGGTAGTATGAGATCCCCATGTCTCTCTGCTTACTTCTCTCTTTTATATCTCAAAAGAAATTGGCCTAAAAAACTATGTAATCTTGTAGACCTTATCAGTACAACTGCCACTAAACCATCTTATTACATAATAGTGATAGGATTTACAACACATAGGGAAATCACACCAGATGACAAAATGGCAGACAATCATACAATACTGGGAATCATGACCTAGCCAAGTTGACAGATACTTTTGGGGGACACAGTTCAATCCATGACAATGGCCAAAAGCATTTTGTTTGCATCTATTTTGTGAAACTAATGATAACAGATAACTTTTAAGTACTTACTATATATCAGGCCACTGCTATTTTTTAAAACATCTTGTCATTTAAACATCACCCAGTTTATAGATGATGATATGACTGTGACTCAAGGTATAAAATAAGTAAATGATAAAACAGGTATTCAGACCAGTGCAGCCTGACTTCAAACACTATGATCAAAAGCACTCTACTATGCTGACTCATTTGTTATCTCTCTATTTAGTAAATTCTACTTTATGTTACTGATATTTTCTATACTTGGCTTCATATGTTGCAGTCTCTTAGTGTTTTATTTATCTTTGTATATTATAGGGATGTACTTCACTCCTGTAGATAACTGAAACATCACAGGTGTTGAAATATTTGTCAGAATAAATATATCTTTCATATATCTACACACTACAGATATAGCATAATATTAGGCACATAGTTGAATGGGACACTTGCTACTTGTTGATTGATTGAGCATTACTAGCTACTAATACGAGATTCAGAAATGGAGTTGAGCACTTTTTAAAAATGTAAAACAGTGATAATCAAAATATCTGAATGAGTTTGATATTTTCTAATAATATTTTAACACACTAAATACTTGAGATTGCTATCTGTCTATAAAAGGCTATTTATATGTGATAGAAAATCATTTTTTCAATCTAGTAAATAAATCACTCAAAAGAGTTGTTGCACAGAATCAGTCATAGACTGAATGAAATCATCAGCCAATATTCAAAAGATGATTAAACAGGAAATTCCCTGATCAGCCACCAAGCTCATATGACTTATTCAAAAGAAATGTTTATCTCTAAGAAATTTTATTGTATGAAGCAAATCCACATTCTGTCTGAGTACATTATATATGCCTTTTGCTCTATATTGGAGATTAGCTGTTGCCTTTTATTAGAACAGCATAATTTAATATGAAACTAAATAAAACAAGATGCTTAGAGCCTTTAGAAGTTATTAGCACATAGTGTTAAAAAGTCTCCCCTCGTTCACCACAGTTGTTTAAAAAAACTTATTTTTTTAATCTGGAAAAGGATAAAAGAATTAGAACTCTTTCAAATTATTTTGGGAAAGAATATCAAAGAAAAATAATTATCATTCTATGTAAATGAAAATGTGGACATTTGTTAAAATCCTAAAACCTCCAGGTAGTACTGGCAGCTTATGAATACTTTTGAGAACACATCCTGGAACTTAGAGTAGCTGAAAGATGCACAGAAACAGTAAGATACATATGGCTACACATCTTGGGCACACATCTGTGGAGATTAAGGGAAGCTACATTCATTATTCCAAGAAGGCTGTGGATATACGTGGTCAAAAAATCTGCTGCAGCCATCTTGATTAGGGGAAATGCTTACGTGTAAGTGTGTGTGCGTGTGTGTGTGGAGAAAGCTTTGCTAAATTCTTTAAATTATAGATGATATATCTGATTTAAATAAAAGTCTTGACCAAATTGTTGTACAGGGCTACGAAATTCTGAATCCCATCTTTGTCATAGATTACATGTTTGGGATAATCAAAAGTATTTTTTAAAGAGAGATCTGTCAATATTTCTGGCTGATATTAAAAGTTTAGGGCCAAAGAGTGAGGAAATAGAGAATACCAATCTCATCACTGATGCATCCATACTCAATTTATTATGCTTAATATGAATATGTTAGGGTTTTTTTTTTACAGCTAATTGAAGTATTTTCAAATTGTAACAGTTATCTAGTGTGTTAACTTCCTCTTTCCAATTTCCAGTCTTCCACACACTTGATTAATATACTTTCTACAATTCCTGTAAATACCAAAAAAAAAAAAAAAAACCCAAACCCATTGCCGTCAAGTCAATTCCAACTCATAGGGACCCTATAGGACAGAGTAGAACTGCCCCATAGGGTTTCCAAGGAGCTGCTGGTAGATTCAAACTGCTGACCTTTCGGTTAGCAGCTGAGCTCTTAACCACCTTGCTACCAGGGCCCCTTCCTGTAAATAAGTGCTGTTTAAAGGCCAGCATCAAGGACAGCAGCAGTGGGAAATATTTAAATTACTTGAGTGTGGCTGTTCAATCTCCTTATTTGTACCATTATCAATATTACATGTTCTTATCTTATTACATTATGTTCACTACTTGCCTAATAAACCTATCAAAATAGGACATGAGTTAATTTGGTTTGTTTTCTTTGAATTTATGTTGACTTTTAATAACGTCTTCCTTTACTAAGTGCTCCCAAGTCAAAAGTTTAATGATCTTGGCAGAATAGCAAAGGGATTAGGTCTCCAGCTTCTGATCTGCTTCTATTTTCCCCTCTCCCTCTATCACATCCACCTTATCCTTCTCTAAAGAACCAAGGGCAACATTTATGTGTTCAGTATTATGGCAAATCAATCTTATATAAAAATACTTTCAAAAATATAGCACGCAACATATTCTTGATATTCTACAAAATGCCCTCTGAGCTAGGAAGCAGGGAGAAGGACTACACACCTAGAAAGGGAGGTCTTGAGTTTAAATTCAGTGGAACTCTGATAGCAAGACTCAGCTTGTGTATGCTGAGATGGGAGGGGAGAGACAAACCATGATCCAGGAAATGCAAAGCAGATTGGGAGGAGGGGATTAGAGCAGCAAGTAAATCAAAAGACAGGAAAGAAGCAAATGAGAATCTAGGAATTGAAGTGGGTGAGGGAGAGTGGGATGGGAGGGGGAGGGAGGGGAGCTTATTAGTGAAAGAGAAGGACAGATGGATGAGGTTTAGACGTGACCAAGGTTAGTTCAGTACAGATCTGCGGCCCAGATGACTATATTCTTTTTATGTGGGGCAGGCTCAGCAGCAAGTTCTTGCCAGAAGCCTTGGATTTAAATTCATTTAAAGATGCTAAGTGTCTTTTTACCATATCATTATCTATCTTAGGCTTCAACTCTCAAATATGTTTTTCCTACCTTTTTCAGTTTTAAGAGCATTCTCTATGGGGATGATAGAATTATAATAGGAATGGAATAGTTCTTCTTTCTAATTGTAATTTAACAGCACACCATCTGCTGTAAGTAGTAGGTATATTTTTTTCTTTTTACTTTTAACTGACAAAAATACATTTCCATTTTTCTTAATATTTTCTCCAAATTCAGATCATTTGAGGCTTTGGCACTCCTGACCCATCCATAAATCTTGATGCCACTCTTTTGTGTTCATCTTCAGTAACGTGATCTGCCTTTTCTCATATGACTGCTAAATACAGAGTTATCTAAATGCTTAATCCTTTTCTTCCTCCTTGGGATACTTAGTAATTATATCATTAAGTTTCTATCTAACAGCTTCTCATTCTTTTTGATCCATCTATGTGTTAAAGGGTCTCTAACTATGGACTTGTATCTATTGTTTTCTCTGAACTTTCTGAAATTAGATTTACTAAAGGTGGGATACTTGCATATCTAAGCTCAGACTTCCTTTCCTTGGCCTAAGGAATTCTAAGTTGACGTAGGATGGTTACTTTCCGTCAAGATTTTGACATAGGATGGTTACTTTCCGTCAAGATTCCTTTAGCTTCCCTTTTCCCCCAACAGATTTTTATAAGAAGCCAGAAATAAGCCAAGGGCAGAAAGTCCTCTCATCGCTTCTCTTTCCTTTGTGAGATTAAATTTCCACAAGGCAATTCAACAATTTTTCAGACATTTTGCCTTTAGTGGAGTGGGATTTTCATCTGAAGTCTGTAAAGGCTTACGTTGCTCCTCTATCTTGCCTGTCCAGGTTACCCATCTGGTTACGAGCTCTCTGATGTAGTCCTTCTGATAACATTTCTGGTTTTCTTTCAATTCACTCGCATGCAGCTGCTTCCTCCATGCAACACCCTCAGGTTTGCGGATTTCCATTCAAGTGTATATCTTTTTGACATATACTGCTCCTCCCCAACCCTCTGATTACAGCTATTTATTCCAAACAAGATATACCTTTCCATTGCCATATTCTACTCACATCTCAACAAATCCCCATAGGACATAAGAGATTATGTTTACAAAATTCTGCTCTTTTTTTTAAAGTTCAGTTTGATAATTATTTATCTGCAATTTGTTGGTATATAGACAACTGAGAATATTAATGCCCCCAGCCCATTTCTCTGGCATCTACTGAAAATGGCTGGGCAAGTCCTCCACTATTTTTCTTTCTGTGCCATCACTTTTATGCTTCATAGTATCTAATATGGGTTTACAGTTTTGTCTGAGTACTTTTCTCCTTCCTCTCACAATTCAGTTGAAATAATAAACCACTCTATCAGGCTGACTGGTCTCCTGCCAACACCATCTTGCCAGTCTTATGAGATGCAGTCGATCTTTTACTTGAAGCAGCAGGAAGAAAAGATGAAAACGTCACTAACCCAAACCCAAGTCCATTGCTGTCGAGTTGATTCCAACTCATAGCGACCCTATAGGACAGAATAGAACTGTCCCATAGGGTTTCCAAGGCTGTAAATCTCCAAAGAAGCAGACTGCCGCATCTTTCTCCCACGGAACGGCTGGTTGGTTTGAACTGCTGACCTTTCAGTTAGCAGCTGAGTGCTTAACCACTGCACCACCAGGGCTCCTTGAAAACATCACCAGTGCACCTAAACCACTCATTTTTCTACCCAGAAATTCAAAGATGTTAGAGATACATTCCAGGCTTCATAAAGAGAATGAGAATTCATTCTCATATCAACAGAAGTGGGCAGCGCTCAGTAGACTTTATAAGTCTTGGCAGACACAAGTCTCTGTTATATGCTGCCTGGGAATAAAGCACGTTTTTCATTTAGCGAGGCCAAATGTGCACACTGTCACTTCAGTTCTCCACAGCAAGGGGACAAAACTATCTCCTCCTGAAGGTGGCTCCTGGTGTCTTTTCTCTATCAGGAACTTCTTCAGAATGTCCTGGTTCATCTTTTAGAAGGAGACCTGCATACCTACTGCAGGGACGAGGTCTCTTTTTGTTTATCTTATTCTTCCCTTTCAGACTTCTGGCACTGTTTATGATTGCCTTCTTCATCCTTCAGAATTCTTTTCTTTCTGATTCCTTCACATAATTGGAGCTTCAAAATATTCCAGTATGCATTGTAAGTGCTATGCCATTACTAAATTGAAATCAACATGTGGGAGTGATAAAGAGGCTCTCGACTGGATGCCAGCTGTCACCGTGGTCCCTGCACTATTCCCTGGCATAGGATTGAGATATCCTGCATTCTCCAGCTTCCAAGAAGGCAAGGAGAAGCTGGATAGCATGTTGGCTCACAAAGACTTCTGGTTTTCAAGGACTCCGTAGTCATAGCGTAATACTGGGAATGCTAACCACTCTTGAATGCTGGAGCCCTGGTGGCGCAGTGGTTAACAGCTTGGATGGTAAACAAAAGGTAGGCAGTTCAAATCCACCAGCCACTACCTGAAAGCTCTATGGGGTAGTTCTAGTCTGTCCTATAGGGTCACTATGAGTCAGAATCACCTTGACGGCAACAGGTTTGGTTCTTGAATGCTCTAGCTGAAATTCTTAGCAATTCAAACAATATGTACCTTTTACACCTCTTGTTAAATTAAGATTTATTAAAAAAACTGAAATTATAGCACTATTGCTTTTCAGTTCTCTTCTTTTTCTGAAGCAGTATTGAACAAAAGAATAAGTTTAACATGAAGTTTATCACTTTGACGCCACTCTCTGATAGAATCAGAGATTGCGTATTGAATTGAAGGTCCTATGGTTGCATGCTATTCCAAGTATGCTTGAACTTCATGCTTGCAAAGTTTGTTGTTGTTGTGTACCATCAAATCAGTTTTGATTTATAGTGACCCTATGTACGACAGAATGAAACATTGCCCGGTCCTGCGCCATCCTCACGATCGTTGTTATGCTTGAGCCCATTGTTGCAGCCACTGTGTCAATCCATCTTGTTGAGGGTCTTCCTCTTTTTCGATGACCCCCTACTTTACCAAGCATGATGTCCTTCTCCAGGGACTGATCCCTCCTAATAACGTGTCCAAAGTATGTGAGACAAAATCTCAGCATCCTTGCTTCTAAGGAGCATTCTGGCTGTACTTCTTCCAAGACAGATTTGTTCGTTCTTCTGG
This sequence comes from Trichechus manatus latirostris, assembly GCF_000243295.1. Classification (NCBI taxonomy): domain Eukaryota; kingdom Metazoa; phylum Chordata; class Mammalia; order Sirenia; family Trichechidae; genus Trichechus; species Trichechus manatus. The sequence continues at coordinate 13,662,404 of NW_004443994.1, forward strand.
CAATCCATGGTACACTCAATATTTTTCACCAGCACCATATTTCAAAGTCATCAATTCTTCTTCGGTCTTCCTTATTCATTACCCAGCTTTTGCATGCATATGAGGCGATTGCAAACACCATGGCTTGGGTCAGGCACACCTTAGTCCTTAAAGTGACATCTTTGCTTTTTAACACTTGTAGCAGATTTGCCCAATGCAAAAAGTTTGATTCCTTGACTGTTGCTTCCATGAGCATTGATTGTGGATCCAAGTAAAATGAAATCCTTGACAACTTCAATCTTTTCTTTTTTATTTATTCCCCCTCTTCTCAGTGAGAGACAGCAGAGGACACCGCTTAAAGGCCCAGGTTCTGGAGCCAGATTTTAGAATCAAATATTGGCTTAGATACCTTCCTAGCTGTGTGACCTTGGGCAAGTTATTTAATCTCTCTGTTTGTCAATTTATTAATCAATAAAATAGGAATAATTGGAGTTTCTTATAGGGTTATTGTGAGGATTACATGAGTTAATTCACAAGCACATAGAATAGTGCCTGGAACCCTGGCACCTCGTGAGTACTTGATAAATATTAGCTTTTATTATTAATTCTCTGCTTAATTAACACTAATTTATTAAACTCCATTTTAAATATCACCATCTCCGTGAAGTGTTCCATAATTACTCGAGGCAGAACTAATCCCTTTCACTCCTCTGTGTTCCCAAAGCATTTTGTACATATTTGATTGAACTGTAAATAATTTCTAACCGTGTCTCTTTCCCCTGCTAGACTATGAGCTCCATAAGGATAGATTTCTTCCCTTCTTTCTTTCTTTTTTAATTCATGATATATGCCTAGTTTCTAGCACAATTTCTGGATTGCAGTGAGTGCATAATAAATATATATGAGCACTACAACTCCATCGAGATTGCAAGAATCCCTGAGCCTTGGACCATGTCTTGTATGTCTTTGGAATCTCCCACAGTCCTTAGCACACTGCTGTTCACATAGCAAATACTCTGTAACACTTGCTAATTGACTGATATTGAAACTGCCTACTTCTGAAGCCATAGACCATTAAATCATATTTGAGGCATCTGAAAGGGAAAAAAGAACAAAAGATGAGATCTATTGAGCATGGCCTGCTTAGAAATAATATTGTCACATTCATAACCAGGGAAGATGTGGTAGATTAGAAACTTGAATGCATCACTGAAAAACCTGTTTAAACACGAGGGGCTTAGTTAAGTTTGTGGGGCACTAGGGCTCTTTTTATAGCAGATGGGGAATAATATACTGTGCTAGCAGAGAGGATAAACAGAGCAGCGTCATGGAGTTTAAACTATTGAACAGAGGGATCCATAAAGAGGCCAGCAGAGAGGAGGGAAGAAACAAGCTAAAATAAACAGATGGGTGGACATGGAAAATATTAAGCATGAAAACAGATAACCCAGGCCCTCCAGGAAAAAGGGAAAGAGGAAAAATGGTATGTCAGGAACAGAAGAAACTCTGTAGAGAAAATCACAAAAGTAATAAAGAAGCAGCAGAGAGAAGTACGTAGCGTGCCTGGGTATGTGTGCTAGGGGGAGAAAAAAAAGAGGGTGAGATACAATCCCTGATGCACATGCAGAGAGAAAATGACTCTTAAAGGGAACGTAGCTGTTTAATTCAATGGTGACTGAACAGCCACACAGCCAGATTATCCAGATGGGGTCTGAAATAATGGGCAAAAGGGCAGGGGACTCATTATGAAAATGACAATAACTGTGGCTCTTTACATCTGAATAGAACTGTGCTGTATACAACGCTTTTGCCCACATCATTTCATTTAAAACAATAGAATTGGGGCCTTTCTGACATTATCTAGTATTTATTCTCTCTCCTGCCAATTTCTCTTCTGGATTGTTACAATAGCCTTCTAACTGGTCTCCCTGCTTCTGCCCTTGCCCCTCTAGGGTCTTGTATCAACACCACAGCCAGAATGATCCTTTGAAAAATTAAGTCAGATCATATCACTCTTCCTTACAAAAAGCCTTCCTTGGTTTCCTGACTGGGACTTTCTCATCTCAGAGTCTTTGCACTTTCTGTTCCCTCTGAACGGAAGGTCTTCCCCTAAATAGCCACATTATTCACTCCCTCCCTTTTTTAGGTGTTTACTCAAATGCCATTTAATCAGGCAGGTGTTCCCTGACCAGCCTCTCTAGCAATTCCTATTCTCCTAACCTTGCTTTATTTTCTCCATAATACTTGTCACCATCTGACGTATTATGTATGTGTTTATTGTCTGTTTCTCCCTGCTAAAATGTAAGCTCCTAAAGAGCTGGAATTTTGTTTTGTTCACTACTGAATCACTAGTGACTGTAACAATTAGAACACAGTGGGTGGTCATTAATAGTTGTTGAGTGAATGTATAAAGACATGGATGTATGGATGAACATGACAATTGCTGCCAACTGAAGGTTCAGAATGTCACTGGTTAGATGTGAAAGACAAAATGAAATGATGCAAGATGTGCTGCCAAAATGGTGGGTGCTTTCTGACTCTCTGGGACACCTCCTCATTTGTGAGATTTCTGCCTGTTTCAGTTTCCCAACACCATCATTTTTTTCTGGTTCTTCTCCTATTTCCTTGATTATTTCTTCTCATTTGCTTTCCCAGAACTTACTCTATCATAAAGTATTAGGTTAAAAGAAATAAGAAAATACATGTGAAGCTTCTATCTTGTGTCTGGCATACAGTAGGCAGTCAAAAACATCCGTTCTCTTTCCTTTATATCTTCCAGCACTTCCCTTGGGTCAATCGATTTCAGTATGCTCAAATCTAAAATTTTTTAAATCTCATACCAAAAATAAATAAATAAAACCCATCAGGCTAAAAAAACAATAAGAATAAAACCCTGATTCAGTCTCTCTTACTTTATCTCAGTTAGATGATCAAAAATGGAATCATCTTAGTCTCTTTGTTCTCAACTCCTCACTATCCCTTGACCCTCAATATAAAATGAGAACTGTTAAGTCTTGGAGATAAAACTAACAAGACTTTATCAATTTCATCTCTGACTCTTTCTCTATCACCATGGCTACTCCCCAAGTCTAGTATCTCAGTACGGCTCACCTGAAGCATTCCTTCTTCCCCTTACCTTTCTAATCCCTACCTAGTCTAGCCTGTTTGTTGTTGTTAGTTTCCTTGGAGTTACCCCCAACTCACAGTCCTGTTCCATCCCCATTATCTGTTGCAGATTAGATCATTGTGATCCATAGGGTGTTCAATGGCTGATTTTTGGAAGTAGATCACCAGGCCTTTCTTCCTAGTCCATCTTAGTCTAAAAGCTTCGCTGAAACCTGTTCAGCATCATAGCAACACACAAGCCTTCAATGACAGATGGGTAGTGGCTATGCATGAGGTGCATTGGCTGGGAATTAAACCTGGGTCTCCTGCATGGAAGGTGAGAATTCTACCACTAAATCAACAATGCCCCTACCTAGTCCATGTTGTTTTTGTTTTTGTTGTGTGTTGGCAAGTCGATTCTGACTCATGGTACTCCTTAAATGTCACTTCCTAGGGAGGCCTTCCTTGGTGTCTTCAATCTAAATTAGGCATGACTGTGAAAGAGTCTTCATACATCCTGTATTTTTTCTATTAGCTCACATCATATATACAATTTTATAATTATTAGTGTAATCCCTTTATAATACCTGCCTCTTGCTATATTCTGTATGCTTTATGAGGACAGAGGCTGTGCCTGTTCTATTGATTGTACTATACAGGTAGATACAATGAGCCCTGGTATCTCAATGGTTAAGCACTTGGCTGCTAACTGAAAGTTTGGTGGCTTGAACTCACCCAGTGGCTCCGCAGGAGAAAGAGCTAGTGATCTGCTTCCGTAAAGATTACAGCCAAGAAAACCCTATGGAGCAGTTCTACTCTGTCACATGGGGTCTCTATGAGTCGAAAACCAACTCCACACCACCTAACGACAACAACAATGTAGATAGATACACACTGGTTACCTCATGGTAGCAATAAAGATTTCCTGGAAAATAAGTGGGCTCCTTCAAATCCTCTAGAGCTTTATGAATTCCTAATTTCATGTTATTGGATAAAATGAAAATGGACAGCCACCTTAACCTCTTATCTCTGTCAATTTGTCCGTTCCTCCTTAATAAAAGTAGGTAACACTTATTTAGGACTTACTTGGTTCAGGCACCGTGTAAAAACGCTTTCTCTAATAATGTTTTTATTATTTCCAGTTTACAGATTAGTTAACTGAGGCAAGTATACACAGTTACTAAATGGCAGTGCCATAATTTGAATCCAGGCAGTGTGATAGAGTAATCACATGCTTAATCCAGGACGCTCTTCTCTTATTACCGTAATCTGCTAAAATTTTACCAACTTTGTTATGTGTTGTGGTAAAGGAAATAACTTTTAAATTTAATTTTCACTTATATTTTTAACTGAATTTATTTAAAATTTTAAATCCAATTTTATTTAGATAAGACATTTTTATGGTCACTTTTTTTAAACATTGCTGCTGATTAAAATGACACTGGTAAATCCAAAATCAGCTTCATTAAGTGCATATAGTAAGTATTAGGTAGAAAATCATAAGAGGTGTCCCTCCTCTTATCCAAGATGATTTTATGTATGGTCTGGACTCCAATTCTTTCCTATTTGCTGTCTTAGTCATCTAGTGCTGCTACAACAGAAATACCACAAGTGGATGGCTTTAACAAACAGAAATTTATTTCTTCACAGTAAAGTAGGCTAAAAGTTCAAATTTAGGGTGTCAGCTCCAGCGGAAGGCTTTCTCTCTCTGTCGGCCTTCTTCTCATCAGTGTTCCCCCAGACTAGGAGCTTCTCCACGCAGGGACCCAGGTCCAAAGGACATGCTTTGCTCCTGGCACTGCTTTCTTGGTGGTATGAGGTCCCCCGTCTCTCTGCTCACTTCTCCCTTTTATATCTCAAGAGATTGCCTCAGGATACAATCCAATCTTGTAGACTGAGTCCTGCCTTACTAACACAACTGCCACCCATCCTCCCTCATTAACATCATAGAGGCAGGATTTACAACACATCGGAAAATCACACAATACCAGGAATCATGGCCCAGTCAAACTGATACACACATTTTTTGGGGGACAAAATTCAATGCATGACATTTTCCAAGGGCCTAGCTTGATTAATCACGCCCTTTCTGGCAGTTGCAGCTATTCTTCTCTACTACAATATAAACACACTCAAGCCCAGATTATTTTAACATAAACCCTCTACTCCATTCCCCCTTCTTATCACTTTCTTTTTGATCTTTCTCAATTTGCAGACAGAGTAGTCCACACACAGTGTTGTTACTTTCCCAACCTTTATTCATTCTTTAATTTACCACTTCCTGGATTCTTCTTTAGGGTCCCTATGGGTAGGAATGGACTCGATGCCAATGGTTTTTTTTTTTTTGGATTCTACTTGCGGGAGAAAAATGTGGCAGTCTGCTTCCACAAAGATATTTACAGCCTTGGAAACCCTGTGGGGCACCTCCACTCTGTTCTATAGAGTCGCTATGAGTCGGAATTGACTCGACGTCAACAGGATTTGGTAGTTCTACTTTTCACCATTTCAGTGAAACTACCTAGGCCAAGATAAGCTAAAATATGAGGGACCTGAACGTAATGCTAAGAAGTTTACCTTAAGGCCATAGTTATGATGGGAGACATTTAAGCAAGAGGGTGAAATAATCAGATCTGAATTTTTAACAGAATATACCATAATAGTTGTAAGACGGATTAGATAAGAATGACAAAAGAAAGGAGACTGGTTGGTAGAATGTTTCAGAATTGCAGCAGAGAACATGTAAAGAACTGCACTAAGGCCTCAGCAGTAGGGCAGAACAGAAGAGGAGGGAGACATAAGAGACAAAAATGATAGACATTGGTGACTGACGGATAAATAAGATGAGTAATAGGATGGAAGCTGGCTGAATTTCAGGTTTCTGACATGGTAAGAGGGTGAATGGGGGTGCTGTTCATTGATGAGGGATAAAGTTTAGAAGGAAGGATAATCAGTTTAGTCTTCAGTGTGATCTTGGCCTTTGGGTTCCCTGTTTACACTGTCCAGTTGGAGGTATCTAGATGATAGTGGATGACACAGGTCTGAAGTGCAGAAAAGAGGTTTGGAATGGAGAATAGTTGTGAGTCATCACATAGGAAAAGTTTAGATGAATCATAAAGGGAGATGAAAGATGCACAGATGAACACAGACACCAACATCACATTCTTTCTTCACCCTGTTCTCTTAATGCTTCCCAACCTGCACGTCAGCTCCTGTCATATGAAGCTGCTTCCTGCCCCTTGAACTCATCACCCTCCTACAAAGACCACTTTCCCCTTACCTTTTCTATCTGGATAATATCAAGGAGAAGAAGGGGTATATTAAGTATATTTCAAAGCAAGGAATCAGCCTTGTAATACAAGAAACATCTTTGTCTTTACGGAAGTGTTAAAGTAGTATCTTAGATCTCAGTTTAAAGTTAGGGATTTAGCACCAAGAATTTTGGATTTTATTAGAAATTTTTATTTGTAAAGTTTTTTTTTTTAACTCTTCCTTCTTGAATCAAGAGTTACTCAAGGCATAAAACTTTCCTAGAAATTTTCTTTTTAGAAATTGTCTATCTTTATTAGAACCTTGTCTAATCCATTTCTGGTTCACAAGAAAGTTCTTGCCCTTGAAGTTTTAGCAAATTTTGAAAGGTTACAAATTTGAGTGTAAAGTAAGTGATGAAATTTATGGTAAATTTTTGTCATAGAACAGTAGTTTGAGAGACAGAAAAAAACCTCTTTAAAAAGCAAATATTAGGGTATTGGGATTGTTGTTTATTTGGGAAAAAAGGTTATTACCATACCTGATATTTTAGAGCAAAACAAATTTTAAATTAATTAAGTAGTTAAAAGTAAAAATTAAAACCATAAAAGAACTAGATTGGGGTGAATATTTATATGATGTGATGGTAAAGAAGGCTAAACTATGCAAACAAAGAAAGAAATCACAAAATAAACTTTCGCCAGATGTGATTACATAAAATTAAAACTTCTGTACATACATATATAAACTTACCATAATACAAACTGTGAGAGAAATTGCAATCTTAGAAAAATATATTTGAAACATACTTGAGTGCTATTATTTTTAAAATATATAAAACATTTACAAAAAATTTGTAAGACAAAGATAAATACTCCAACAAAAAAATTAGTCAAGTGAACAGCAAATTCACAAAAGAAGAAATACAAAGATCAAGAAAAATAGATAAAAACGTGCTGATCTCACTAGTATTTAGACAGTCAAAGTTAAAGAAAAAATTCTCTTTGACTGTTACACTGGCAAAAATTAAAAACAAATTCATTGTTGATGACAGTCTAAGAAAATGGGCTCTTTACATTTTTGGGAGGAATGTAAATTTGCACACTCTTCCTGGAGAATAATTTGGCAATAAGTAACAACATTCACTACTAAAATTTCACTACTTGTGATTTCTCTTCAAAAAATTATAAGAGGTCTACACAAAGATTTTTGTACAGAAATAGTTATAATAGCATTATTTGTATAAAATTCTGGAAAAAACTTAAAGGTTTAACAATAGGTAATTTAAAAGTAATAATGATATGTACATACTAAGGAATACTATGTGTGATGGTTAAGGTTGTGTGTCAACTTGGCTGGGCCATGATTCTCAGTGGCTTGGCAGTTATCATATAGTTTGGCAGTTATGTAATGATGTAATCACCTCCACAATGAGATCTGATATAATGTAATCACTTCCATGATGAGATCTGCTATGAGCAGCCAATCAGTTGAAAAGGAGTTTCTTTGGAGGTGTACAATTATACGTAATATTTATATAAATCTTTGTGCTTTTAACATTATAATAAAAACAAACATGAAAATAGGAAGATGAGGGAATATATAATATAGTTTCATAGCTCACTATTGGTAAAACTGTGACTCTAGAGAGTAAGTGTCATCTGAAGCCAAAATGCACCCATAACTGTCTCCAGAGGACAAGAACAGAGCCCTACACCTTTCTTTTTCCTCTAAAACACATCCTCGCTTCCATTCTATATAAAGCCTTATAGAAGGTAAGATGACGTGAACAGACATTTGCTATTAAAAAAAATTAATTTCTCATTGTTCAAAGACATAATTGTACTTACAACAAATAAAAATACTTCCTCTTCTCCACACTGAAAAAATCAAAAACAAACGAACAACCGCATACACAACATTATCAGCTATCTTCCTAGGAATGACAGTGAATGGAATGGGTATGGATATCCCTAGGAGAAGGTCAAGGTAGTGGAAAAGCCACGGACTTCAGAAAAATCTCCAACATCAGCCCCCTTAATGTGTTGACACTGATGTGGTCTTTAGATGCTGTCTTAGTTATCTAGTGCTACTATAACAGAAATACCACAAGTGGATGGCTTTAACAAAGAGAAATTTATTTCTTCACAGTAAGGTAGGCTGAAAGTCCAAATTCAGGGCATCAGCTCCAGGGGAAGGCTCTTTCTCTCTGTTGGCCTTCTGATCAGTGTTCCTCTGGACTAGGAGCTTCTTGGCTCAGGACCCCAGTCCAAAGGATGCGCTCTGCTCCTGGCACTCCTTTCTTGATGGTATGAGGTCCCCCTGTGTCACTGCTCACTTCTCTCTTTTACATCTCAAGAGATTGCCTCAGGACAAGTCCAGTCTTGTAGATCCAGTCCTGCCTTACTAACACAACTGCCACCCATCCTCCCTCATTAACATCAAAGAGGCAGATTTACAACATATAGGAAAATCACACGGTGCCAGGAATCATGGCCCAGACAAACTGATATACACATTTTTGGGGGGACATAATTCAATCCATGACAGATGCTGTGAAGATGGTAATTACAATGTTCTGTGGCTTATGTAACATATAGCACCAAGGGTACTTCAATATGAATAATTTCTAGAGTAAGACATTTTAGGAGAGGAATATAAAACTGCTCTATTTTTAATAAGACTCCATATCCTTCCTTAATACTTTTAAAAATCTTTGTTTCCTGACTTCACATTTCTTTGGTGTATTCAATTTCTGCTGTGTTGGATATTTCATTTGGATTAGTGATCTACCAACTTTACTTCAACTAGAGTAGGTATTTTGTTTGTTCTATTTTTGTTTTACTTCTAGGTTATTGACAGAAAGACTCGGGGACTAAAAAAGGGCAAAATGCTTTTAAAATCATCTTGCACTTTTTAAATTAAATATATAAATAATACATTTCTTTTGAAATTTTTATGTAGAAGGACAAGACTTCTAGAGATGAAGATTTTACATTTAATTCAAATTAACTAAGAAGAGAGACAGAACTGGAAGAATTCTCACTTAACCAAATCATATAATAACCTTAGGCAAACATGGGGAAAAAAGTCTTGTGATGGCCTGTAGGATCTCGCTTCCTCTTTCCTGCGAGTGAGCAGTTCATCCTTTTAGTAGCACAAAAATAATTTAAGGGAAATAGCTCAAGAGACTATTTGGGGGCTATTAGGCTGTTAGAAGTTAGTTGCCAGTGTTCACTTTATTTGGAATTATGGCATTGAAGTGTGGGTGGAACCTGTGGTCAGCCCCTTTCATTTTTACTTTCGGAACTCTGCATCACTTACATTTTTCCACAGTAAGTCTAAACTTCACTCTTTTCAGCACAGGACACATTTTTTTTCCTTATAGGTAGAGGAAATTCTTCAGGATTCCAATCCTCATTTGACTGCTAGAGATAAATTCAAATGAGGTCCACCTGTGAGCACTTGAGAGTTCAATCTAGTTGATGCTTAAAACAGAAGATGGAGATGTAGTATATGGTCACCAAATAGAGAAGGATAAATTTCAGTAACTGCAAACCTCATTTCAGTAATGGTGATTTCAGAGAGACTATCAGCCAGTTGGGAGTCCCTGGGTGGTGCAAATGGTTGATGCGCTCGGCTACTAACTGAAAGGTTGGAGGTTCGACTCTACCCAAAGGCACCTCAGAAGAAAGACCCAGTGATCTAGTTCCGAAAAATTAGCCTTTGAAAACCCTATGGAGGACAGTTCTACTCTGACACACATGATGACTCTGTGAGTTGGAATCGACATGATAGCAACTGTTTTTTTCCCCACCCCCACTATGAGAGCTTTAAAACAATTCCATGGGGGAAGGGGGTGGACTTGGCTGTAAAAGGGCAATATGAGGGATTCATATGGTGATGGAACTATTCTGTATCTTAATTGTGGTGGTGGATATATGAAACTACATGTGATAAAATTACATAGAACCAAATACACACACACACACACACACACACACACACACACACACACACAAATAGAAGTAAAGCTGGGGAAATCTAAATAGGACCAGTAGATAGTATCTGTGTAGATATCCTTCCTGGTTGTGATACTGTACTGTATAGTTTTGCAAATTGTTGCCGTTGGCAAAAATCTGGGCAAAGGGTACATGAGACCCCTCCATAGTATTTCTTATAACTGCATATGAATCAACTATTATCTATAAATGAAAAGTTTAATAAAAAAGGTAATACACACACAATTTCCTCTTGATATTTTTTGCTATTACCCAGAAAAATAACCTCCTGAGAGCCAAAGTTATAGGGTTTCCAGAGGCCAAACCAGAGAAAGTTTGCCCAAAAATCTAAGGTATCATCACTGCCTGTACATATTGTATCTTGATCGTTTAGTTGTATTGAATGACTAATATGAGATTCCTTGGAATTAATTTGGGATTACAATAATTTTTAAATGACTATGAGAATACGAAGGATTCACCTTAATATTTCCTGACACATTTAATACATTGCAAATTTCTATGGAAAGCATATTTAACAATGTTCTAAAAAGTCTAAAATATACAAATAACAGAGATCATCCTATAATCTAATATATTTTCCACTATAGTCAGAAGTTTTTAAACTTTCAGTATGTTTCTAAGACAGTGATAAAATTAAATCGTAAATAACCATTTAAACTATGTACATTTCAACAGTAAAAAGAAAACCAAACCTGTTACCATTGAGTTGATTCCAACTCATAGTGACCCTATAGGACAGAATAGAACTGCCCCATAGGGTTTCCAAGGAGCGGCTGGTGGATTTGAACTGCTGAACTTTTGGTTAGCAGCCGTAGCACTTAACCACTATACCACCAGAGCTCCGTGACATATATATTTGGCTTAATTTTTACCTTGATTGCAGGAATAGGCTTTTGGGGAATAAAGTAGTTTCTCTCAAGTGGTGAAAAAGCTACATTTTGCTCCTTTAGTTTAATCTTGTTCTCTGCTATGATTTTCTTGCGCTGCTCAAGATAAGGTCCAAAACTTGGCAGTTTCTAAAAGGAAAACACACAAATAAGAAATCGTATTAGCTCAGAAAGTAATATGAAGACGTAAGTATATAAATATTATCAATATTTATGATAATGTGTTGTGAGATTTTTTCAAGTATACTGTGACAAGGTCCTCATTTATTCTTGGGCCACTAGTCTTCAAGGTATCAGATTCCATTAATTATTAAAAAGAACGGAAGAGCCCGATATCTTTACCAAATATGTATGTATTAAATATACAAATGTTAATTAAAATGCATTCCTAAATGGAATAGAGCTCACAACAGTAAACCAAATCCATTCACTGAAAACAATAGCTATTAGTTAAACCATTTGTTTGGTTTCTGGAGACAGAAGGTGAAACCTATTGATGCTTTTTTTTTTTCCTTCATCAGGGTTTTAGCACGATATAGACACAGCCATAGTCCCTGACAAATGCTTTTGTCAATAGCAAAGGTACTTTGCCAAAGTTCTAATCTGTATCTCTCTTTTATTGTGTTCAAATTCTTACTACATCTCTTTAAAGATTGTAACTAGTGCTGACTGCAATTTACTGGAATGGCTGAAAAACAACATGGTCAAAATATTGATTTCCCTGTACGGAAAACAAATTTTATTTTGCATGAAGAAGGCAAAAATAGAACCAAAAAGCAGAGGAAACATCACAGTGCTTAAATAAACTCCATCAGTATTCATAATCGCATTATGGAGCTTTAAATCTCAAGGTTATTCACTTGTACTTTGCTAAGTTCATTTAGAAAGATACCTGGGCGTCATGGAAAAATGCTAAGTGGTTTCAAGTTAACACAAAAATGCCCTCATACCATTTATTATCCCGCAATTATTTCCTCTTCACTTTGTCCTTCCCTCTGCTAGAACCTTTGATCTTCACTTTTACTGACGCATGCTGCTGATGACAGACACCACTGAATTTCAAATGTTTTGTGTCAGCCTGTAACCTGGAATGGCTAGGTCTCCTTCACAAGACTGCAGAAATACCCTCTCTCTCCTGCAGAATAAAGTCCATTTTTCTAGCTGATGGAGATTTGGAAAACTGTAGCACTCCAAGGTCATCCTGATCTCTGACCTAGCAAGTACTTCGGTAAAAAATCACCCTTGTTTCAAAACACTGGCCTCCACTTGCCAGGTTGCGTAATGCCCCCAGGAAAATGAGTTTTCTGGTCTTCTTGAGTTCTCAGTAGAGCAGGTAAACTAAATTGAATCCATGCTCCACAATCAAGCCAAATTGCAAACTGCAACTGTAAATTTATATTAGCAAAGAACATATTTATTGGAAATAGCTAAGATTGTTACTTGTTATCAATTATTTGTAATTATGTCAACAAGTCAAGCAAATGGAAACAATGTTATGAATACCAAATTAAACTAGAACTATATACTTCATCTCAATATCTTAATGCTTTCCTAAATTTCAATATTTAGTGGTTTCAGTAATATGCTATGACATAGTGGAGAGACAGTATTTTGTATGTTTTTACTGTAAAACAAGTGACATTGACTTGTTAAAAAATAAAATAAGATTATAAAACAAATCTTCAATACTTATCAAATATGTAAGCCTTCTTAATATAGAAAAGGTAATGCTTGTTTGAAAAGTTTTCTTATGAAATAACTTTTTTCCTGGGGCAGATGAGGTGTTAAGGATTATAGCTGCTGCCAAAGACAGGCCCCTGGGTTCCAGATAACACCTCATAAGGTGACAAACACATGTTCACATGATATAAATCTTGTCAGAATGTCACTCTCTCCATACCTCTCCTACTTCAGGGGCACCAAAATCCTAATCTCACATTCTTGAAGATTATAAAGAATGGGGAAGTGTTGAAATACATGACCTCTGACTCTAGCAGACCCCTCATCTTAGCAAGCTCCATGGCAATCTGAACATTACTGAGTTTCCCTGATTGGGTCTTACTTAGTCAATGCCATCTAGTTCCACCTAAGAGTTTTGTAAAGGCTGTTAAAAAGAACACATTCTTAGAACTTTTTTGATCTATATTCTTTTAAACACAGATCAGAGGGGAATCTTTTTCCATTAAGATTCTTTTATGCAAATAGTGATAAAGAATGTACTTAAATTTAAACCATGATGCTATAATAATAATTATTATTATTTGAAATTCCCTTGATGCTGAACAGAATACAGTCTGGGTAAGCATCTAACGGCCTTGTATCTTCTGTAATTTTTTGCTGTGGTTGACTACATTTACCGTATATAAATTTGTATGCAGCTTTTCTATGGCTAACAGTGCACTAATTCTAATGTGCTCATCTTTTTTAATTAGTCCTGAGGAGAGTCTTAATTTAATGTAAAGATTGCTATAGGATTTTCTTTGAGTATTGGTCAGAAGAATCAGTGAAATAAAGGGAAAATTGTTGCCAAAATTTTCTTTAAACTGAAAGTACAAAAAAAAATCAGCAACCATTTCCTCAATCTTCCAACGTATTTCTCTGAATCAGAGTCCATTTGTGTGGGGTTCGTCACTGCCTTATGGAGATCCCAGAGGCTGAGGTGGAGTATTAGCTTGCAAAACTTCAAGGCTGTCATGGCATTTTGTTTTCCACATTAATATAAGAAAGTTAAGTGTGGCATAGTGGTTAAGAGCTTGGCTCCTAACCAAAAGGCTGGCAGTTCAAGTCCACCAGCCACTCCTTGGGAACCCTGTAGGGCAGTGCTACTCTCTTCTATAGGGTCACTTGAGTCGAAATTGACTCGATGGCAATGGGTTTTTTTTTTTTTTTTTGGTGTATACACTAAAGTGGCTTTAGGATTTTGAGGTACTGAACATTAAGTTTTCAGAAAATATAAAAGATCGATTCTTCCTGGCACCAGAGAATCACCTCTACACATACTGCATTTAGGCATATATTTGTGTTATGATCTTGCCCCAAAACATCAAACCAAAGCCAAGCAAAACAAAACAAAGAAAGATGAAAATGAATGCATAGTTGGTCACTCTGTATATGTGCAATCAGTGGTGATTAATAAAGCAGTTAGTTCAAATCTCTGCCTGAACATACAGTTAATTGATTTCCTATTGCAGGAGGGGAAGCAGCAGAGCCTGACAGAGCCAGCAGCAGGAGCTTTCCCTCTTCATTCATTATTTTCTCACAGAAAAAGTTGTAGCCTGTGGTAACTCAAAGCAAGAGGTTTTGAGCGTCATGCTATATTTCTTAAACAAAGGAAAAATTTCTTTAGGACTATCAAAAGCTGCTTTGTAACTGATGAACTGAACAAAGTTCAGAAATGGTGTGATTTCTGTTTCAATAGTTTCTCCCAGGATACATCATTGATGAATTTGTTCTCACCAGAAAAGCTAAATCCAACTCATTTAAAGATAACAGTATCTCACACTAAAACTGTCTCTCTCCAGATAAAAAAAGCATTACATTGCCGATAGAAAAGTGACAACATAATGAATCAGCAATGATACCTTAAGCCAGCAAATCTTTAAGGTAAAGAAGTCTGTTTGGATTATAATTTATTCATGGATCAATCTAAAGGTAATTGAGCATATTATGAAGTAGAAAAGGTTCTTGTTCCTAACAGAAACAGGCACGGATATCTTCCAGTTTAAATTGTATAATTTTTATGAGAATGGCAGCAAGTTGGTTAATAGGACTGGTCTGTAGTGCTGTAATGGATCAACTCTATTTTCCTAATCATACTCTCTTATCTGACTGGAAACAATAACAGTAAGAGAAGTAATTACTTTGATATCTAAATGGTAATAAGTGAAAAGATAAAAGGATTTCAGGTTTATACCGAGTGCAACGTGTGTGTATGTCTGTGTGTGTACACTGAAAGACTGCAGGATAAATTAGACATAAAGGATATGTATTTCACAAGTATATAAAAGTTGAGTTTTAAAAATGTTTTCAAAAGACGTGTTCCACATACAACATAAAAAAACCAAACCCGTTGCTGTCAAGTCCGTTCCGACTCGTAACGACCCCACAGGACAGAGTAGAACTGCCCACAGGGTTTCCAAGGAGTGACTGGTGGATTTGAACTGCCGACCTTTTGGTTAGCAGCTGAACACCTAACCACAGCACCACCAGGGCTCCACATATGACATAGTTACATTATTTATCCATCTTTTGCTATTTATTCAACAAATACAACACCGACTGCTTACTCTGGGTCAAGAACTGTCCTGGGCTATGTGAAAGGTTGACTAATTTCCGTAAGGTGCGTGTACATTTATCACTGTTAGTAATTTTATAAATATCTCTTGATATTCATTAAGAGTTTGTGTCAGACTGAATTGTGTATCAAGTGTACCCAGTTATTGTGGCTATCTAAAGGCATGATATACCAAATTCTTTGGAAAACTGAACTCGATCAAATGACGAACAATTGGAGAGAAAAATGAAGAAAATAAAGCTTCAAAGAGCTGACCTTTAAAAAAAAAAGTAAGAAGGCAATTGGAGTACTTATTGAATATGTAAAATCTAAAATGTGGGAGCAGTGTGGCATGATGGCTGGGAGCATGGGTTCTCCTAGTCTGTTTCATCACCTGTTAAATGGGTCATTGTGAGGTTTAAATGAAGTAATCCATTTAAGTTCCTAAACTGACACACAAATTTCAATCACTATGCACTCAGCATGATGCAAGGTAGCATGGGAGATCAAGATGAGTTTCTTTTCTGTTCTGTACTGTCTGAATTCAGCAACTTTTCTCTTTTCCTCTCACCAATTATGAGTAATCAGTTGTTTAAATTTTACCCTGATTTTTTACTTAAAAATTACCTTTAGGATGGCTTAGATTCAGAAACTCAGATAGTCCCCATGAGCAATTGGTATGCAATTCTTAACCACTGATATAACAGCAAGCAGTTTTTCACGATATTATTAAATTTGGACAGAGGAAAAGAAAAACAAGACAGAAAGAGGAAGCCCATCTATATATTATATGTTATTAGGATAGGAGGTGGAGTCCAATGGTGTAAACTGGGACACTGGAGTTAGACATGCAAAATCTCTGAAATTAATGAAATATGACTTACTTTAACCTGACAAATTTAAGCATACAACTTTTGATCAGTCTGATGTCTAAATAAGTCAAGAGCAATGATCATGCTTCATAGTGAAAGTAGAAAGCCAACATTAGCATAATGGATAGGCTACTGACTTAGGAGTCAAATATGTATAAGAATCCCAGTTTTGCACTGATTAGATGTATGACTATCAGCAAACTACTTAACCATTCTGCTACTAATTTTGCTTATCAATTAAATGAAAATAACAGTATCTAACTCACAGTTTTTGTATACGCATTAAATGCAATAACATTTGTAATATGCATGCCTGCTGATTTATTCCCATCAGCCTTAATTGCTTATGTTACATAGTGTACCATATTTTTTTTAATTCCATGATTTCTTATGTATCCTCTCTGCTTAGAATGCCCCCTCCTTGCCCCTTCCCGGATACATGCCCATTTGGCTGCTTGGTCTCAGCTGAGTCTTCATAGCATCTACTCAGCTCACAGTACTCCAGAGCTTTCTGGGCATATTTCAATCCTTGCACTAACTGAACTGTCTTATCACTATTAGCCTATGCCTCTATCTTCCCCACTTGAGATCCTAGAAAGCTGATTTTGATCTGACACATAATTGGCATTTACAATTTTTTTTAGCTAAACGAATGAATGGACATCTTGCATATATTTACAAAATTCTGCTAGTTGTTTGCAATGTTGAATAATCTCAAACAATTATTTTCAAAAGGAAATTAAACTATATAGATAGGTTTTTTTAATATTAAAATTATATGATGTAAAAAAATAACATACTTAAGCAATAGTGATGATTCATAAATTTAAAAAACACTTAAGACGTGCCAGACACTTGAAATGTATATATAAAACATTATCTCTGACCTTAAAGAGCCCCCAGTTAATAAACAATTGCAATGCCCTGTGACAAGGGTTGGAGTAGAGATGACGCAGTATGCTACAAGAGCAATGACAATGTGTACCTAGCCCAGTCTGGAGGGAAGGACATCTGAGCTAAATTCTGAAGGAGGAGATGAAGGTAAGTTGGCCAGAAGTAAAGGGGAAGCATGAGGGTCAGGAAGAGGGGAAGAAAATTCTCCAGGTGGAAGAAACACCAGAGGGAGGAGGGTGAAACTTTGGAAAAGGAGCTGGGGAGCCAGAAGACTGCTAACCCTCTTTGGTGTTTGGTAAGGTACAGTAAGGAGCCTCCTCTCTGAAATGAAGGAGAACGTGTTTTGCTGTGAAATGATGAAGTTGGAATATGTGTTAGGAATAATTTTAATGAAGACAAGAAATCTGACATTAATGGAATGCCAGCAAAGGATGATGGCGGTAAGGACTTGATTTATGCCAAGCACTGTGCAGGTGCCTGGGGCCACAAAGATGATACGAGATGGTTCTTTCCAAAAGCAGCTTCTAGCCTTGTGAGGAAGAGCAACTCATATTCAAAGGATCTGGGGTAAGAAAAGTGTTATTTTAATATTTAAATATTATTCAAATAACTCATATCAGGTTCCTCTAAAGAAACAAACTGTCATTACTTAATGTAATAAGTTTTAAAGCAGTACCTTTAGCATGGGGCTTGGGAGATGTAGTCCTGATGGTATGATTTTGAGGAAACCAAGACAAAAAGAGATGGCCTGACCAATAATGAATAAAAAATGTAGAAGACTTTTGGAGCAGAAGGAGAATAGAGAAGAAAGGAGAGAGCAGAGGAAAGAGCAAAAGAGAGAAGGACGGAGATGGAGTGGAGGCTGATGATATTATGGCTGAAGGACTTTTATAAACAGGGAGAGCTAATACCTAACTTTAAACTGTTTGAATTGTTGCAATGTAAATCCTCCTCTGTGACCCCTAGATTTGTAACAAAGTTGTAAATCCTCCTCTGTGACCCCTAGATTTGTAACAAAGTCTCCTACACATATATGCCTTGGAGAGAAATATGCAAGAAAATCAGACACGTAGGGTTGAGTTTCGGGGTTGAGTTGGCATGTATTTGAAAGAACAGAAACAAACAAGAGGTAAGATTTGAGGGATATTTGGAATTCAGTGAGAGCAAGAATTTACGACCTGAAGTGACTTAGAGAAAATAATCTCTGGGGACTTTGTAGCAATCTCCAGAAGGACAAGACTGGGTGACCTCAACTGTCATCGGAGTTACACAGGTAATTATAAGGAAGAATGGTATCAGTAGACACATAGATGCATGTCTGACGTGACCCAGATCCCATGAGCAATTAATTCCAACTAAGAGGATTAAGAATGATTTTTTATAGTGAAGGAGGAATTTAAACTGATGAAAGATTATAAAAAGGGGTGATAATGGGTGGTGCTTGGCGGGGAAGAAAGATGAATGGATGAGTAAATGAATGAATTTGAGAAATTATAGGATTAGCTAACTTTGACATGGCTAAAATATCGTAAGTGCACAGGGTTCCAACAAACCCATTGCCGTCGATTCCGAGTCATAGCAACCCTATAGGACAGAGTAGCACTGCCCCATAGGGTTTGCAAGGAGCAGCTGGTGGATTTGAACTGCTGACCTTTTGGTTAGCAGCCACAGCTCTCCATAGCTCTTAACCGCTGTGCCCCCAGAGCTCCACACAGGGTACAGTAGGGGATAAAGCTGGCAAATGTACAGAAAGCCTGAAATGCGGGCAAAGCGGTTGGATTTTACTCTTTAGGATGTCAGAAGACACCCGATATTTATAAATATGTGAGTGAGATGATCAGATTCCTGTGGTGGGTTGTTGGTGGAGGACTGTTGTAGAAAAAAGAGAATGCTCTGAAATGTTGGTGATAGGATTTGAGCAGCAGTAGGAAAGTGAACTAGATGGACTGTAAGGTTATTTTATTTTATTTTTTTTAGATTCTACGGTACTGTGGAAAAAGGAGAACCAACACTGACTCCACATCCCAACTCCAACAATCTAACATTGATCTTCACTCCCACACTGCCCGCTGCTGCTGCAGCCACTGCTACTCTGACCGTACCGCCTGCCCTGAAACCACCCATGCTTTCTTTCCTTCTGACACAGAGCCTACTCTGAAGACCTCTATCTCTACTTCTTCCTCATCTTTCTCAAATGACCACTGTTCTCTCACCATCCCCTACTCAGTCAGACTCTCCAGCAATTTTCAAAATTACGTAGGAACTTGTGTTAACTTGTGGCTGCGTAGGCCGTGAACTGGAGAAGAGTTCCCTCTTAGTCAAAATTCACATAAAACAGGATTGGTGGAGAACTTGGGAGGGGTGAAATAGAATTTGTTTTTCTTTGCTTGCACTCTGGAGGACCCTTGCTTGTATTGTGTACTAGTGATGAAGTGGTTGAAGGGGATATGGGGAGAATTAACTTCCTCAACAATAGTTTAGTGAGAGGTTAGTATAAGCTCACTGAAGGAAAGAACTGCATCATCATGATCATAATTATCTGCATCAACATCAGTATACCTATCGAGCATTGCTATACACCCGGCCCTCTGCAAAGCACATGAGTACATTTTCTCTTCTTCACTGCACCCCTGTGAAGTGAAAGCACATGAGTACGTTTTCTCTTCTTCACTGCAACCCTGTGAAGTGAATATTGTTACTGCCCTCGTTTTACTGATTAGAAGACCGTGGCTCAGAAAGGCCAAATGACTTGTTCCAATCTCCACCATTAATAAATGGCAGATCCAGAGTTCAAACGCCAGATGCCAGATCCTGTCCTATGCTGTCGTTCATACTTCTTTGTAGTCCTCACAAAGCTTCGTAAAAGTTAAGTATTTAATACATTTTTAATTGCTATGAAGACAGCTACTACACACATAATCCATTTCTTGACATCTATTCTTCCCAGTTTTCTCATTCTGCAATCTGGGAAGGGAAAAATGTTTCACACAGTAGACACCATTAAAAAAATTGCTGAACACATACCAAGCAAAACATCTGTGTTAGTTCAGTCCTGTTTCTTACTGGCCTCAAGTTTAATGAGCTCAAGTTAATACAGGTGAAAGGCCAGAGAGTTACATGCAGAAGTTAATGAAATACCATAGAACTGCTGAGAAAATGACTAGCAGCCAAATGTGAATTTAATATACTTCATTCTCAAAAAGCAATGCCCCATGGGAGGCATCTTGCTGGGCGAGGCAATGTGGCATGTTGGAAAAGTACTCACTTGAGAGTTAGAAGATGGGGCTCTGATCTTAGCTTTGCTATCAGCTAGTTCACTAATCTTTGGCAGAGTAGTGACTCTGAGTCTCAGTTTTCTCATCTGTAAAATGAGGGGGTTGGACTAGATGGTCTATCAGGTCCCATCCAGTGATATGTTCAGTTTTGTTTTCAAATTCACAGTTAGAAATCCTTAAGGTCTACGCCCAGGTGGCACCTCATAGCCTGTGGATGTAACATTGCATTGAGTCAAAAATTAGAACTCTTTTCCCCCTATTTAACTATAGAACATTCTGAGTCTACTTAAGCTGCAAAATACGGATAATATGAACAGTGTATTACCCATGGTTGGCATGAGTTCACACAGTGTTTTGAGGTTCATTAGTGAAAGGCACAACTATAGACATCACAGCTATTTTAGTTCATTATTAAATAATGAAATCTGTGTAGATAATAGATATAAAAATAATTAAAAATGAAAGTTATTACAATCTGTGTAAATTGAGAAATTAATAGACATCACCACACACACTAAACTGTAAATATCTTTATGAAGTTTGATGTCTAGTTACAAACTCAGCTGAGACACATTCTACACAAAATTAACCACACAAACATTAGAAGTGGATATAACTGATGGCAGGCATAAATTACCAAGGAAGTAAAATTATATGTAAAATCCATTGCTGTCAAGTCTACTTTGACTCATACCAGCCCTATAGCACAGAGCAGAACTGCCCCATAGAGTTTCCAAGGAGCAGCTGACGGATTTGAACTGCCCATCTTTTGGTTAGCAGCCGGATTTTAACCACTGCATCACCAGGGCTCCAGTTAGAATTACACACACACACACACACACACACACACACACACACACACACACACACACACAC
>NW_004443994.1:13683935-13687594 GCF_000243295.1 Trichechus manatus latirostris
CTACACAAGGAGCCCTCGTGGTGCAATGGTTAAAGTCCTTGGCTGCTAACTGAAAGGTCATTGGTTCAAACCCACCAGCCACACCATGGGAGAAAGAGGTGGCAGTCTGTTTCTGTAAAGATTTACAGCCTTGGAAACCCTATAGGGTGGTTCTACTCTCCTGTAGGGTCACTGTAAGTCAAAATTGACTCGACGGCAATGGGATTTTTGGTTTATAAATACACACACACACACACACACACACATTTGATATAAATTGGAGGAAAATTGAACCTTCTAGTAAAGCAGTGAAGCCCCTGGGTGGCACAAATGGTTAAGCGCTTGACTACAAACAAAAAGGTTGGCAGTTCGAATCCACCCAGAGGTGTCTCAAAAGTAAGGCCTGGCTATCTGCTTACAGAAGGTCACAACCTTGAAAATTGTATAGAGCAGTTCTACTCTACACACATAAGACTGCCATGAGTTGGAATCAACTCAATGGCAAGCGGGTTTGGTTTAGTGAAACTGCAGTATGTAAAACCATCACTGGTCTTTAAATGCAGAGAGTAATTAAATGACCTGGGGCAAGTCACTTGACCAATGTTCACCTCAACTTTCTTCTGGGTAAAACAGAAATAACAATGATCACCCTGCCTATTTGCTCTTCACAACAACTATTTGAAATAAGGAAAGTATTAATAGATCATTATAATAAAGCTTGTACTATTTTGAAAACTGCAAAGCAGTATACAACTCTCAAGTGTAATGATGGAGTATCTGAATTATAAAAAGTCACAAAATATAGCTATATATGTCTTTATAAGAAAGACATCCTGAGCTATAGTTCTAATGTCTTAGGAGGACTTGGATCAAATAATTTGCTTTTGAAATCCACCTTCAAAATGCTACTGCTTTCATGGCTAAATGTTGCATTGAACGTCAAGGGCAAAAACCGATGAAGGAAAATGGAATAAAAACTACTTCACACAATGGGATGGAAGCAAAGAAAAACAGAAAAATGGGGTTATGAGGAAGATGAGACTGTTACAAATATGAAAAAACACATACAGTATTCAGGCTATATTTAGAGCAAGAGTAGAAAAGTAATCAAACTTTTCCATATTTATTCAATATGATACCTATTATCTTCCTACATGGAAACCCCTGGATGACTGCTTTAAGCCTTTTTACTGGAAAGTGTGGCATGGGGCATAACATATTACATTTTGATCCAATCGAAACCCTATTTGGAGTTATAGGTCGGGACTTATTGGAAAATAATCATCATTTTGAAAGTCAATTTTTAGGGTTTCTATGCTAAGCAGAAGATTAATATTTGAGAGAAACTGAAAGCAAGTGCAAGCTTTTTCATTGGAAAGAAATAATTTTCTAAGATAATTAATTACCATACTAGGAGGAAGTATTTAGCATGGGAAAAACATCTTTTATTTGTGTGGAAAAATGTCCATAAACAATAGCTTCTGTATGTAGATATGGAAAACCCAGCAAATATCCATAAGACAACATTTATCTCCAAACCAAGGCAATCATTGCCCTGCAGATTTGGTTTTCTCTCTGTCTCTTCTTGAACATAATTTCTTATACTATATTACTACTATTTATGCATTCTCTATCCCCTTGAGTAGATAGTAAAATTTTGAAGACAGGTTGCTACTTAAACTTTTTTTCATTCCTCATTCTTTTCACATAAAAAACAAAACAAATACCAAACCCATTGTTTTTGGGTCGATTTCCACTCATGGCAACCCCTATGTTACCCAGTAGAACTGCTCTATAGGGTTTTCCTGTCCAGCATAAACCACAACTATACACGTGGACCTCACCAGATGGAATACACAGGAATCAAATCGACTACATCTGTGGAAAGAGATGATGGAAAAGCTCAATATCATCAGTCAGAACAAGGCCAGGGCTCAACTGTGGATCAGACTATCAATTACTCATATGCAAGTTCAAGTTAAAACTGAAGAAAATTAGAACAGGTCCATGAGAGCCAAAGTACGACCTTGAGTATATCCCACCTGAATTTAGAGACCATCTCAAGAATAGATTTGATGTGTTGAACACTAATGAACGAAGACCAGACGAGCTGTGGAATGACATCAAGGACATCATACATGAAGAAAGCAAGAGGTCACTAAAAAGACAGGAGGAAAAGAAAAGACCTAAATGGATGTCAGAAGAGACTCTGAAACTTGCTCTTGAACATTGAGTAGCTAAAGCAAAAGGAAAAAATGATGAAAAGACCTGAACAGAAGATTTCAAAGGGCAGCTTGAGAAGACAAAGTGTTATGATGACATGTGCAAAGACCTGGAGATAGAAAACCAAAAGGGAAGAACACATTCAGCATTTCTCAAGCTGAAAGAACTGAAGAAAAAATTCAAGCCTTGAGTTGCAATACTGCAGGATTCTACGGGGAAAATATTAAACAATGCAAGAAGCATCAAAAGAAGATGGCAGGAGTATACAGATTCATTATACCAAAAAGAATTGGTCGACGTTCAAGCATTTCAGCAGGTAGCATGTGATCAGGAATCCGATGGTACTGAAGGAAGTAGTCCAAGCTGCACTGAAGGCATTGGCGAAAAAGAAGGATCTGGGAGTTGACAGAATACCTATTGAGATGTTTCAACAAAGGGAAGCAGCGCGGGAAGTGCTCACTTGTATATGCCAAGAAATTTGGAAGACAGCTACCTGGCCAAGCAACTGGAAGAGATCCATATTTATGCCTATTCCCAAGAAAGGTAATCCAATCAAATTTGGAAATTATTGAACAATATCATTAATATCACATATAAGCAAAATTTTGCTGAAGGTCATTCAAAAGTGGCTGCAGAGGTACATGAACAGGGAACTGCCAGAAACTGAGGTCGGATTTAGAAGAGGATGTAGAACCAGGGATATCATTGCTGATGTCAGATGGATCCTGGCTGAAAGCCGAGAATACCAGAAAGATGTTTACCTGTGTTTTATTGACTATGCTAAGGCATCTGACTGTGTGGATCATAACAAATTATGGATAACACTGAGGAGAATGGGAATTCCGGAACACTTACTTGTGCTCATGAGGAATCTGTATATGGATCAAGAGGCAGTCAAGTCATTCAAACAGAACAAGGGGATACTGCATGGTTTAAAGTCTGGAAAGGTGTGTGTCAGGGTTGTATCCTTTCACCATACCTATTCAATCTGTATGCTGAGCAAACAATCCAAGAAGCTAGATTATATGAAGAAGAACAGGGCATCAGGATTGGAGGAAGACTCACTAACAAACTGCGTTATGCAGATGGCACAACCTTGTTTGCTGAAAGTGAAGAGGACTTGGAGCACTTACTGATGAAGATCGAAGACCACAGCCTTCAGTATGGATTACACCTCAACATAAAGAAAACAAAAATCCTCACAACTGGACCTATATGCAACACCATGCAAAATGGAGAAAAGATGGAGGTTGTCAAGGATTTTATTTCACTTGGATCCACAATCAACACCCATAGAAGCAGCAGTCAAGAAATCAAAAGACGCATTGCATTAGGAAAATTTGCTGCAAAAGATCTCTTTAAAGTGTTGAAAAGCAAAGATGTCACCTTGGAGTAAGGTGCACCTGACCCAAGCCATGATGTTTTCAATCGCCTCATATGCCTGTGAAAGCTGGACA
>NW_004443994.1:13687694-13704287 GCF_000243295.1 Trichechus manatus latirostris
GGACATCATGCTTGGTAAAGTAGAGGGTCAGCAAAAAAGAGGAAGACCCTCGACGAGATGGATTGACACAGTGGCTGCAACAATGGGCTCAAGCACAGCAACAATTTTGAGGATGGTGCAGGACCAGGCAGTGTTTTGTTCTGTTGTGCGCAGGGTCGCTATGAGTTGGAACCGACTCGACGACACCTAACGACAACAACAACCACAATCTTTATGGAAGCAGATTGCCAGTCCCTTCTTCTGTGTCACTTCTGGGGGGGTATAAACCACCAACCTTTAGGTTAGTAATGGAGCCCAAACTGCTTGTGCCACCCAGGGGCCTTTCTCTTTGCACATTGTTCACCTTAATTAAGTATTTGGTGAATGGACGAAGGACTAAAACCAACAAAAAGCTATCCTGACAAGGAATTTCAACTAGTCT
This sequence comes from Trichechus manatus latirostris, assembly GCF_000243295.1. Lineage (NCBI taxonomy): Eukaryota > Metazoa > Chordata > Mammalia > Sirenia > Trichechidae > Trichechus > Trichechus manatus. The sequence continues at coordinate 13,688,116 of NW_004443994.1, forward strand.
TACGTGGTCAAAGCTTAATGATGAGAACAAATGATCTAGTATGATTAAGCACTTTTTATATAAAATATCCAGAAAGGCTCTGTAGATGCACAAAGTTTGCAAGAGTGAGATCTCATCTAATGCTTAATAACTGAACAAATAATGATATTTGGCCTAGTCCATAATATTACATAAACCAATCCCTGACAATAACATTTATGTTGAATTATAATACTGTCCTATAGCCTGACAGCATTCCTTGTAATAGGTTTTGTAGGCATCGTTCCAACAATCAATTTAGATTCAATGGTATAGAGCTCATTAAAAATAATTTCTTTATATTTTCCAGCCTCATTGCTTACAGTTTTCTATTAAGAAAATAATAATGGCCAGCTATTTCACTTTTTCTTTCTAACAAAATAATCAAATAACAAAAAGTATTGTCCATAGTTCTCATAGAAATCATCATTTTATTGACAATTCACTTAAAATTCTAAATCTAGGCAATTATTACATTAGACAAAAAAATTCAGCTTCAGGGAAAAGTAATCCACTCGAATTTGTAGGTGTTATAAAAGCCAAACGGCTATGTTGTTCATGGTGCTTTTCTTTTGATCCCCTTGCCCTGGGCTGCCACAAACCAAACCAAACCAAAACCATTGCCTTTAGTAGATTCTGACTCATTGTGATCCTATAGGACAAAGTAGAACTTCCCCATAGGGTTTCCAAGGCTGTGAATCTTTATGGAAGCTGACTGCCATATCATTCTCCCATGGAGTGACTGAAAGGTTTGAATCGCCGACCTTGCAGTTAGTAGCTGAGAGCTTAAACACTGTGCCACCAGGGCTCGTTTGAGCTGCCATAATCTACTAAAAAAGATGGGCCCATGTTTGGCAGTGGCTAATATCACAAAATAAGGATAGTAGTCAAAGAAACCAGCCACTAGACTTGGAGCAGAATAATCAGTACATAATTTGCGGAGATTCACGAGACATAGCAAGTGGCTGTACAACACGTGTCCCAAAAGACATTAGCTACAAACTCTAAAGAGCATGCTTATAGCACTTAAGGTTTTAGAAATTGCCTTTATACATTATATCATTTAATTCTCACAATAATGTCATTATTACAATATTGATGAAACCCGAGGCCCACAAATGTGGAGTGAAGTGATTTTCTCATTCTACACGCTGGTAAGTGGCAGAGCAAACTCCAGCGCAGATGTTCCAACTCCAAGCCTAGCACCTTCCCCTCTACATTAACTGGATATGACTGTCCTGAGCTTTTTGGCTGCGGCTTGACCCAACAATAATACTATAAGTTGTTTTTTTTTTATATTTTAGAAGAAGATAACAGAGGGAAAGATCTAATAAACTATGTCCTCAGGAAAGGATTCTCCAGAAATATTTATTGAGCAACTACTATGTGTCTAGAACATACACAGATACTATGTGCTATGTACTGAAGACAGTCGAAAAGAGAGGGCAAAACATATATGACCCCTCTCCTCAGGGAGTTTGTAGCCTGGTAGAATTAAACATAAACAATCAAATAAACATGTATAGCATTTATCACAATTGCAATGATATATATTTATCTGATTATTTGTTTAAGGTCTAATCCTATCAGACAACAATCTCTATCCTTTTATTATACTCACCAGGCCAAATATTATCCCCTTGTTAAACCCAGTTATTCCATATCTGCCCAAGAGAAACTCAATATAGCTAGAGATTATAACTGCTCCCCCTTCAAATGCACAATCTCAAATGGGAACTCAATACTGCCTAACAATCCTTCTTATTATACGCGTCACTCCACAAAAGACATTTAGATACCTTCTCCTCTGAGCTAAAATATAAAATGCCACTCCTTTTTAGTCTAGGCTGAAGTGTATGAGTCATCAGACCAAGACATTTAACAAAATTGTTCACGGATGCTTCCCCAGAACTTCAAACAATGCCTGCCCCATAGTATCTTCTCAAATGAATGAAGGTACTGAGTAGCAGTATATTTAGGATAAACAGTGCACTTCTTGAACTTAGCTTGGCCTCCAGTCTTGATTTCATTATTTACTGGTTTCGACCTGGCTAAATTTTGCTAACCTTCATAAGATCTCAGTTTCCTCATTCATGAAATGGGACTAAGATCTTCCAGGGTTGTTGTAAGGATTATATAAGATAATTTATATAAATTATATAAAATAAAGCCAGAGTTTGGTACACAGAAGGCATTCAATAAATGTTAGTTCTCATTATCAACATCGTTATTATGGAAATTCTTAAAATGTTAGTTTTCTTTCAATTATTAACTTTATGAAGTATTTTGTTACACAATGAAAATAACAATGCATGTATTTTAAATATGTGATTTAAAATATTTTGTTGCATGCTTAATATTATGCTAAAGCAAACATTTCTCTTCTCTTCAGTAAACCGTTTTTTCCAGCTTTTAAAAGGGAAGTCAATGAATTAAACGTGTCTTGCATGATGGAGAATTGTTTATTTCACATTTAAACTGCATACACTCTATAAAGTCAGGATTGCTCACATAGATTTGTAATTTTATGCTTCACATGCTTAAATAAGTAAAATTAAGAAAATGAAGATTTGATAGTTGAAAAGTAAATGTAAACACTAGTGCTTAAAGAATGAAAGCAAGGCCATTCTGTACCCTAAAGAAAACACATTATCCTGGGGCGGGGGGGTTGGGGAGGGAAGATGCTAAAATCTGAGCCCATTACCGTGCTACTTCATGAACATCTGGCAGTCTGTCACTTCACGGGCAACAACATCTTCTCTAAACAGAAGAGACGAATTCATCAGGGATTCCCGTAGTACAGTATATGCTTAACTTAAGTACCTGCTTTCCGTGATTTCCATAGATTATCATATTCATGACACTGTGGAGTGAAAGCATTCTTCTGACTCTCTAACCAGAACATGAAAAAGAAATTAAAACACTGGCAGGTACTTTGTCTCCAGTTTGTTGGACAAGTAAGAAAAGGACTTTCCACCCATTTATGTAAATGAAATTCTGTCAACTTAGAACATTTTAACAAAGATGACAGTTGACTGTCTATTAATAAATACTTGACAGGATAACAATTATAATTGTAGTTGATTGTTTTTCTTTCCGTAAATGTAGGTCAGTGTGTATTTTTTAAGAATCTGTTTAAAATAAATTTGCAAACCCCAATAACTTTTCTCCTCACCCCTATTAATGCAGGCAAAACTTCAACGTGTACATTCTTGTCTTCTAAAATGTTCATGGTTTTAGAATATGGTGGCAAAGCCTTTGCTGATACATATAATCATGTAATTAAATATGTGTGTGCTTAGCAGTGTATTTAGGCATACCTGCATATCAACATACACATATATAAATACATGCTAGATATTCATATTCTAATCCAGTATTTTGAATTCTGTGGAAAGCCTTAAAGTACACTTGGCTCTCTCTTATCCAGGGGTGGTTATTCATTTTAGGGATAATCCACGCTTCTTCTAGCTGACATTAGAAATTTTTAAATTGTTTACTATCAGAAAGGTAGGGTAAGGATATGTAACAAATTAATCAATCTGGTTACTCATCAAGCTTTGGGAATTTAGTAGAGGAGGAAGTAATGAATCTAACGAATAAGTTGAGTTTTGGGAGGTTACCTGTGGAAATCACTTATCTACCTTAGTCCACTACCCCATTAGTTACATTTGAGAAAGAGAGTTTCTAAACAGAATCAGGAAGAGCTTTAAAATTTCCTTTTGTGCAAGATCCTTCCAGGAAAATGTATCTCTCTAGGGGAGTTTGGGAGAGGGACAAGGCTATGTTGATGTATTAGAATGTCAGTTACAAGTACTACCCAAACAGTGAGTAATTTTGCCTTTATCTATTACAATTGAAAGCACAACACTGTACTTCATCAGATTTAAGATGCTATAATATATTGTTCTTATGCATGCAATGAAGTAGAAAGTAAGCAAAATAAATTGTTTAAATATTACTAAAATTTTCTCCCAAAGTCTGATAATTTGAAGATGCCATCTATTGTAAGACACCCTGATTTTAAAGATATTAAAATGGAAAAAATGCACATATTAGAACTAATAAAACACAGTGTTGTTAATTGCCGTTGAGTAAGCTCGCACTCCTAGTGACCTTATGTAAAACAGAACAAAACATTGCCTGATTTTGAGCCTTCTTCATGATTGTTAGTATGCCTGAGTCCGTTGCTGTGGCCATTGTGTCACTCCTCTTCATTGGGGGTTTCCTTAGTTCTTACTGGTTCAGTTCTAAGTTTCTTATTACTGTTAGAGGCCATAATAGTGGCATCTCATTTTCCTAGAGTAATGTTATATGAAAATCATCTTTCCTAAAATCTTATTTATAAATAAAAACCCAAGTTCTAGAGGTATAAAACTTAAATATACATATATATATATATATATATATATATATATATATCTCATCAGAGACAAGCTGGGAATAAACATGGTTCTGTTCCCAGCTATATCCCAGAAAACAATGTGTAAATATTTGAAAGAGCTAGAAGCAGAGAAGGGTAAATCTCTGGATGTTTCTGATTTACGTTAAGTCTACCTTTGAATGTTTCTGAGCTAGGTATCTTTGTTGTTTTTTGAACTCCATTTTCCCCTCCTTATCTCCTCCAGAGGTAGATGAAGCCAAAAGTTTTTTGGTTTGTTTAGTTAAAGAATATGTACAATATGTATTTGTGTGTATCTCCAAAAGTGAGTTCAGGATGAAAATATCATAAGCAAAATTTGCTCTGCCAAACAAAATGATAATGCCCTATCAATTTTTTTAAGAGCAAGATTCCTCTCTCATGTTTTTGGGCAAATAACTTTACATGAGCTAGCTATCCTGAGATGCTGACAGACCGAGTTGTTTCTAAGGAGAAATTTCTGTTGGTCAGTGTGCAGGGGTTAATTCTTCTAGCACTGCTCCTTGGAGATACTTTTTCGAGGACAGAATGAACCACAGAGAAAGATACACAGGACAATGTCCAAAAAATACAGCATCATTATGCCATTTAATGACTGATGTAGGTTCCGTCAGCCAACAGTCCTAGGAAAGTAGGTTTTCTCTGAATAAGAATGATTCAGAAAGATAATGTTGTATTTTATTAGAATCAATAAAATCATAAGCAAATACCATGTATTCCTGTTAGTCATCCAGTGATGGAACTGTGTGCGTGAATGCACTAATGGATTCCTTCAATGCAAATTAGCACTAAATTCCTAAGTAAACCGTCCTTCACTTCAGAGCCACTGTAATCCATCTCTTATGTCAGATGAACTGCTAGACTTATCCTTCTGATCGCATAGGCTTTACTGCTCTTCTTCATTCATCTCTCACACTCAGTAATCCTTTTACCTCTCCTTTCCAAGTTTATAATTTAAATGCAATCTATTCACTACTGAAAAAGGACCCTAGTGTAAATAGGATGTCTTTGAGTTACAGCCAGAGAAGCCATTACTGGATATACAATGGCCCGGGATCTTTTACATGTACGACAATATGGGGAGCCTCACTGCTCACTTGCCTTCATTAATGTTTCATGTCGACACACAGTATTAAGACTGGGCACTGAATTTGGGGTCCTCTTCTACTTTGACTTCTTTCACACAGTCTGGCAGTATTTTGTATTCTAGAGAAAAGTCTTTGAGGGCCAGAATTAACCCCCATCAGTTCTTTGGTGTGTTATCAAAATGGATTTTGATTTTATATTTCAAAGTTGCAAAATAGCAGATTGGCTATATAAATTATGGTGTGGTCTTTCTTCAACATACTAGATGGCCATTAAAAAGAAAATCATGTTTAGAAGGATTTTAAGAAGTATGAAAAATGCTTCCTTAATATATTTTTAAGTAAAATAAAAGGATTAGAGCAGTATATGCCGTCTGAGCCTAATTTAGTTTTATAAATTATTATTTATGTGTGTTTGTGTCTCTCTATATATAGGCACACACACACACAAACTGGGATCACTGAGTGGTGGGATTAAATGATTTTTATTTTTTTGTACTTATATAGTTTTCTAATTTTCTCCAAGAGCACATATTACTTTTATAATCAGAAAAATGTTAATTAAAACAAATATTGGCTTAAACGGAACGTTAATGGGAAATGTTATAAAAACCTTTGTGGGAATAAAATTACAATTATCATCATGGCCACAATCGTTATCCTATTTTTTAAAATATGAGCCTCAAATCACAATTTAGAATGGTAGCTAACAAGCAAATTTAAGCTGTGAGAGAATGCATATGTAATGACTAAACAAATAGAAATATGATAAACAGATTTCAGGCCTAATTTTAAAATATGGTTAAATTCATAGTAAGTCATCCACTCCAATAAAGCACTGCATATATTTGAGGTTATAGATTCTTGTTCCTGAGTAAAATGAAATTCCTAAATTTTAGTTCTATATGGGGCATTGGCAAATTAGTAATATCTAAGAATTAAACTGTAATGCTAAATTTCCAAGAATTAAAATAGTAACGCTAGCGTTTACTAGAATTCTTTCCCATTTATATTTCCCAAAGGAGATATACATTTAGCATATATATATGAAAATATTTATGCACAAATACACAGAATAAAATTTTGTCCTTTCAGAGTCCAGCTACCTAAACAAATGAACAAATGAACCTAAAAATATTGCATCTTCAGAAGGATCTTTGGTGGCAAGTATCATCTTCGCTCCCAGATAGAATGAACAGAGTTGAGAAGCGTTATAGAGCTAAATGTTACCCACACTGCGTTCTGATTAGCCCATTTGTGTATTGAAAAAGAATAGTGTTGATTAGCTGATGATGTTTTTAAAGACCAGTCTTTCTTTTTATGTAGAAGTCAGTGAGGATGGGAGAAGCTTCACAAGTATAATCAAACCAAAATTTTAAAAGGTGAAGCAACGATTATACATACATTAGAGGGAGTAACAGCAAATACATTGACCTTGGAAGAGTAAGGTGTCAGTAGAGAGCTGGAGGATCTGCAGACAATAGTAGGTGTGAGACAGTCTAGGTTGCAATTTTATAAGCTTTGAAGACCCATAAAGGTAATATCTTTTTTACAAGCATTGAAAAACAAGTATTCATATTTCATTAAGGCCTATTATATATATAGGAGACCCTTGTTGCACAAATGGTTAAGAGCGTGACGACTGAGAAATTGGTGGTTCGATCCTACCCAGAGGTGTCTCAGAAGACAGGCCTGGTGATCTGCTTCTGAAAGGCCATGGCCTTGGAAACCCTTTAGAACAGTCCTCTGCACACATTGGGTCACCATGAGTCAGAACTGACTCAACAGCAACTGACAACAACACACACACACACAGACACGAAGAGCAGCCAACTGCAATATAAATTCCATCCTCCTCTAGAAGCAAAGAGTAAATGCATAAAAGGGAAAATGTGTATGTGCACATGATCAGAAAAAAGAGTACGTGAAGGAAAACAATGGGTTAATAAAACATCAGTTTTCCTACCATCTATGATATTGGAGCTCAGAAAAAGTAGTTGTGAAGGAGATTCCACAGATACTGAGTCATCTGAAGTGATTTGAAAGCCTTCACAACTTTCTGTTTGAATGATCCAGTAAGTTAAATCAATATTTACTGGGCACCTACAATTTTCTGGATATTAATCCCTCTATCTGACTCACTATTCACTAAAGAGACCCAAGACAACTGCACCATTGGTACCTTATAAACAGTGGCTATGGGGCGTCTTACTGAGACCTGAGCTTAGAAAGTGTGTGTGCGTGTGTGTGTGTTTGTGTGTGTGTGTATATATATGTATTTTTACACAAATAACACACACCTTCTATGTTTGTTTGCCAACCGCGCCCTCACCCCTTGAGGTATTTTTGTAAGTGGGCTATGACAATTTTTTTCACAGCAACATGTAAAAAAAATTGGTATAGCAGCACTTACAAAAATATCTTCGGGGGGAGGGTGTGGTTGGCAAACATAGAAAGCACGCATTGTTTACGTAAAATACTGTATTAAAAAAAAAAAAAAAAAACCCAAAACCCATTGCCATCTAGTCATTTCTGACTCATAGCAACCCTACAGGACAGAGTATAACTGCCCCATAGAGTTTCCAAGGAGTTGCGGGTGGATTTGAACTGCTGACCTTTTGGTTAGTAGTCGACCTCTTAAAAAAACACCGTATAGTTGGCATGAAGTGACAAATCATGGATCTACTAAAGAAATGGTAGATTTTTCTCACAGAATTCACTTCTGTACACAATCTCCTGGAATATTTTATAGTGCAGATGAATTAGCCAGTTTTGGTTATTGTCCTATAATATGTACCATGGCTGATGGTTGAGCCAGCAACTCAAGTCCCCCTAGGATAAAAAGCATAATGACAGATCGAATGTGCTAATAATACTAAAGGTTTTCAAAATAAAACCTTTATTGATTGAATGCCTTATCATCTACAAGTGTCACTCATTTACCTGCTGCTTTTAAGTATATGTGAATGTATGGATGAAAAAAGACTCTTTTTTTCTGAACAATTTTCACTAAAAGATCACTTCAGAATCATAGGCTAAAGTAGTGCTTTATTATTGCTGTATAATTGTGAAGTACACTTAGAGGAAGCTGGGTCAAGCACTATTATCATCTTTCTTATATACTGATTCATCCTATATACAGGGGTTTATCTATATCCTATAAAGTTAATATGTAGAGCAGGTTAGAAGAGAAAATTAATCCTTGTATAGATGTTGCATGAAACTTTTAGTCTTAAGATAATGCCAAATATGCAATTTTTAATATTACTTAATTTAGAATTTTTGCACCTTTATTCATAAATAGAAAAATGGTCTATAATTTTCTTTACTGTACTATTATCAGATTTTGGTATTAAAGTTGAACCAAATCCATAAATTTTAGGGGGAGTTTTCTGTATCTGGAATTGTTTAAATACCACAAAACCTCTGATAAAGATGTCAGCTATTCAGCTGCAAAATTTCCTGTGCCTGGTATCTCTTTAATGGCAGATTTTAAAATTTGCTTTCCAATTCTATCTATGATTATTGGTTACTTTTTAAAAAAAATTTAGGGAGGTTATAGATGATAAGAAATTACCTCCTCACTCTAAATATTACAGCTGAAGAGCTGTACAGTCATGCACTGCACAACGTACGTTTGGGCAATGTCTGACTACATATATGTCTGTGATCCCTGGGTTATAAATGCCAGACTTGTGTACAACCCATAGTTACAAACCAACCCCCGAAAAGCCTATGCTGTTAAAAATTCGAGGTACGTATAAAGGTTCATAATAACAAACAGGCACTACTTTGCAACATACATCAAAATATTATTATTATTGCTGTAGTATTATGTTAAAGATATTTTAGTGTATCTGGAAGTATTTCTTTAATGTTTTTTATGCATAGGAAGGTACACTATATACTATGTCAAACATTTGACTGATGTTAGATACGAACCGTACCTAACTGTTCTGACTTACATACAAATTTGACTTAACAATAGACTTAGGAACAGAAGTTGTTCCTAAGTAAGCAAGGACTGCCTGTATATAATATGGTGTTTACACAACGGCCAATCACATATCCTATTTCACAGAATGTACTGTGGACATTAAGTGACACATGACTGTATACAACAATTTCTTATTCTTTAATACTCTCCTATATCTGAAGTTACAGCTTTATTTTCATTTTTAACAGAATCTATTTTTACTTCCTCCTTTTTGGAGTTTTTATGGTAATCTTATCTATTTATTTATTTCCTTTTTCCATATGTCAAGGTTTCTGGGTGGTGCAACTGGTTTGCGACCAACTGCTAACCTAAAGATTGGCGGTTCAAACCCACCCAGCGGTGCTATGGAAGAAAGCCCTGGTGATCTGTTTTCATGAAGATGACAGCCAAGAAAACCCTCTGCAGCAGTTCTACTCTGTAACACATGGGGTCACCATGAGTCGGAATCCACTCGACAGTAACAGATTGGATTTTGTTTTTTTCATGTCGCTTTTGGTTTTATTCATTCTTTTTCCCTTTTTAAAACAATTTATTCCCAAAACAGACCTTGCTGATGCCCAGGAGAAGTGGACGCTCCTTGTAGTTCAGTGCATCTCTTCTCAGTCCAGGCTGGCCTTCCCTTCTCTGGTCATGCTGAGGGCTCTTTATAATCTTCAGGTTCTATTGTGAAAACACCTTCATTTTTTTCCCCTGTTTATTTCTCTGTCCTTTACCTTCTGCCTGGATGCTGTTTGCACTTGTCTTTCTCTATAGCATTTTTTTTTTTCCAAGCCAGAAACCATCTTTGGCTTTTTGACATACAGAACCATTTAAATATACACAAGTAGAAAATAATAGATGAGTATCAAATAGTTTTCACACTTCCTGGTCTCTGCAAGGGAACTTGAGGGGGGCATCAAAAGTTAGATCCAGCGACAATGAGCTGTATTATATCAGTTTTCCTGTTTAAGCACCTAGAAAAAGCAGTGGGTACTGAAAATAGTACTGAGCTCAGAATCTGGATATTAGAAGATTCGGGTTCTAGGTCTTTATTTAAATTCTTTTTCTGTCTGATTCAAAAATTAACTCCTCTGTGAGAGTTAATTTCTCTCTTACTATTGACCCAAAGATATAGAGAAGCACGTAGAGCTAGATGGAAAAAAAATTCAATTTACAATCACACTAACCTGCTTCAAAACTTAAAAAAAAAAAAAAAAAAAGCTTGTTTACTTGTTTCTTTTTAATGATTCATATTTCAGTGGTTTAGATCATGTCATCTGAAGGTTGAAGTTTAGTGATAAAATGACTGTCCCAGTTGCAAATGGAAAAGAAGTTTCTAAAATAAGGTGCATGACTTTAGAGATCTTCGATTCCAGGATGAACCTGTTATCTGCATGTTTATCTGAGCAAGAAGAACAGCTTGCATAATAGACTCTTCTAATGGATGTAAACAAGCTCTCTTTTTCTATCATCTTTTTTTTTTTTTTTTTTTAATGAAAGAATATAGAAATATATTATTTAGTGGTAAAGTGAACAAAAAACTCATTGTTTTTCACAGGCTTTGGAGACAAAAGATCGTTGCCTCCAGGCCTTGGCAATTTTGAACAAAAAGCGTTCATTATATGAAGTACACTAGGTATGTTATTTATTGTGATTTGTGGTGATATAATTGAGCCCAAACAGAACAGGATTTGAAAAGAAAGCCCTATACTAGTGCATTCTGTAATTCTGGCTTACAAACATTAAGAAGTGAAATTCTTATGCCATCTACAACACATCCCAACCCTTCAGTCTGTCCCCAGAAGTCAGGTAACAGGCCTATGTAATAGCTCTGTACTAGAAGACCATTCAAGGCAATGACATGGAAATTAGCACGCTGAGTGTCCTGCTTTGCAGCTGAATTCCTTGATTTCCATTATTTGACAGCAAGATGATATCAAAGGCTGCAGAGAGTTGTTAAGGGATAGCTCAAATGCTAGTGTGTGTGGTGAAGCAGGTGAGCAGTTAGGATCGTGTGACACATACTGACAAGAAAGGGAGTATCAGGCTACCCCCTGAGTGAAGCGCTGAACATGGGCCCTATCATGGAAAATATGCTTTTTGTTAAAACTCTCCGTATCTAGAGGGAGGGGCAACCTTTCTGGCACAAATGCTTGACTGCTGTGAAAATCCAGTGAAAGGTCTTCTCAGGGTTTGTTTAAAAAGGTCAGCTCAGGAACTACTGACCCCCATGACTTCATCCTGACAGTTTCCGCACCCTCACAAAATCACTCTTGTCACTTCTAGCCTCCTGTGCTTTTCTGAAAACAAAACCCTCTACCACCTGCCGTCTATTATTCTATCAGCGAGCAACATGCTCTCTCTTCAGCTGATATTTCAATTTATTTGTGGTTAGATGTGCAATAATACTCTGACTGAAGCCAAGGGAGCAGTTTAAAGATTTAAAACAAAAACAAAGCCAGTGCTTCAAATATCTCTTCATGCAAAGCTTACCAGACACGAAAATGTGGCTAATTCTCATCCATACAAAAGCAAAACTCAGACACGCAGATGGTCAGTGCCTGCCCTCTGCAGAGGGAGAAGCAGGGTTGGCTCCAACTAAAAAATAATTATCCAGGTCCTTTGAAAATCAAGTTGTACCACTTCTCCTGTGAGCATCCACAAAGACTGTTGCATATATTTGCTATTAGCTCCCTCTTTGTCTGGGGATTTTGTTAATGCTCTTTCTTCATAGAAGTTTGTGTTGCCTTGTTCTCATATTTGACACCAACTGAAATAGCCTTGCCGAAACCTTTGTTTCTATTTTCTTCAAAATGTGTATTCCTCAATGAGGTTTCATCTTAATCTCTTCTTTTCAAAAGGATATGAATTGAACACGCAGAGAATCAGCCTAACAGGACCGATTATCAATTTCCATTTCCTTTCAACGCCTTTGCCACCCGTGGGCCTCCTAGACAGCTTTCCTCGAGGACAAAAGGTGTCTGAAATGGACAACTTTATTTTATTCACTGGTCTCTTAGTGAATGACAGAGACTCATCGCCCATAATAAATCCTTCCTCTGACTCTTTTATATAATGCACAGCTGAGCTAAAAAGGAAATCAATGCTGCAATTTTAATTTAACACTTTCATTCCGTTAATTTATCTAAAAAATCCTATGCCATGACTTTTCCTTGTCAAAACAGCCAATTGCTGTCAGTGTGAAAATGCTCCGAGTTTCTTTCTTTCTTTTCTTTTTTTTTAAAAATAGTATGGCTGTAAAAACCATGGGTCACATACTAAGCCCTCTGTTTTTCTTCTGAGTGCAAAGCTCCTTTTGAAATCAATGCGAGCTCAGCAAGTTGGAGAAATACGTAGAGTCTCCAGGGAGAGAAGAATCTGGGCCTACATAGTTTGTTAGCTTCACTAAAGTTGCTCATGAAACACTATAAAAATGGGATACCAAGTATCTGAAGTGTGCATTTGGTGGTGAAATCTGATCATTTGAGTAAACTGGCGTCATTTAATCACGATTAATCCCTAGGGAGACTTCTAAGTGATAAACAACACTATGTTTTCTGTCCTGGTACCATAAAATAACCCCTTCATTTCCATTCATTTCTCTGTGTATTTCAGAACTTGAAAACAAGCCACAGATGGAGTCTTACACTGCTCTGGGCATGCTGCTGTCATAGGGGAAGGAGGCCAACTCAACAGCACATTCCCATCAGTGCTGTGGTGGAGATGTGTGGGGCATGGAGATTATGGGGCAGCAGAATCTGCCACCTTTGCAATGGGAATCTCATGCCAACGGAATTGTTTCTTCAAGTCTTGGCTCAAATATCACCTTAGTGAAACTGTTCCTAACCATGCTACTTAAATTGAAATTCTATCTGGCCTCCCTTTACTCCCCTGTTGTTGTTGGGTGCCATCAAGTCGATTGCGATTCATAGCAACACCATGTGACAGAGTAGAACTGCCCCCTAGGGTTTTCTTGGCTGTAATCTTTATGGGAGCAGATCACTAGGTCTTTATCCAGCAGGGCCACTGAGTTGGTTTGAAGTGCCAACCTTTCAGTTAGCAGCCAAGTGTTCAAATGTTGCACCAGCAGGGCTCCTATTCATGCCCCTAGCCCTCTCTATACGAGCCCTGGCAGCACAGTGGTTAAGCACTTGGCTGCTAACCTACAGGTTGGTCTCGAACCCACTAGTGGTTCCGTGGGACAAAAGACCTGAAGATCTGCTTCCACAAAGATTACAACCCAGGTGTGATGGTTAAGATTGTGTGTCAACTTGGCTGGGCCATGATTCTCAGTGTTTTGGCAGTCGTATAATGTTGTGATCACTTCCCTGTAGAGATTTGATACATGATCATCCCCATAATGGGATCTGCTGTGAGTAGCCAATCAGTTGAAGGGGAGTTTCCTTGGGCATGTGGCCTGCATTGAGTGTGGGCAGACGTTCAGGCAGGGCTCAGGGCCTTTTGCTTATTCTGGATCCTGCAGCTGGCTCCTGTTCGTCTGACCTCCAATTCTTTAGACTTGAGCTAGCAGCTTGCCTGTCAGTCTTGGGATTCATTGATCTTCCTAGCCTGTGAGCAACAGCCCTGTCTCCAGCCTGCCTATCTTGGGTTCACCAGCCCCTGCGGCTATGTGAATCAGGAGAAGTCTCTTTCCTGACTCACGGACTTGGGACATTACAGCCTCTACAACTGCGTGAGCTATTTTCTTGATATAAATCTCTCTATCTATATATATATATATATTTATATGCATTACTGGTTTTGCTTCTCTAGAGAACCCAGCCTAAGACACTAGGAAACCCTATGGGGCAGTTCTACTATGTCATGTAGGGTAGATATGAGTCGGAATAGACGGCACACAACGACAGCCCATTTTATACCTCTTCCATGCTTTTTTTTTTCTCCTTAGCACTTAAGAATTTTCAACTCACTTTATAATTTACTTATATAGTTCATTGTCTATCTCCATCCCAAATAAAATATAAATGTCCTGACTATTTGTTCACTAAATTATCCTCAGAGCATAGAGTAGTGTATAACACATTATAGGTGCTCAATAAATATTTGTTGCATGAAGGAACTATTAAGAGGGCATCTCCTGGAAAGTTGTCCCTGTGGCAGGAATGGCAGCAGTGCACCTCTACTGTTACCTCAGAACAGAGGCCCTGTGTAGAGGGGTTACTGTAGACTGATCCACATAATGACTGTGTTTAGAAAGACAGTTCGGTAGACTATTTCTTGCTGTGAGAACCTGCAAAATCTGAGCGTGGTTCAGGAAAGGCAGCCTAACTCTAAACCCAAGGCAAGGGATTAACTCAACTGTGGGCTTCTAAATAGAGTTAGACCCTGGAACTTGTGTGTTGCAGGGACAACCCTAGCTAGTTTGGGTTTGAAACACAGCTTCAGTTATCAGTCCATAGGTATGACTGATTCAATGAGACCATAGGTACCATGCTAGGCACTGCAGGGGAGACAGCATCCTAGCCAATATCTTTAGTAATTTAAGATCTAGAGAGATTAGCATGTATGTTTCAGGTCCAGAACAGCTATCATGGGGAATCAGAGAAGGGTTTTCCAGATTGTCCTGAATCTTGAAGGATGGCAATGCTTTCTGTAGCAGAGATGAGATAAAAGGCATTCCAGGCAATGGAAATGGCATTAAGACAAGCAGCATATATTTGAGGAATAGCAATTAGTCTCATATAATCTGCTTATCTTATAGATATTTGTACTAAAGGAAACATTGAAAGGGAGATAATTCTAGAAAGACAGGTGACTAGTATATTGGAAGTTGGGTTTTACATAGTCTATTTTTTTAGTGGGGACTCACCAATAGCTTTTAGTGAGAAGATGACTTCATTTAGAAGTTTGTGCTTTAGGCACTACGTTTTGTCTTATTTTTGTGGGCGTAGTGGTAGTGGTGGTGGATATAACCAGTCAAATAAATATTTTGATGTAGTGGACCTTAAAGCTTAAGAACTATGGAATCCATCTGACTTCTAACCTTTAATCAACGTCAAATGTTCTAGAATAAAGTCATGTACCTGCTTTTCAAAGACTTCACAGTGACTTTGCAAAATTGCTCATCCTTCTTTCCCGCATGCTCAACCTGTATGGTGTGATGGTTAAGGTTATGTGTCAGCTTGGCTAGGCCATGATTCTCAGTGGTTTGGCAGATATTATGCAGTCATCTTCCATTTTGAGATCTGACGTGAGCAGCCAATCAGTTGAAACGCCAATCAGTTGGAAACCAATCAGTTTCCTTGGGGATTGGCCTGTATTCCATATATATGGATGTCCTCGCAAAGCTCTCTCTAGATCCTGTATCTGACTTGTTATCCTCTGACCTCAGGTTCTTGGGATGTGAGCCAGCAGCTTGTCACCTGACCTGTAGATTTTGAGCTCATCAGCCCCTGCAACCACCTGAGTCAGGAGAAGCCTCCAACCTGACATTTGACCCATGGATTTGGAACTTGCCAGCTTCCACAACTGTGTGAACCGTTTCCCTGAGATAAATCTCTCTCTCTCTAAAGATATATAAAAAAATCCAAATCTGTTGCCACCAAGCTCATAGCGACTCTATAGGACAGAGTAGAACTGCCCATAGGGTCTCCAAGGAGTGGCTGGTGGATTCGAACTGCCAACCTTTTGGTTAGCAGCCGTAGCTTGCCGT
>NW_004443994.1:13704387-13721300 GCF_000243295.1 Trichechus manatus latirostris
TTTGTTAGCCCCTGCAGCTAAATGAGTCAGGAGGCACCTCAGCCTGACACCTGATGCCCGACCCACAGACTTGGGACTTGCTAGCCTTTACAACTGTGTGAGCCATTTCCTTGAGATAAATCTCTCTCTCTCTCTACACACACACACACACACACACACACACACACATATATACACACACACACGCACACACATATGTATATAGAGAGATATACAGATATATATGCTTCATTGGTTTTGCTCCTGTAGAGAACCCAGCCTAAGACAATGGTCAAGAAATTCTTCCTTATTTCCAAATCAAATCTTTTTTTCTTATTTATAACCAAACTTACCTTATTTGATGTAGAGTATCATCACACGGCATTACCAAAAGTCAGCCTGCTACAAGCCTGAAGAGAGTAAGTAAACTTTTTTGAAAGAGTCTACTGTCCTTTAAAAACAAATTATTTTAATCTTGCCTTGTATCAACTTTATTTCTGAATTTAATTTTTAAAAACTCTTAACTCTCTTTTCTGTCTTTATATTTCTTTCCGAAGACCTTCTATACTTGAACCTAGTTAGATCAGACCATCCTCTCTTATCTTCAATGCAAAGGTTAACTATCATGTGGCCAGGGTTGGCAAAACATGGCTCCTGACAAACTTACTTGTTTTAAAGGCAAACTCTCAATTTTTAATTTGGTGAACTGTAGATGGAAAATTTTAGTGCTAACAATAACACTGTACATTTTCACTTAGGTTCTGATAATTTTGCTTTTTCTTTACGTAGAAGAAGTATATTTGTTGTGCTTCCCAGCCAGTACTAAGAAATAAAAAAAAATAAAAAAAAGTTGACCACACTTCCTGCAGATAAAATTTATCTTTCTAATAAATTATGCTTCTAATACTGAGGTTGAGGTTTTGACCTGTTCGTTGAGACTTTCACCTTTATTATCCTCTGAAATTGGGACTATCACATGAATTTAGGAAAAACAGTAAAAAACAGACTGAGCAGGGTCTGAAATATAGTACCTTCAATAGCCCAGAGGACTCTGCTACTTTCTAAATCTGATAAAGTAAACATAGGAAGAAAAATATATATGCCCTTTGGCATCACAGGTATATTCTAGTTTATTTATGAAATTTCTCTTTATTGGTCTTTTGAATGTAAGACAGTCAACAACCTAGATTCTTTTTAAGAGCATTTATTAACTAAGAAAATAAATATACATGAATGTATATAAACATTTACTTTTGTTTTCTTATTCTTTTATTCATCTTTTCCTAATTTTTCTATTTTATTTTCTATTTAGTCTTTAACACAATTACTTTTTAGCTTCATTACAACAGTCTAAGTACCCTATTTCCTATTTAGCCTCAGCTCTGTTCAGGCAGACACCTTTATTGAGTTATCAGAGGAGTGTGCAGGTTCTGGGCCCTGCAGCATACAGAAGTAGCCTGGGTGATCTGGGTCAATGTGTAATAATGAATCTGGGTCCCTGCCAAATATGGTTGGCCATTGTAAAGCTCCATCCCTGCATTTTAAATCGTGATGGAGTTTTCTTGCATATAGCTTTTCCTTGGATTTTGCTTCATTAAAGTACTTTGGAAGAACTATTTTACACTCTCAATTTTTGTATGAAAGTCTCTGATTATTCAGTAGACTTATGGTTTGGAATGACACAATGTCTGAACCAGAGGAAAATTCTATAATGAATTTGCTTCTTATCACTTTGCCAAAGCAAAAGCTTCTCCCACCCCCTAAATAGTATAGGTTTATGGCATTTGAATGTGTCATTAGTTTGATCAGACAGATTTTAATCCCTAATAGTTCTAGCCTTTAGGTTATTTATATTTCTTAATATTTACTTACTTATGAGAAAAGGCAAATAAGTCATGTTAACTGGTCTGCAACACTTCAACACTGTAACTTTAGTAACTTTCCTAAGTAATTTTAAAAACAGAGAGAGGTACAGTTTCCCAAAGGATAGTCCAGGAAACCCCCCAAACTAGATTTATTTCAAGCACAGATTCAATAGGTCAGTGTCCATGTAAGAACTTGCCTTTTGCATTTTTTATTATTTGATTGAACATGCTTTGGTCTCTAACAAGAATGAAATATATATATATATAGCCTCCATTGTCCATTTGGAATTTAGTCCTCCTATTTGGACAGATGTTGTTTTGTTGTGTGCCATCGAGTCAATTCCGACTCATAGCGACCCTATAGGATAGAGTAGAACTGTCCCCTAGGATTTCCAAGGAGTGGTTGGTGGATTCGAACTGCTGACCTTTTGGTTAGCAGCCTGAGCTCTTAACTACTTTGCCATCAGGGCTCCATTTGGACAGATATTAGGGATAAAATGTTTGATTTCAGTGGATAGCAATCCACTGAGAAAAGTTGGATGCTACTAAAATCTGCCTACATCTTTGATAACCCTGGATGATCCATGCTCCTTCTCCCCAATATTTGTGCATCCACACAGAATAGTTTACTTGATCTTCTTTTAGTGATTTGCTGTGTGGTCTTCGCTTTGTGAATCTGGGAAAGTAACTTACTGCTTTTTGTCTGCTTTGGTCCCTAACATAGGAAGTTAGAGAATATTTACTTTTTCTAGTGGGTGTGAAAGAAAAACTCTGGGATCATCCTGAATAACATTTGGAGAAAACGAATTAGTAACATAAAGCGACAATTTCTGTAACATTTTTTTATTGTGGTAAATATATATACATGTAACATAACATTTGCCACTTCAGCATTCATCACAAGTACAATGAAATGACATTAATTGTGCTCATCATGTTGTACAACTATCACTATTATCCTATAACATTTTCACCTTAAATTTGAAGCCTTCAAAAGGATTATGTTAGAATAAGCTAACTCGTAAAAAGAAATAAACCACTTGTTTTTTATAGGCAATAGTGCTTTCAGGACCTTGTAGTAGCAACTTCACAAATTAGTGCTTAGATTAAGGTTTTAAGAACAGAGAAATTATTTAAAAAATTTTCCTTGTCCTGTCTATAATGAGGATTGCTGGCAAATGGCAACAGAATATGTACATGAACCATTTTTCGTATTTTATGTGGATGAATGTCCTTTTCAAAAGACCACACACGATCATTTTTCTCAAACAAACCAAAAAACCATTGCATCTTAAACATTCTGACTCTCTTTTGTCACTCAGATGAAATATATCAATTGCAGAAAATTAAGTATGTTGCAGTACAGACCATCTACATAAGTTTGATAGAAAAATTCCAATTTTATCTTTCTAGTGCATATAATTATTACAAGTATGCTAAACACTTGCATAGGCCTGGGGTTTAAAAGACTCAATTTACTGAGCAGGCAAGAATAAACCATGATTAGCAGTTATTAGTTATTAGCAATTAGTTATTTTTATGTAAATGATGCTTTTAAATGCTTGGAAATAGTTGACTCTGTTTAGTGGAGAAGTAATTCATCTCTGTCCTTTCTTTTGGTACTATTAATGGTTTAGTAAATCCCTTTGAAATTAATAATACCATGATCAACTTAGTCTTACTCTTGTCTGACTTGTCACAGATTATGAGTTTTCAGAATGAAAATTAGTGAAATTTACTGTACAATGAGACTCTTTCCAGAACTGTTTTTTTGGACCTTGCCTTAACAGATGTGTTATTAAGTGATAAGCAGTTGGAGAAGTTGAGGGGCAACGGACATTTCTCCACTTTCAGCACAAATTCATTTAGTTTGAGATATCTGCGTTTTAGATTCCAACTTCTAATCACAAGTATCTGATAAATTTGCTTGAATAGAACTTCTAAATACGAGTATCTGACAAGCTTGGTGTCATCCTGATTTTTATTATTATTATCTAAAGATTGTAAAGCATTTCTACATAAATGTCTTCTGGAAAACTCTGCATCTTAAGAAACAAAGTACTTGCTTTGACTCATCTCCCTGGACCTGTCCAGTTGTCCACACTCAACCTGCAGCCATTTGCAGCCCCCAAATGCTCCATTACATCTCATGCCTCTCAGTCTACGCACATGCTGTTCTCTAGGCTTTATATGCCCTTCCTCTGTTCTTAGTTTGGCGAATCTTTATCATTCCTTTAGATCTCAGCTTACACATTACCTTCTCTAGGAATCATTGTCTTGGTGGAGTAAATGGTTAACTGCTCAACTGCTAACCAAAAGGTTGGCAGTTTGAACCCACCCAGCGGCTCTGCAGTAGAAAGACCTGGCGATCTGCTTCCAAAAAGATTACAACCAAGACATTCCTATGGGACAAGTCTACTCGGTCACATGGGGTCTCTATGAGTCAGAATTGACTAGATGGCACCTAACAACAAGAAGCATTGCCTGCTAATACTCAACTTCCAAACACCTGAGATGAACTCCATCATTGCATTAATTTCACTAAGCCTGTAGCACCTGTCTCTCTCCTCTTAGGCTTAATCCCTTGAAGGGTAAGGACTGCATTTTGTAGCACAATGCCTGTCACGTAGAGGTGCTGAAATATATTTACTGAGTAGATGAATGGGAAGTAAATACTTCATTTCTTTAATATGCTTTCTCCACATGATTTCTGTATCAGTTCTTTTTATCCCCTGGGTAGAGTACCTTGGCATTCTTTTAAATCCCATGTTTTCTTTGGAATTTTTTTTGCTTTGCTCTGCCTGGACAGTCATATATTCATTCAACAAATATTTCTGAGTTTCTTTCATGTATAAGGCACTTTGGAAGTTCTAGAAAGAGCCCCAAGATAAATCAAATTTGGGTATTTCCCTTAGAGGATGACAGTCCAATAGAAAAGGGAAGAAAGGCGTAAGCAACAGTATCATTAAAGAAGAAAACAGAGTATGGCCCCCAGACGCCCTTTTAGCTCAGTAATGAAGTCACTCCTGAGGTTCACCCTTCAGCCAAAGATTAGACAGGCCCATAAAACAAAACAAGACTAAATGGGCACACCAGCCTAGGGACAAGGACTAGAAGGCAGGAGGGGACAGGAAAGCTGGTTAATGGCGAATCCAAGGTTGAGAAGGGAGTGTTGACATGTCGTGGTGTTGTTAACCAATGTCATAAAACAATATGTGTACTAACTGTTTAATGAGAAACTATTTGTTCTGTAAACCTTCATCTAAAGTACAATAAAAAAGTAGAAAATAGTAAATGTCATGGAAGGGACAAAACACATCCAATTGGATGGATAAGACAGGCCTTCCTGAACATGATCAAGGCTTTAAAGCATGCGCAGAGTCTGGATATCATGGCATAAAGAGAAAAGATATCCTAAGTCAATATATAACATGTGTGAAGAACAAAGAGGAAAACAATAACGTAACCTGTATAGAAAAGCCTGACTGGAGCTCACGGTTTATGAAGAACAGTAACAGTGCTGATGGCATGTTAAAAAGGGAGCCTTGGTCAAAATAGTGGAAAACCTTGAATGCTAGGCAAAGAAGTTAGATTTTAGAGAGGCAAAGGGGACTATTGAAAGCTTCTGAGCAGAGCTGGGAATCTCTCATTGGCTGACTCTTGCTTCATTTTCCTATGCATTATCTCCATATCTAACTCTTCTTTCTATGAAGTCACAGCAACACTTCTCATTCCATACTAGGGTCCTTTCCTATTATTTTAATGATTCTTCTAGAAAGCTCAACCTGAAGGCTGCTAGAAAGGTCACTGTCAACTCAGTTTTTATCCCATTCTCATTAAGCTGTTACTCACCACACCGGGTTCAAAACTAGCCTCCACCATAGTTTCCCACTGGCACCCTTCCAATCCAATTTACCTGCTACACCTTTTCCTAATACTTTTGAGACCTTTGACTTCAACTCTTCCTATTTCTGGAGCCATTTCCTTGTCTTACAGGCATCTGTGCTGTCTCTCTTTTTTGAAATATGTACTGATGGTCAACTTCCCTCGGACATATTTTTGGATTATGCAAAAAGTGTATCAACAGAGGCCATTAATCCCAACACATGCACATTATTGCACATTATTGCAATGATTAATCTCATATGTATTGCTGATCTTGAACAAGCCAAGCACTACTAGTAGGTACTCAATGAATGCTTAATGAGTGAAGGAATAAATGAGTATTGGTTCATGTTGGAATATGTATTCCTGAGTATCAAGAATTAGTTTTTATATTCTACATTCTCAACCACTCTCACCGCAGGCACTCAGTAAATGCTAATTAAATGAGTACAATTAATCCCTGCAGTAAAAAGGAAAGCCAGTGGAAAATTCCCTAAGAAGCTCAAGAAAGGATACATCCTCTCACCTTAAAATTCATATATGGAATCTAGGATAATAGAGAAAAACACATATTCTTTAGTTCTCATTTACTGATGCCTTGTATATAAGCTTTCAATAAAACATAGCCATTGTTGGTTTTTTTTTTTGAAAGCCCAACTCAAAGACTTCATATCTTTGAACTAAACAAGAGTTCTCAGTTTTTATTACTTGTGCAAACAGAAGCCGAGTGTGGTTAGACTTATCTGTGCCTAATATTTGAATTCTATTGTGCAATAATTCCCATTCCTTTCCATTATTTTTGCTTTATTATGCTCTTATAATACTCTGAAATATATCTATAAAACTTTACAACCCTTTTCCAATGGCATATGGTGTGTGTTCTGAAGAGAAACACGTTTATGGGCTGAAGGAGGGGAAGAAAATGTAAAGTGCTCTTACGGGACTTGGGGAAGGATTGCTGCCTGCTTGTGTGGAGAGAACACTGCAGTATATCAGACTCTCGCAACCTGAATATCAGCTCTTCTGTTTCAACAACGAACAGAAGTCTGGGAATGTGCTATGCCTACTTTGATGCTTACAGGGTTTTATTTTGTGGGTTTTTTTTTTTTCCTTCTGAATACTGAAGTAAATCATTTCTGAAATAATATTCTAACTCTGTATGCTATAGAATAATATCTGTTGGACAAAAATTTCAATGTAGATAGAGGTGGGAGAACAAGTACAGTATTGCTGTCCACTTCCACCAGAGCCCTCTCAGACTCTGCCAGAGTTAGCAAGAGTGTTTCTTAGGGCACTCTCCCTTCCATAATCATTCTTGGAAGCCTACAGATCTCTGCTCTGAAAAGTTCTTCTATGTTCTTAAATGCGTCACTTGTTGAGCATTAGCTTTAGGTTTTCAGGTGCTTTCTATTTTCCTTCCTTGTAACAATTTATTGATCTAATCATGTAGACACACTGACTGGAAACCTGACCATGATTTCTGACTTCTCTCTTTTTGCCTCTTGGTTGGTCAACAAGTGCAGTAATTTCTCTTCTCCAGTTTCTCTCACACCCATCTCTCTCCTTCATCTTCACAGCTATTGCTCTAGTTTCAGGCCTAGAACTTATCTCACATGGCCTATTTCAATAGTTTCTTGATAAATCTCTTTTTTGCATTAAAGTCTTTATTATCCTGAATATAAAAGACAGAAGTGTTCTAGGATATAACAGAGTTCTTTATGTAGAAATATTATTTTTTTATAAGTGAAAAAATAAATATCTTTTGGAATTAAGGCTTATATGCTAAATGTGCTATAAAAAACTAGTGTTTTAATATCTGACAAAATGTCTGTGCAAAGAAACAATGCATAAACACATTACCACTACATTAAGGCAATATGAAAAGTATACTCAAAAATCTCAGTAAAGTGACAGTGTAGGTTTCTAGCTTTAACTTAGCTAGGATTGCACCCAATAAGGTCATCTAGGTTTCCCTACATCCCGGAAACCTACTAGCTGACCAGTGTCCAAAATGTCCAAGTGGGAGTGGAAAATGTGTTTAAGAATACAGAAAAAAAAGAACTGAAATCCCTCCAAAACAAGTAGACGGGACAACCAAAAGTTAATACTAAGCATTTACAAAACAAAACAAAAGGATGCAATGTCTAGGATACTTATAATATCTGACTCTAGTCCATCCCACTCAAATTATCCTCCAACATACCACCTGCAAGACTGATATTCCTTTAAAAAAACTCTAAGCATCCCACTAAAAAAACAGCAACTCCTTTCCCTCCTATCTACCAAGTCCCCGGTTGTTTGCTTATAACTCACATCTCCTCACCATCTCATCCTAGTTTACCTTTGCAGCCTCCCCTCCCCTCCCTACTCTGCTTCACAGACACTCTGTGTCAGCATCACTGCACTATGCTCTTGTGTAGGCTCTGCTCAACCTCAACCCTCTTGAAATTTTTCACCCTTTGAAATATGGCGCCTCTGTCAAATTGTGGTTTGGAAGTTTTTATATGTATTCCTGGATTTCTCCCTCTTCTCTGCTCTCTGACAGTATTGTTGTTACATCTCTATTGTAACATTTTTATTCTGCTTTTTATTACAGTTTGTAATTTTTATTCCTATTGCACCCAGTGACTGTAACTTCCATCTTCATGCCTTCTTTATCATCTCCGTTACTCATTTGACAGTGCATATTAAATGGACCCAGAATTGTCTTCTGTGCAAAATACTGGCTCTACTTATGAGGATTCTCTTGGTCTACATTCTGACATTTCTAAATGACTCAGCCTTTCCTGTAAATATTCTATTAAATAAAGTAACAAAACACAGATCAGCCTTTAGTCAGAAATATGGAAAACCGCACTGTAGGTCAGAAAGTGTACTCTCATGCTGTCACCCAGGGCTGATCAAAAATAGATATGAGAATAAAATATTTAGGGAGTATGTTCTGAATGATCCACTTTTATGAATTCTCTAAATTTTATTTCTAGGTTCTCTAAATTTAAGCTGGACCTTCACAGGTCTACTAAACTGGATGGTCCTTTGTAAAATTCTTGTCACTATCAACAGTGAAGAAGGACAGTATAAAATGCTGCACTACGAAACCATTTCTGCGTTTATATCAGAGATGTGTTTCTTTGTAAGGATCTATCAGAGACATTTCTGTAGGTATTCTTACCAGAAAGAGTGTGCTTCTCTTATGTTAGTTTAAACTTGTAGGTCTTGTGAATTATATATACAATTGCTCTCATTTTTTGCATTAGGGGTTAGGCAGCTCAAAGTCTTATTTTCAACCTTCCTTTACAAAGACATATAGGATCAGTGATAAGTACCTGGCTACTAACTCCATTCCATCTCCATTTTATTTTTCTCAATTTCCTTTGATATCTATCTGTCTAGTTATTGTTTATTGAACATTATTGAAGAAGTTTTAAATGTGAACAGGATTTGGGAATAAATAAATGTTCTAGCAATTTCTATCTCAAATAAAGTGCCTAAGATAACACTTTACACATAGAAGGCACTCAAGAATTCCTTGATCGAATCCAAATAATTTCAAGCACTCATAAATCCAAGAGAGAAAGGCTATAGATCAGATGTATTAGTCACTAGAAGGGACCCAAACAGACTTTTGGTCAGAGTTGAACACAATAATACAATGCACTTACTGCACTTAGAATAAATGAAAGCCAAACATCATTACTGGCTTTCATTTATTTTAAGTGATTCGTATTTCATAACTTTAGGTCATAAAAGTGAGGCAACATATATAGTATTTTCCCCTACTAAATCCTCATATAGAGGCTCTGAAAGAGACCAGTACTTTTCATGTATGTAATAACTCAGGCACCACTATATCAGCAAACACTGCTAGATAGCGGTTACAAGAAAGGGCATCAAGTATCTTTCTCACCTCTACCTGAGAAAGGTTAGTGTTATGAGATGTGCACAAGAAGAAGGTCAAGGAGCACAGATTTCTGGTCCCTGCTATATGTCAGAGCAAGGCAACTGAAATACACTGAGAAGGTCAAGAGCAGTAGAAGCTGAAGAGACAACTATTTGTGTATATGTGAATGTTCACAGGATCTGAAGAAACCTGAGCACAAATGTCAGTCTTCTTGACCTGATCACAGATGACTCAATACAGAGGTGAAATCAAGGTGCTCCTACTGAGAAGTTCAAAGGATAGACGTATGAAGAATGAGACTGAAACAAGCCAAAAGAGTCAGATCCCAACAGGAAGAAAATTTCGGAACAAAACTCTTCATACTATGCTTACACGGACTAACAATCAGGGAAAATCATTTAAAACTGAATAATTTTAGTTTCTAGGGTTACATTATTGAATTTTTTTTACATAAAACAACTTCTTGTAACTTTTTTTTACTTAAAGTATTTTTAAATGAAGACATATGGTTGCTAAGGTGCTTACAATTTTAAATACATTTGAAAAGATTTCTGTGATAGTCACAATAACTGAACTATTAAAAGTGAACACAACTAAAATTGGGTGAGATATGGGGAAAGAAGCCCAGGAAAATGTTTGGCTTTTTTTTTTTTTTTTTAATAAACCACCAAGCAGTATTTTTAAAGACACAAAAAATGTAATTTCTTTATTATTCTCATCAGACTTTCTTACTGCTCAGCATTCTTGAGGTCAGTTAGTCAAATCACTGCTAATGGTTTCACCATCAGGAACATCACGACTAAAGCTAATACTTCAGTGTAAGAACTGTTACTAATAATAAATATAAAACCTATAATACTAGGTTTTTTTTTTACCTTGTGTGATACAGAAACGCCCCTACAGATAAAGAAAATATGACAATTTTTCCACAGATTTACTCTATTCCACATTCATTAACTTAACAATAAAATAGTCTACTGGGATGGGAAATGAATAAGATGGAGGAAATCTTCACAGCTCCATATTTCTAATGTGAAATAAGAAATATGTATAAGAAATTTTGTCACTTTTTATGCATCAAAATATTCCATTCAGTGGATGTACCATAATTTAATCAACTTTTTCCATATTGAGGGACATTTAGGTTGCTTCAAGTTTTTACAGTTACTACTGTTTGATTATTAAATAATGATTAAGTGAACTTCTGTGTGCACATTTTTTTGTTGTAGTTTTGTTTTGTTTTCTTTAATATTTGTGATGATTTCCTTAGGTTTAATTCAAAGACTTTAGATGATGAGATTTCTTTCGCAAAAAGTTGAGCCCATTTCCAAAGTTGTCGATGTTTATCGGAATACTAGTTTCAAACCAATACTTGGTATTGTCTCAACATCTGTAAATATTTTTTTCTGCCTATTTAATATATGACATGAAAATGAGACTTTTTTTTGCTTTGAATTTTTTCAAAACCAGTAAGCTTGAAAAAAAATACTTTCTATGTTTTTTATAGGTTTTATTTCTTTATGAATTGTCTAATTTTAGAGGATTTAAGATTTTTTTCTTAAGAATTTAATTTAGATTTTTACAAAATAACATTTATTTTGCCATGTTTATTATACTTTCTCCAAGTCTATTGCTAGCCTATTGCTATCCCTATTTGGGTCATATTTTATATACAGGTAGTCCTCAACTTAACTCAAGGTTCCATTCAGACAACTCCGTGGTAAGCTGGTTCTGATGTAAGTTGAATATTTTTTTTTTAGTTTTTGTAACCTGCTATATGACAGTGTTTTTAACAGTAAGTCATAACATTGAACATCTGTGAGTAAGCATCTGAGAATGATAACATCAGCATATTACATCTGTAACATTGTATGTAGTACATATGACTAATGAAAAGATGTTAAAAAAAAAAAAAAGCAGAAGGTCCTAAGTGCTGTTTGTCATAACTCGAATACACCGTGAGTTGGGACTACTTTACCTGTGCATAGGTTTCACAGTTTTTACAGATAAATCAACTGTTGACTTCTTTCTTTTTTTAATTGCTTTTGACAGTAATAACTTACAGTGATACGATAATTTTAGTTTCTTCTACTTTTTTTTGTTTGAGTGTGTATCTCACTTATGCAGGCAAATCTATTTGTTGGTGTCTTTCTCCTTTTTGTGGCTTTTAACAATTGATTCCATACAGATATTTGATAAGCATTTAATTTTATTTTCTTCTACATGTTCTTTGGTTTATTTTTATACACAACTATTTAATCCCTTTTGGAATTTGTTTCGGTGTGTGCTATGAGGCATTTTTAAATTTTCTTTCATCTGTAACTGCTATACATTATCATATAGAGCCTTTTAATTAAAGAAAAACAAACTCCTTTCTCCATTGTTGTATGAAATATTTTATGATACATATTAAGTTATATTTCTTATTTAAAATTATATTCTACTTACACTGGATGGAGACTGTCATGGGCTCATTAGTTGTGGGTAGCAACTTTACACTGAGAGTGATTTCTTTGTCTTCTAGGTAAAAACTTATGAACAAGCTGGATCTTAATAGAACTGGCTCTGGGCTGACCCTAGGATTTCAGTAAATGTAAAGAATATCACTCTCAACTGTCAAATTGAGTTTTTAATCTAGCTCCAAAATAAAAATATCGTTTTTATTAAATCTGAGTATAAATATTTGGTTTCCTTCAATAAAGGATCAGTTTAAAATACTATTCCTTTCATCACATACTATTTATGAACATAGATTCTGGAGGCAGACTGCCTGAGTCCGGCTCTTCTGTCTGCTACTGACAGGCTGGATAATTTGGGACAAATTACTTAACCTGTTTGTATACAAGTTTTCTCAGATGTAAAATGATCATAATAATAGTTACCATGGGGTTGTTATGATAATTAAATGGGTTAATATTTACATGATTTTACCTAGTTTTGAAGGCGAAGGGGACAGTGTGTCAACAAAGGCTTCCTGAGAAGGTGACCACTGGGCTAAATCTTAAACTCTAACTAGATCTCACTATTTCAATTTTGCGTTTTGACAGCAGTTTCTACAGTGGGTGCTGGCTTATTCAGCAGAGAAGTTTTACTACTACTTTTTTTGAAAATTAAAAGGGCCTTTACTCCAATTCTACTTCCCTGAATTCCAACTGTGATGTGTGGATTCTTCTGGATCTTTTCCAATGCATACACAAGTGTGTACACAGACACATGCACATATACACTGATACATTTTATATATAAATAGGAATCACCACATGTCATTCTGAATTTTTCTTACTCTCTCTGCCTGTGACAGATTGAACTCTTTAATGCTCTTTAAAAAAGATTGTGGTGAAAATATAACACCAATTCAAATATTTCCACGTGCGTAATTGATTACATTCTTTAAGTTGTGTGACCACCCTCGCTATCCTTTTCCAAATCATTCCACCACTGTTAATGGAAACTCACTGAACCCTAAGAAAAACGTCCCCTCCCCCACCCTCCCACCCCGGGTAGCCACAAATAATCTCTAGTTTCTATATATTTGTTTATTTCATATAAGTGAGATCAGACAGTATTTGTCCTTTTGCAACTGACTTATTTTGCTCAGCATGATGTTTACAAGGTTCATCCATGCTGTGGCATGCATCAGGACATTGTTTCTCTTTATGGTTAAGTAATATCCCCTTGTATGGATAGGCCACATTTTGTTTATCCATTCGTCTATTAATGGTCATTTTGGTTGTTTCTAAATTTTGGCTATTGGGAATAGTCCTGCAGTGAACATTAGTGTACAGGTTTTGCTGTGAAGTTTTTTTTTTTTTTTTTTTTTTTTAAGAATTTGAGCTCTGCTCCACATTTTTCTCTCATTCTATCTGGGACCATCCATTGTGACCCAGGTCAGAAGGTTAGTGGCCATAGCCAGACACCATCTAGTTCTTCTGGTCTCAGATTAGATGGGGTTGTGGCTTGCGTAGACTTGTTTCTTCTCTGAGCTTTCGGTTACCTTCTTAACTATTTTCCTCTGACAAGCAGAGACCAGTAGTTGTATGTTAGATGGCCACTTGCAAGCTTTAAGATCTAGCTGGTACTCACTTCACTAGGGATGCAGATCATGATTTTTTTTAAACTATGTTATAACAGTTGTGAGGATTTTTTCTTTTCTTTAGTT
The DNA here is from genome assembly GCF_000243295.1 of Trichechus manatus latirostris. Lineage (NCBI taxonomy): Eukaryota > Metazoa > Chordata > Mammalia > Sirenia > Trichechidae > Trichechus > Trichechus manatus. Next base: position 13,718,177 of record NW_004443994.1, read on the forward strand.
GAGGTGTAATCCATACTGAATGAATCCTCACAACTGGACCAATAAGCAACATCATGATAAATGGAAAAAAGACTGAAGTTGTCAAGGACTTCATTTTACTTGGATCCACAATCAGTTGTGCAAGGAAGTCACAGCCCAGAAACTATTGTTCTTTATGGTTGCATAATATTTCATTGTATATATATACCACAATTTGATTATCCATTCATCCGTTGATGGGCACTTTGGTTGTTTCCATTTATTTGCTACCGTGAATAAAGTAGCAATGAACACACGTGTGCTCATGTCGTTATTTTTTGGTCTCTAGGGTATATATGTATATATATATACACCTAGGAGTGGGACAGCTGGATCATTAAAAAAAAAGCAACCAAACCCATTGCTGTCAAGTCGATTCCGACTCATAGTGCTGGACCATAGGGTAGTTCTATTCTAGTTTTTTGAGAAAGCGCCATATGGCTTTCCACAGTTGTTGTACCATTTTACAATCCCCCCCAGCAATGGATAAGGGTTCAAACCCCCCACATCCTCCCCAACATTTGCTGTTATCTGTTTTTTTATCAGTGCCATTTTAGCTGGGGTAAAATGGTATCTCATTGTAGTTTTGATTGGCATCTCTCTAATGGCTAATAACTGTGAACATCTTTTCATATGTTTGTTGGCTGCTTGGATGTCCTCTTTGGTGAAGGTTTCGTTCATGTCCTTTGCTCATTTTGTGATTGGGTTGTTTGTCTTTTTGTTGACTTGTTGCAGTTTTCTAAAGATTTTAGAGATTAGACCCTTATTGGAGAAGTCATTTCCACAGACTTGTTTTCAGTCTGTAGGTTGTCCATTTACTCTTTAAATCAAATTTTTTGACGAGCATAAGTTTTTAACTTAACTTTTACGAGGTCCCATTTATCTATTTTTTCTTCTTCCATTCGTACATTTGTTGTGTTTGTTATCCTATTGTTTACAAAAGTTAGGTCTCATAGTTTTCTCCTTACGTTTTTTTTTTTTTCCCCCTAGGAATTTTAAAGTTTTAAGTTTAACATTCAGGTCTTTGATCCAATTTGAATTAGTATTTTGTATGGAATGGGTCCTGTTTCATTTTTCTGCAGGTAGATGTCCAGTTTTGCCAGCACCATTTATTAAAGAGACTGTTTCTGCCCCCACTGAATGGACTTTGACCCTTTGTTGAAAATCAGTTGTCCATAGATGGCTGGGTTTAATTCTGAGTTCTTAATTCCATCCCACTGGTCTATGTGTCTGTTGTTGAACCAATACCAGGATGTTTTGATTACAATGGCTATATAGTATGCTTTCATAATGGGAAGTGTGAGGCCTCCTGCTTTGTTCTTTTTCTTCGATATTGCTTTGGCTATTTGGGGTTTCTTTCCTTTCCGTATAAAGTTGGTCATTAGTTTTTCCACTTCAGTAAAGAATGTTGTTCAGATTTGTATTGGGATTGCATTGTGTATTGCTTTAGGTAGAATCGACATTTTCACTATGTTAAGTCTTCTAATCCATGAGCACGGGATATCTTTCCATTTTTTTAGGTCTCTTTTAGTCTCTTGTAGTAGTGTTTCATAATTTTCATTGTAGAAGTAATTTTACGTACCTGGTTAGGTTAATTCCTAGGATTTTATCAATTTGTGGTCTATTGTAAATGATATTGTTTTCTTGACTTCTTTTTTGGAGTAGTCTTTGTTACCATAGAGGAACCGAACTGATTTTTGCATGTTCTTGTACTTTACAACATTGCTAAATTCTTCTATTAGTTTCAGCAGTTTTCTTGTGGAATCTTTAGGGTCTTCTATGTATAGGATCATGTTATCTGCAAATAGAGACTGTTTTATTTCTTGCTTTATGATTTGGATGCCTTTTATTTCTCTTTCTTGTCTTATTGCTCTGGCTAGGACTTCCAGTACAATGTTGAATAGAGTGGTGACAATGGGCATCCTTGTCTCATGCACACTTTCAAAGGGAAGACTCTCAGTCTTTCTCCATTGAGTATAATGTTGGCTGTTGGTTTTGCATATATGCCATTAATTATGTTGAGAAATTTCCCTTCTATTACTATTTTGCTGAGAGTTTTTATCAGGAAAAGGTGTTGAATTTTACCAAATGCCTTTTTTGCATCAATTGATATAATCATATAGTTCTTTTCCTATGTTTTACATATGTAGTGGATTACATTGATTGATTTTCTAATGTTGAACCACCCTTATAATCCTGGTACGAACCCCACTTGATCATGGTGTATGATTTGTTTTTGATATGTTGCTAAAGTCTGTCAGCTAGAATTTTGTTGAAAAATTTTACATCTATGTTCATAAGGGATATTGGTCTGTAATTTTATTTTTTTGTTATGTCTTTTCCTGGTTTAGGTATCAGGGTTATGCTGGCTTCATGGAAAGAGTTTGCTAGTGTTCCACCCTCTTCTGTATTTTTGAACAGATTGAGTAGGGTTGGTGTCAACTCTTCCTTGAATGTTTGGTAGAATTCTCCAGTATAGCCATCCGGTTGTGGGCTTTTTGTTGTTGTTGTTATTGCCAGTTTTTTGAGGACATCTTCAATCTTTCTTTTGCAATGGGTCTGTTTAAATTTTCTACCTCTTTTCGTGTTAGTTTGGGTAGATTATGTGTTTCTAAGAATTTGTCCATTTCATGTAGGTTTTCAAATTTGTTGGAGTACAATTTTTTCATAGTAATCTGTTATGATCTACTTTATCCTTGTTGGATTGGTGGTAATGTCACCAATTTCCGTTCTTAATTTAGTTATTTGCCACTGCTGGTTTTTCATTTTATCAGTCTAACCAGTGGTTTGTCTATTTTATTGATCCCTTCAAAGAATCAACTTCTGGTTTTGTTTATTCTTTCTCTTGTTTTTCTATTTCATTTATTGCTGTCTGATCTTTATTATTTCCATTTTTTCTGGTAGCTTTTGGCTTTTTTTTTAAGTAATTTTTTTCTTTTTTTGTTTATTGTACTTCAGGTGAAGGTTTACAGAACACATAGTTTCTCATTAAACTGTCAGTACACATATTGTTTTATGACATTGGTTAACAACCCCACAACATGTCAACCCTCTCCCTTCTCGACCTTTTTTTCTTGGTGAAAATATACATAGCCAAAGATACACC